>NC_139042.1:144922057-145392057 GCF_965140915.1 Aythya marila
TTTTTTAATATTGCTGAGCAAAATGAAGCACACTAATTTTTAGAACTGCAGCCTGCTGCCGACATGCAGCTGGCATCTAGGCATTTCAACCACATGAAGCATTAGTGAGTAGTAAGCCAAGGTCAAATACTGCTATTGCCAATGGAGGTTGGGTTACTTGTAAAGTACTGTGAATTCTTGTGGACACGGACATTAGACTATCATTAAGGCTGTAATTGAATTATGGTTAGACTCTTCCTCTCTTTTCCCATGCAGAGCATATGCTGGAAACATGAGAGGACAGACTAAAAAATGTAATGATACTCTTGCTCCTTCCCAGCTTTCATTATTTGATTTTTTTTTTCCTTCAGTTCTGAAGACAGTCTTTTTATAACCAATGTGCAGAAATTTGTAGAGACACACACCTGTGCATATATATGAGAGACACTGGAATTCAGTGCACCTGAATAGATTTCACACCTTGTAAAAACAGCCCAGGTGATACGAATACTCTCCTAGCAAAAGGGTGCCCCTGAGCTAGCATATTGCATGAGGTAGCTCTTGCAGAGTGTGTGGGAGTTGTAAAAATACACGTAAGCTACAGTTGCCTGTCAGAAGTAATAAATCTCAGCAACAACAACAAAGTAGTTGGTAGTTGTTGTGCCTTGAAGGTGGAGTAAAGCCAGGCAATGCCTGAACCTGCCATGCTTGCAGCAGAGTGCTCGCAAAGGCAGGTAGTGCTGCTTGCAGCATCAGTGCTCTTATGTAACATGTTTCTTTAACAGCAATTGAAAATGATTTGTCTGCCTGAATGAGAGGAAGAAAGCACTTTATTTGAAGTAAGTACTTTCAATTCGTGTCCAAATATATAAAGTTTCTAAAAAATAAAGCGTGCTGTGCTTCTGCCCTTAAAGGTGGCACGACACTGCTAAGCTTCACTCTCCTGCAAATACCATCAAGTATTTAGCAGCCAAAGTTTAGATCAGGGAGATGAGAGAAATCACTGAGTCCATCCAAACTGTCAGAAAGTGGTAGGTTAAGTGATAGTTTTATCTATATCCTTTCTGGTCTCTGGAAAGGATTTCTTCAGAATTTTGATCATGTAGCTGAGATATAGTTGTGTAATTTTTCTTAATCTTAGCCTGGGCTTGAATCTGGGCTGCAGATCTGTTTGCACCAAGCTGGTTTATATAGCTGAGCACAGGCTTGTTGAGCTGTGGCATGGACTGATGATTTGTATATTCTGAAAACCTATTATTAAGTTATTATTTTTTTTTTATAGTAAGTGCAAACTATTTATTTTAAAAATACTATCACAGTACATTTCTATTTTAGCTAATGCATGTTTGTTCTGTAACCATAAGATACACAGACCTTCCTTTTCTTATCTATCCCAAGGATGGGAAGGGGACACATGGACTCACAGCCACATGTGTTTTATACTGAGGAGGGCTCCCCAGTGCGCGTTGCTGCTACAGGACATCAGAAAAGAACAACCCCCTTCCAAAGTGATATATCAACTGAAATCAGATATGTCTGTTCAAAACAAACAAACAAAAAAATCAATCCAAACCCAGCAGGTTTTCAGGTTAGTATGGAGTGATGAAACTGAACTTTTTAATAAAATACCTCCAGGTCCTCAGCGGTAAGTAACCGTTGCCAGGAGTGGAGATTGTTATGCTGCTCTGGAATGCTGAATTGCTACAAATACTCCCATTGCCTTAAATAACAGTTTTGATAGTATCTTTGACTTTTAAAAAATTTATTATATTTTTGTCAAATACAGCCCTGTATCTTCATGACACATGTGGGCTCCCAGTGGATGCTGCGGAAATTCCACCTGGTGCCAAAACAGTCCTTTTAATAAGCCTTTTCAGAGTATTACAAAAGCAACTGCAACAACAACAAACTATCACTTCAGTACTCTGCTGAGAAAGTGGTGTGGATTATCACCAGAGAGTAACCTGAGGTGAATATTTTAGGGTAGAATGGAGCTATGTTCCTGTGGCATCTGAGATGGAAGAGGTGAGGTTAATTCAGCCACTGCTCTTCCAGACAAGCCAAAGCAGGGCACAAGGTTCATAACAGGCTTTACTGATGCCAAGAGCCTTTCATTGATCTGACAGGTGAGCAATAATAAATAGATTACCTTTCGCTGTGGGAATTCAGCAAGGTCTTCCAGAACAGGTAAAACCTGTTGGTCTTTTCCTGCTGCACGTTCTGAACCACAACATTAATACAGATAATGAGATTTGAGCACAGAGTTCTGGTTGTACTTTTGTGTGTGCTGAGGCTTAGATAGGCAATGCTACAGTGTAGTTCTGTCTCTACATAACCTTACAGGATTTTTTTTCTTAGAGGGCATACCTGTTGAGGAATAAAATTCAGTTTCATACATGATTTGTGATGGCACCTAGGCTTCTTAGGGCCTCCAACATCTTGAAAGAAAGACTCCAGTCTTCCTGGCAAGGTCTTTGGTGATTCCTAAAACACTTGTCTGCCCTCACTCAATTGCCTTGTACTTGGACTCTGTGCTTGGGATCTTCAGGCTTGCATTCCTCTCTGTTTTGTACTGACAGGACTAGCTCTTCTGTTAGTAATTAGTGCTAACTAGTTCATATATTTCATAGAACTATAACTGAAGTTGATCAATATCAATACTGAGATTAAGCTTTTAGCAGATATTCATTTAGTTTTCCATCATCTATAAAAGAAACCTGGGAGTTACCTTGTGAACATACAACCTCCAACATCAGTGCTGTTAGAGTAGCAGATTATGGTGGTATTCTGCTTTGGAGACATAACAAATGAATTATTTCAGCATGAAGTTCTTTCTTACAATTTCTTAAAATGTGTCTGTTCCCTCCTGAGCTGTGATATGTTTCTTTCTTTCACTTAGTTCATCATTTACTAAGTGACAGATGCAGTACAAACTTTTCCTATCTACTAAATGCCCCCCACAAGCCCAGTTATTTTCCCATTGCCCTTACCTGTATAGGAAATAGGTTCTAAATATGTTTAGAAATGTAGGCTCCAGCTCCATGGGCACCTCTTTTACCCATCAGTTGTTTATATCTAGGTTCCCAGGTGAACTAGCATTTCTAACAGATGTTGGAAAAAAAAGAATAAAACTGATCTGTAAGTTAGCATTACAATTATAAAAGAAGCTCCACATTTTCAAATGAACCAAGCTTCTATAGTCATTTCTAGCTTTTTGCCTTTTCCTCTGATTATAATTTTTCTTTAAGAAACAACAAACAAACAAGAAACAGAATGATGGCCCAGAAACAAAAATTAATCTATACATCCAAGTCCTAGTGCTTTACATAATGATAACCTCTAATATCATTACCTATTGAACGTGGTAATTTCTCTCCACGGTAACTGTATTGAGAAAAATTACTGCCACATCATACAAATATTTACACTGAGGGCCTAGGTAGTCTGTCTGTCTGGAAGCCATCTATTGACTATAGCTGGTGAAGACAGCTAATGAACAAGATTAGGTTTCCTCCTTGTCTGAGACCTCTTTCACAATTGACTGCATTGCTCATTCATCACCTAGGTGAGGCTCTAAGTTCTTTAAGAGATTGAACTGCTTCCTGATGTGGGGTTCACATATAAGCTCTTGATTAGTGAGTTGATTAAAGGAATTTCCAAAGCTTGCCCAGTCTGACTGATGGTGGCTATTACAGCTGTAATGTGAGAGTTTTACTGAAAGGAGAAGACAAACAGATAAAAGTATGGCAAAGGAAGCTGCCAGTGTTGTGAAAAATCAAGGCTTGAGCACAAGTACAGTAGAGTCTGAAAATAGATATGGGGAAGCTCTTTTGTTGCTATGACTTTTTTTTTTTTCTCCTTTTTTCTCCTCAGCATGTACTTTTCCTTTCAAGTAAGAGTTATATGAAATCTAATGGAAGCAGAACTGTTGGTTTGATTAAAATAACAGGAAACCAAGTTAACATTAATGTCAACTGGAACAAATGTTTCTCTGGTTAATTCTTCCACCTAGGCAAGGCCACATGGAGCTTGATTTTCCAGCTAGCGGATGGGACTGCCTTCAACTGGAAAAGATTTCCTAGTTTTAAGCTACAGTTAGCACAAGGAATTTCTCTTTCTGTCCTCATGAACCTGAAGTGGTTTGTCAAGTTTTCACTTTATGCATAGAGGCTTGTAAAATATTGTTGAGATTATATGGTATGAGTGGAGAGTAAACACTAAGCGCCATTGGAACATCACCTCCTGTCAGCAATTGCCATACACAGAATAGAAACAACTGAGTTGTCCACAGTTGTCCACATAAATTAATTATGTCACACTGGAGCAGAAAGATTCCAACCATAAAGTTATAGAAACGCTGGTTGGAAGGAACTTCTGGTGGTCACTTAGTTTATTCTCCCCCTGAATTTGCCCTGTGGATAACTCGCTTGTTTCTGTTCTCCGTGTGGTACAACTGGTGACATCTCCCCTGTGTGTGTGGCTGTATTGCACTGCTGCTACCTTAACCCACTCGCCAGGGGGAAGTGTGTAGATCTATGGGCAAATAATGTGTTAACACAGTTGCTGTTGAAACGAAGACAGACCTGAACAGCTGTATCTTACTTTGTTTTGGCAAGACAATCCTCCAGCCACACTTGAAACATCCTTTGTTTTGGGAGCTTCTCTTCCCTCCACACTGTCCTGACTTTCTGTGTCTGGGGATGGGTTTTGGCTTGTATGGGGATAAGCAATGTGTTACCCTGACTTCAGTGCAAAATTTACAGGAGATGGAACTACTGGATTATTTCTGGTCTCACTTTTGTCTGGTGTTTACTTAAGAGACTCTCTGCTAAACCACAGCAAAAATGATTTGTGGCGGACAGCATGTATACAGCTAGCCTGTACAAAGATGTACCCCCAAAACATTAAGTGTTCTCTTGGAGGTCTGTGGGGAAAGAATCATATTTTGTTCATTTTAGGAGGAAAGAAAAGAGAAAAAATATCAGGACAATCTTCTCAGAAACCTCTTTTCTCCTCCTCACCTTTCTCCTCTTACCCCCAAAAAAAGGCTGTCGTTAAATGGCACGAATGCAAAAATTAAACTGCTCCCTCATCTGCCTCCAGTAATGTGATAGATGTCTTTGTTAAATGGACAGCAGTGGAAAGGGGCAGCTATGGGTTATTTGCTGCCACTCCTGTGAAGATGGAAAGTCATGCTGGGGCTTTGCTCCCAGACAGAACTGAGAACCACCCATAGTCAAAGGAAAGAAGTAATCTTGCCAGTGACACCCTGAGCAGTCAGGAGAATGTTTTCTTGCCCAAACTGTGAGTAATGAGTGTTTAACACAAATTTTGTTGAGAGGTTTCTCTGGCTTGCAATTTTACACTGATTTTTATTTTTATTTTTTTTGCAGCTGCACGTCTATGGAGAAAAAATCCTAGCCAAGGCCATAAAACCAGGCTGCACGGATAGAAATGGAGATAGAGCAACACATGCATCTACTGCAAGGTGGGTGGTGTAAGCACACTAGAGATCGGGAACCATTATTCAGGGCTGCATTGTATTTACCTTTGCTTTGTATCCTGGCTGGGAATCAACCAGCTGCTATTTGCTGACTTTAATGGAGCACCTGAGAGTGGACATGCCTTTTCCAAGTGTTTTGCCAAGCACTGGTAACACAATAGTTTATCAGTGCTGCTAAGTGCATTTTCCAAGGAATTTCCAAGGAATGAGTGCCCACAGGAACAGCAGAAAGCGGCCTCTGCACTGCTCAACCCCTTCCAGGTTGCAGTGCTGTGTCCACCCCAAGCTTTGTTCAAGGATCCACAGAATCCATCCCATGGGCCACGTGTCTGCTTCGTGACCCCCCCCCCCCAAGTCTTGCTGCTGCCTGGTATCCTGCCCAGCACTGTTAGAGCAGACACTGGTGGAGAGCCAGCAGGACACACGGTGTCTTGTTAGTTGAGAGCATTGCTTCTGCTGCAGCAGTGGGGAAAAATACCAGGTACCTACCTGTGCCCGTGTGCAGGCAGGTAGAGCCTTGCACAGAGTAAGGATGGGCTGGGGTGGCAGCCACAAGCTGGACTGCTCTCTGGCCTTGGAAGAAAGGTGAGCATAAGGGGGAACAGAGTGGGCACCATGAGCCTGATGTTTTGTGGTTGAAGTCCTCTGGGGGAACTGGCCTGCGGACCAGTTCCCCAAGTCAGAACAGGAGGATGTGAAATAGATTTTTCCATTGAAAAATGCACAGAATGGCAACAGTAGGGACTAGATTTTAAATCTGTATATAAACATCTTCTTAGATCAGGCTACCACATGCTCTTATGCTTTTTTCTCTTCTTATGCCATTTTAACAAATTCACGCCTGTACCCACTGCAGTAAATATAAAAAAATTGGGGTTATCTGCAAACCACAGGTCCTTGTCTTTCAGGTGTACTAAATACCTCTTCTTTTATAGACCGAGCATATTGTAGATTACTGAATTAACTGTGCTGTCTTTACTATCCACAATTACTCCCACAATAACTTAATTGCAGCCCTAAGCCCAGGTAATGGTGAATCTATCTATATTTCCATGTAACAGCAGTAAATATCTGATCTAATGAGGAAAAACCTCCTTGGTGGAGCAGTAGTACACACATACTCAGCAGGCACAGCCCTGGCCAGGCTGCCAGCCTGCAGACGTGGCTGCGCACAATGCAAGTGTCAGAAAATGCTGGTTTCCCAATGTGTAGGACCTCACAAACCTGCAAAACAAAACTCTTTGAGCAACACTCAGCCCGTAAACCTTGGCAATAGCAAACCCAGCTTTTTATTCACTCCATGCATGAGCTGGAGAGAGCTGCATGCAGCCTGACAGGGTTTACAGCGAGGGTCTCCTGAGAGATGCCCTTCATGCTGGAGGTGCAGGAAGCACCTCTGACCTTGATGGCCTTGCTTTCTGCTGAGTGAACTTCAGAGCTTCCGAAGTTTCTCCTTTTCCACACCCACTGCTTAGCCTTCCTCACTTTCACAGGTTACTGATCTCTCTCTCTTTTTTTTTTTTTTTTTTTTTTGCCAGGGTAGCATTTGCTGCCCAACCATGGCTGGTAACACTTCTCACTGGAGTTTTGGCACCCCTCCCCTCTCACTAGAGAGGAGCCAGCTCCCTTCCCTCATCCCTACACTCTGACTTTCCTGCCTCTTCCTTGATGAACCAACTGCTCTGGCACCTACACCTCTTGCAAGCACCCCTACTTCAGCCTGTTACATGAGGAGACATGTTTTCTTCCTTCTCCTTGCGTCATTTATGTCATTTGTGCCAAAACTTCCACAATAACATCTGCAGGAACACTTCTGCTCTTGAAGCATCAGTTATTGACTTCCAGATTTTAAGTATTTTCAGGCAGAGTGGTAGTATCATTAAAAAAAAGTCTACAGCAATGCTGCTTGCAAATATTTCCACGTTTGTAAATCTAAAACCTTGCAAATCTTTGTAGATTCTTCTTTTCATCAGCATATCTATTATCTGACCTGATATTTCTCATCACAGCCTCCCTTTGTTTTAAAAAGGAATTACAATCTTCTTCCATATGCTTTTAAAACATCAAATATTCTGTTAATAAGATGTTATTTGAAGGCTATATGCATCATATTAGCCTTTTTTTTTTTTTCCTAACTTCATGAAAGGAGAAACATCTTCAGGATCCTTATTTTATTTTATGAAACAAAACAAAACCAGGCTAAAATTCCTAAAATCCCAGCTTTCTTTTCAGGCTGAAAGCAGGACCCAGACAACACACCTAATCCAATGCGCTAGCGAAGAGAGCGAGCTGACAGCCCGCGTGGCTGCCCCGTCTCTCCTCAAGGATAGAAGTTGTCTTTGAAAGCCTCCATTGTTCTCCATGCAGCATCCTGCATGTTACCTAGCTGTAAGTGCTATGCAAACACAAAGGTAACCACAGCACAAACACACCGTGCAACCCCTCCCCTCCATGCTGCCAAGCAACATTTTTATTACAAATAATTTTTTTAAAAAACAGAAGTTAAAAAAAAAGTCTCCTCTTTATTTCCCTATTTTTTCTTGTCAGCTTTTTTTTCCACGGGCTTTGTTTTAATCTGTTACAGCTCATCTAAGGTTCTCCAGCCTTCAGAGGTTGTATGGCGTTTAAACTCTTGCTGAGTTTTTAATTGGACCATGCCAAGTGTCCAGTGTGGGTTAAACTAAAGTCTTCTAATGTATCTTGAAGCACACTGTGCTTTCCAGGCAGAGTTCAGTGCTGATTTTACATTACCAATTTATTTTGTTGTTATTCCAAGCCAAAAACAGCTATTCTAGCTGGGACCATTATCTTATGACCTTTGTGGGCTTCATTAAGTTTTTGAACTTTCCGAAAGATATTGCCCTCTTAACCAGCAGCTAAGGTCACCCTAAAAAGCCCCTCTGTCTTCATCATTTTTTGTGCTCACCCAGGGGCTCACGCTCTACTATTTATATTGCTAGTGAACATGCAGACTAAAGGTATCACCTTGGCAGTCTTTTTGTTCCTTCTGCAGATAATTGTGGTCTTATTTCTGAGTAAAGCACCCTATCTTCAGAATGAAGGGATTCAAATCTCTCTATATTATTTGGAGATCAAATCTCCAAATGGCATCTCCATAAATGCCTCTTTCAATTGAGAGATGTCATGCAGGAAATGCTAGTTATGGCTTCAGTCTACCTGTAGCCAGCTCTTGTATCACTGCAGTCCTGCCACTGTCCCTCTCCTCCATAAAGCACCAGATGTTTACTTGGCTTTTGTGTGAGAGATCATCAGCTCTTCAGGGACGCCCTCTGTCCCTGATTCACACTTTAATATATACAATTCCTATGCAAAATAAGAACCTCACAAACAAAAAAAATTAACCTAAACACTGTGCACATGCACAGTGCAATATTTTATATAGCTTTATTCTATTTGGTAAGGGAAGAAGAGCACAAGGCAATAATATTTAGGAGCAATGATATCAAAAAAAAAAAAAAAAGATGAGAGGATGAAATGAGGGAAGCAATGGCTACTGTCTTGGCAATGAATTGATCTCTGTAGTCTTTGGTACAACATTATTATTTTATTTGGTTGTGGGTAAGACACTATCTCAGCACAGGATGACCTGGGGTCAGTTCCTGGTTCAGCCAAAGACTTTCTGGATGCCCATCACTACGTTTAAAGTCAAGGTCTTGGCTCTCCTCTCTGTAAGAGCAAGTGGGAAGGTTTTATTTCCCAAATCCAAGACTATGGCAAGGATGATTCAGTAGTGATATGGCCCATGGTAAAGTTTACTAGCAAAGGTTTAGCTCAATTAAAGAGGAACAAAGAAATTTCCTGGTGCCTTGACAGCTCAGCAATACTGGACAGAGTTGTAACAGATCGTGAAAGTATAAACAAATTATTTGCGAGAGTACTCTGATGCTTTCAGGCTCCAGTTGTAGGAGTCTCAGTCACTGTACCTAGATGTAATTCAGAAATGAATTTGCCCTTTAAAAAGAAGGGGTAAGATTTGAAAATACATTTGTTGCATTCCAGCAAGGAGTTTCACTAGTAATAACAAAGACCAAGGACAGTTTTTTTTTTTTGTTTGTTTGTTTTTTTTTATTGTGTGTGTGTTAGAGAGAACACTTTATTATTTCTCTAACATTTGTTGCTTTCTTTGGAATCCTGCTGAAATGTTTTTGATTACATACAAGTAGGAGATCAGTTGTAATAAGGCGTGTCATTGTTTCTCATCCATGTTTATAGCTTTCAGTTGTTGCCAGGCCTGACATTCCTCTCTGGGACTTTTGAACACCACCGTGATTTTAAAGAGACACTATCTGTAGAAACAACTCAAAAAGTTTGCACCCTATTCTTAATTATCTCTTACTGGGAGTTAGACTAACTAGAATGCCTAAAAATGCCCAACATTGGTGTGTCTTCTTTTTAACTGAGTGTGAGTTTAACAGAAGTAAACCAGTGCTTGACTATTTCTAACAGCCCTCTCCCTGATCTTTAGACTGCAATTCTTCATTCCTGTGCTACTGTGTCTGTAGTTTGCTTTCTGTATGTTAACTTGCACTACCACTACCTTTATGCAGGGAAAGTAAACTTGTTCAGGCTTCTTGCTCTTTATTCATTCGTGGCGTATGCAGCATTATTTGGGTTAACAAGTTAGGAGATAAAGTTAGATTTTAATTGTCTGTTTTCTGTCGTATTTTAAAATATATAAAAATATTTTTCTCAACATGAGGTGCTATAAATTCCCCTCCCCTGTGTTGTTTTTGGACCTGGTGTATTTTTAAAATGACCTTTTAAAAAACAATAGTATTTTTCAAACCTCCTACTGGAATGCATTTGATTTGTATTATTCAAAGCAAATGTGAAAGGCCAACAGACCTATGAAAATGACCTGTGCTAGGAAAACAGGGTTGTTTGTTTAACTTCTAGGACACATTTTGTTCTGCATGCAGGTGTGTGACTTCCTGGGGACTCTAGGAGAACTATGCATCTACAAGCAGAATTTAGCTCCCTAATATCCAGAAATATGTTTGGACACGGTACAATGTCACAGTCTTCTGGCTGTACATTTCTTCTGGGAGCTAAACCTTTGGCCAGAACTGTTGAAATGAATGGGGCTGATGCTCTCCTCTGTGAGGTCTCTGCTTAAAGGATTAGCCATACCCTTCTGGGCAAGGAGAGCTGTGGTAGCTGCTGTGCCAGCAGTTCAGGGTGGGGGCACAGTACAGATTCCTTTATTGCAGGAAGTGCTGTGAATGAATATGCCAAAGTTTTGGTTGCCATAAACGTCGCTTAGCTCCTCTGATTAGCAGAGTAATGCCAGATCATGTCAACTCATAATCCAATACACAGAGATTTACATATTTACATATTCATGTCCAATTGGCTTAATGGACAATTTAACTGCTGGTTTGTTGAGATAAGTCTTGCTCACTAAAGGCATCAGATAGGGATTTTTAATACTTCTTTTTCCTCTCCTAGGATCACATAATGGGAACAGCCTTCAGGTGTTTAGGAATTTGTCTCCTCCTGTTACCTATTTCCACATGTGCAGACATAGTCCATGAGTTATCACACTGCAGGTATTTGCTGTAGGGAGGATGATGATTTCAACTAAAAGAATATGAAGCAGGATCAGATGAATTCCTCAAGCAGCAATTATCCTAATCTTGCGTACACATATCTATTTCTTCAAAAATAAAGACACAACTCCACCCCCTTTACTATATTTAATCAACAGAATTGGTTTGAAAATGTGATTTTCTTAAAATAATCACTGAATCACCAGCAACTAACTCTTCCAACAATTAGCAAAGAATGATGGATCTAAGTTCAGCCCAAAGTGGCTGACATATTGCTTCTAGAGAAAACCCTTTCTGGACAGAGTTATCAATTCCAACAGCCATGTGAGCAAGGATGAGGAGAGCCAGGAATAAGGAGACATATGTAAAATCAAGTTTGTTTCTTTTGCTGATGATATCTCAAAGGAAAGAGGTTTAAGAACCAGTGAGCACATGAATACAAGTAATATAAAAATAGTCATTTTAACTGCCTTGGTGCTTTTACAGTGCAGGTGGTGAAACAGCTTCTTGTGCATACTCACAGTCTGGAAATTCTTATGTGAAGAAAAAAACAGGTGAAAAATTACTACGTCCTGAGCAGTGCACTTGATGCTTACCCACAGTAGAAAACTATTTGTATAAAACAATCTGAAAATAATTTGCTGCCAATCAGCATTTCAAACCTCTCTGTATAAATGCCTGTTATACTAAAGGCAATCTGAAACTCTGAAAAATGGTAAACCTAAATGAAACTTCACCTCAGCTGTCTTGAAGAATCCATCTTTGGTTATTTATACATTGATATACACAGTGACAATGTGATTAGGATTAAAAACACAGGTCAGCTATCACAGGCCACTGAAGTCTCTTTTTTTCTGAGATACTTCCTGGTTTGTGATAGCAACACCAACCAGATGAAGATAGTTACATTAATTGATGTACAATCTCCTTTATCTTCAGTCGTATTATGATTTGACTCAGTCTTTTAGTGAGTTATAGGCTTTCGTGGTCCGGGTATTGATGAAATCTGTCTTCTTAAAGTCAGCCTTTGGAATGAAAGAAAGAATAATTAATTACCTTCGGTGCCAATTCTGCAAGGGAAAGGTGAGTTTACCTGCATAAAACTAGGTAGGGAGTCATGACAGAGGTCTAGGCAGACAGAGACAGAATATGCATCTCCCCAAAGTGACTCAGTTTAGACTAAGATAAGTGAAAAGGTCTTCTACAGCTCTCTCACGAGGGGTGCAGAGGGGCAGGCATGCTGTGCTCTCTGGGGATGGGGACAGCAACAGGACCCAAGGGCATGGCATGCAGCTGGGACAGGGGAGGGTCAGGCTGGGTGTTAAGGAAAGGTTCTGCACCCAGAGGGTGGTTGGGCACTGGAACAGGCTCCCCAGGGCAGTGGTCATTGGCTTTTGGGTGGTCCCTTGTGGAGCTAAGAGTTGGACTCAGTGATTCTTGATTGAGTTGGATTCAATGAGTCTTCTTCCCTTCCAACTCAGGATATTCTGTGGTTCTATGAATTGTTGTTGGGAGTTGCTTAACTCTCCAGTGACTGTATGGGGAGCCTATTCCTCTAGTTCAGCTCTACAGACTTGTAACTCTAGGTTGCTAATGTCACGTGAGATTAACTCTATCTGAACAAAGAGTTCAGGACAATGCCAAAATGCCTCAGGATTGTATCAATCTCATTTGATCACATGATTTCCATTGGTTATTAGGCTGACTTCTAAAAAAAATATCCAGACGTTAGGTCGCCTTAAGTTTTCAGTGCTGTACCTGATATCTCTAGGGGCCATGATTCATACAGGAACAGCAAGTAATCAGGATTTTTGAAAATCAGAATAGACATATGTGTCTTATATGCACATCCAAAATACCAAAGACTTCAGAAAATTTGTGCCTTCTGGGATATTGTGTTATGGTTCCAGGACCCTTATTCTTGAATGCATATTTCTGATTTGTGAGGCAGCATACTGCTGAGTATGATGCAAGACTGTAAAAAGATACTGTATTATGTACATTTCCTTGAGCAAATTGGAATAAAAAATTTACAGTTCTTAATGTTTTTTTTTTTTTTTTTTTTTTTTTTAATTTTTAGTTTTTGTAAAGCTAGAAGCCTTCAGTTGCATTGTTACTTTGTTAAGAAACAAACTGGCTAACACGCTGAAGGCTGGGAAAATGGGATAATTTTAGGTTATTGGGAATTTTAGGTGACAAATTCTAAGCAGCAGGAAAATAGGGAATGAGTACAGTTTGAAATGCAAGCTGGAGGTAGGCAGGTTGAAGTCAACCCAGCTGTGCATAGAAAAAGCACTTATAGAACCTCAAAAGGAAAGAAACAAGTTGGTTTGTTGGCTGGCTGATTCATGCTGGTCATTTTTTGATTGATTTTGACTATGGCAGTAACTGTTTGCCAAACCTTTTCCTGGCTGTACCATTTTGTTTGTCCCTGGGCTTACAGAACATGCAAACAAGGAGAACAAAACTGCTCTGGGTTTAAAGCAAGAAGCTGCTTTGCCCTTCATTTGCTTTTGCTAGCATCTTATGCCCTCTGTGTCAGGTTCGTTCAGTCAGTGGTGGATGGACAGCTACTAAGCATTTTCTTCTCGCTATCTGATCTGGCAGGCAGCAGCAACATTTTTCATAAACTTTTCCAGTGCATATAAAACCGCAGAGGGAGAGAATATGAACAAAGATGAGCGAAAATTAAGGGCATGGATTGCTTGTGCAAGATTTTCTGTAATCATCCCCTGCCTTGGGCAGGGACACTTCCCCCCAGACCAGGTTGCCCAAAGCCCCATCCAGCCTAGCCTTGAACACTTTCAGCCACAGCTGCTCTGGGCAGCCTGTTCCAGTGCCTTTCCACCCTCTGAGTGAAGAATTTCCTCCTAATATGTAATCTGAAGTTTCCCTCTATTAGTTTTTAGCCATTATTCCTTGTACTGGCACTATACTCCCTGACTAAGAGTCTCTCCCCAGGTTTCCTTTAGGCTCCCTTTAGGCTGCTGTAAGGTCTCCCCGGAGCCTTCTTTTCTCCAGGCTGAACCACCCCAACTCCCTCAGCCTGTTTGCATAGGAGAGGTGCTCCAACCCTCTGATCACCCTCGTGGCCTCTGCACATGCTCCAGCAGGTCCATGTCCTTGTGCTGGGGGCCCAGAACTGAACACAACACATCAGGCGGGGTCTCATGAGAGGAGAGCAGAGGGGCAAAATCCCCTCCCTTGAGCTGCTGGTCATGCTATACATGAGTAAGAGAAACACCAAATTCAGAGATCCCTTGAAATCCTATCAAGTAATAGCGCAGAAGTGCTAAGAGCCACAGAGGTCAAACGAGACCTGAAATAGATCTGAAAGGACAGATTAAATGTTTCTGCTACAAGCCAGGTCTTACCTTTTTGTAAGCACTGTGGAGATCAGTATGTGACCACAAGGAACAGAGGAGGACTGAAGCAGCCTTACTAGCTTTGCTGAACATGTTACTGCAGTTTTGAAAAAAGAATGATAAAACGTTTAAATTTCCACTTCATAATCACAGTGCATATGTAGACTTCAGAATATGTAACCTTGTAGCATTTGTTCTGTCACCCTTTCCTCTTAAATGCTGCTTTCTTGCTCTTTAGGCATTCTAGTGCACCTCATGCTGTCCTGACTACTGAAGCAAATGAAATGTACCTTCCTGCTTAACTCATTCTGCAAAATTATAGATAAATGAAGTACTCTATAGACTTAATCTTAGAAAAGCTATCATATTAATTCAAATTCAGTTGAGGAAAATAAACCTCAGAATAATAAGTATTCTAAAGGATCTTCCCAGCAGGTAAAATATCTAGCTAATTAGACAGGATTAATACTGTTCAGGGCCTCATGAGGCTTCCTTTAATGAGATGAATTTTCTCTTTCTTTTTGTAAAAAGAGAAGAAGGCAAACAAAATAATTGTTCATATTCATAAAGCATTATTCTTTTTTATTTGTTACTGTTTGAATATTGGTTACATGTGATTAACTATTAAAGAATGATTGAAGAAAATTCACAATCTATTATCCATAATGCCACTTTATAAATAATTCTTAAGTATGGTTCCATCATTTCTATAAAATATATTCTTGTGCTAACAATTAAAGATTATCAGGGCTGTGTTACAAAGAATAGGAAATAAAGAAACTTTCTGGGGACAGATAAAATACGACTGTCTCCAGCTAAACATATTAGAATACAGTTAGTATTGTGCAGTCATCTTTGGAGGTGCTATTTCAGGTGCTGGAGCATGGCAAATTTACCTGTGGATGAAACAATTGTTACAAGAGATTTTTTTGTATTTTCTAATATGTGTAATCTTATTCAGAATGCAGTCATTTTTAAGCTGCCTTGTACCTTAAGACGCAGTGTTTTCCTCCCAGGTAGCAGAGGTTGCAGTTCCTTTTTTTTTCCCCAAGGGAAAAGAGGAAGAGGAGGGGAAGGAGGGAAGGCTTCTCAGCCATCTTACCTGTTGTTCATGCTAATCGTAATGATCTTTGGTATGCCATCAGCATTCAGGAGAAGCCGTGCGTTGTGAGAACTGTTCTGTGTCAAATTATACAAGGTGTAGCAGATGGAAGCTGTGGTTTCACAGGCAATATCAGACCCTGGGACAGACTCAGGAAGTATCGAGACCAAATCAGGCAAAACTTCTCTAGCTGTAAGTTGGAAAACAGACAACTCCATTATTAGCGGGTACAGATTTATCTAGGAATCCTGCAAGACCTCAGTCCTCCCATTCAGCACCTGTCATGGTGCTGTCTACTCCCCCCAGAAGGTCATGGTTTCATAGCTGCGTTATATCCCCACAGTTTAGGTTAATGCCTCCACACAAAATTTTACAGTGGCTGCCACTTCCTGAGGAACCATGTGCATCCTCTAGCTAATCATCGGGTTACAGGTATACAGCAAACTGAGGGAGGGTGACTATAGCACGAATTTTTGTGGGAGCGATGTGGAGACCTGTGCCATAAGGACCAGTCCATGCCCAGAGCTGGTGGAGAAAATCGCAGCGGTCAGCAATTGGTTGTGACCAGTTGCTCCCCATGTAAAAAGCAGCATCAGGCAACAGTTGGGGGCATTTTGGAAAAGGAGGTGCTTTTTGTACTCAGCATGAGGCCATACTGGATATTCTGTCCTCTTTATCCAGTGTGCCACTTGAACTGAGAGCATTTTGTTCGCTCTGACTTCTGCTCATTCCTTCAGGTGGGTGTGTAACAAGGTTTGTTTATATTGAGATAAAATCACATACAATTTAGAATAGGACCTTTAAAACTGAATGAGACACCTCCTATGATAAATATCAGTCAAAGCAATTATGTCAGAGATGATAGTCTTTTTTTTTTTCATTGGTAAATCAAGTAAGTTGATTTTCAGAAAGCAGTATCTTGAAAATGTCTGTATCTTTACATCTGGCAGTGTCTTGAAAATGTCTGTTCAGAACAGGCTATTTTTTTCAGATCAAATAAAAAAATTAATCTCATTTTCCAATCATTTTATTTTCACGTTTTATATGAAATTTAACTCAAACTGGTATCATATATTCATTTTGCTTGCTAAATAGAAACACTTTTATTTAAGAAACATTACACTTTTCCTTTCTTTCAGCCAACATTATTTGGAGAATTTGACCTGCATCCACATATGTCAAAAATATGTGGATCCACAGTCGATCAAAAATAACTCCTTTCCATGGAGAAAATGTTCACCTGAAATTCCCTCAGTTCCTTCTACCATGTGTAAAGAAAGAAAATGACTGTGAAGGTGAAGCACCTTTCTCCAGAGCTTCATGCTACTTTCTTCAGAGCTTCTGCATTTTCCACCATCTTTTATACATTTTTTTTTTTTCCTACGGAAACCCTGACTTCTTCCTCTCAGGTTACTTCCTACTCTTTCAAGAGGATTTACCACTTGCAATTTTTAACACCATATGTATTATACTTTTGAAATCAGCACAACAATGTAATATAATATTTTCATTAATTGGAATGTTTTCTAAAGATTAAACAGTGCCAAGGAGACTGTTCTGCAGACTTCTGGAGGTTAACCTATCCCATGAACAAGCTGTAGGCCTGTAATTTCCCCTTCCCCCTTTGGTGAGAACACAGAAAATGACAACAAATGATGTGAATGTACTTATCCTATCAGTAGGAAAAATATTCAAATATAAATTAAATTGAAATGAATTGAAATTGAACTCAGAATAGAAATGTCTTCTGATGTGAAAATAATTGTAATGTTTTAGAAATAAAGCCCTCAAAAAAAAAAACAAAAACACAATTATTTTCTCTGTAGCATCTTCTAGCTTCATTTTCTGAAAAGTTATACAAGATAAATGTGCAAGAGACAAGCTTCTAAAGTTTTATGTATAAGAGAAGAAAATACGATCTTTGCTAGAAGAACTGGAGATATTCCACAATTCTTACAAAGGACTACATACCTGTGGCATACAGGACTCCGCGGTTACCTTCCTTTACCCTATTTTAAGCACAAGAAAAACTCCCTGTCCAAATCTGTGTAGATTTTGTGTCTATTATTTATTTTTTGAAAGTAACATCAATAGAAGTATCTGATGAGGAATACACAATGTACAGAAAACTACAGGTTAGATTCTTCCATAGGCAAATCCCTTATTTTTAACACTGCATAAGGACTACAAGTATCTGACATAAATAGTTATCTACTAAACCCACATACCATTTTTTTTTAATGTTTCTTTATTAAAGAAGGAAAGAATAAGTAAGCAGAGGAGAGAAAGAAAGCCCAAGACACAATGTTAGTCTTTGCTCACCTATATCGTTTTGCAGAGAGGTGTTGCGAGACAAGTTCCTGAGCAGTGATACTGCTGTCTTCTTTACTGTCGGGTGGCTTACATGCAGCATAGTTCGAATACTTGGAAGGCCATTTGCTTTCCAAACAACAGTCTGAGCCACTGCAAATGGCATCTGTTGTAAGGTACATGGCAATAATATGTCATTATGATGATTGTATAGCCTCATAAATAACAGCAGTAGGTTCTCTGCATCATCTTAAGTATATTTAAATTACTTTAGATCTGATGCTATGTATGAGTTGCAACAGAAGAGGAAGATGATATAAATCAAGTTTCAAGCCCTCTGTTTCCCACATGCTCTTTGGCCAGTTCCTAAGCCAAAACATGACAGAGGTCATCAGTTTCTTCACCATGAAAGTGATGTGTGGCTGTGTGACTTCTTCTCCCCATGGGACTGATTACGATCCACAAAACCACTCTTTCACAATTTTAGCATCAACTCATCCCTCACTGTGCAATGAATTAGCAAATTTCATACACAGGCAGAGTGAAAAGAAGTGATCCCTGTATTTGCCAAGCAGGAAATATCTGCAGTGCTGGTTATGACTTTCTTTTCAATGTTCTTTGATTTCACTGACTGTGCCTGGGAATCAGCGGCTTGTCAGTGGTTATTTGAGCTCAGTGCTGTGAACGTTGCATTGCAACCCTATACTCTATGCATTTACATTAAGAAAGCAGTGACAGAAAAAAGAAAAAAGCTGCCTTACTGGTCCAGTGCCAGCTGTGAGGTTCTGAAGAGCTCCCAGAGATGCTTCCTGGGTATAGTTTCTGGTACTCTTTGCTATTAAAGAGAGATATATCCTAATCAGTGTCGAATGCCAGAGCGATTCCACACCCCTGGGATTGCTCCTTTCCTCAGGTAGTGGGGTGTCCTGCTGCTTCTAAACATATAAACAGATCAAGCTGTTAGAATCATATATGACATATGACATAAAGCATCACAATCTAAACTAGCAATTTTGTAACTCTATGACCAGATGATTTTGCAGAGATTACTACAGACTACTTTTGTCATAAGAATGAAAGTGAACATTAATGTAACACAGATATTTCTTAGGCAACTTGTAAGATTTCAATATTTAATTGTACTGACTATTCCATCCAAAAAGAGAAGACAGGGAGAGAAACTGCTTTGCATCTCTAGCTATTGATATTGGCAGCTGAGCTGAAGGAGAAAGAGAAATACCATGTTAGAGCCCTACTGTGGATGTAACAGGGGAAGAAGGAATACACTCTAGCAAAAGTAATGGATGTCCTTTCCCTTTCTCCCACCCCAATACCTGTTTTTCTCTCCACCAACTCCCAGCTGCCAGAATATTTGAGATCCATACCACATTGCATCAGAAGAAGAGATCCAAAAGCCAGCAAGCCATGGAAGCTGGCAAGTTACCCTGTGTTGGTTTCACTGCTAAAACTTCCACAATGCCCAGCCATTGGTAGGACACTTGCACAATTGCTGTATGTGGCACAGACACCATTTAGATCCATCAGAAGGGAGGAAACTGACTGACAGTATCCCTTAACTAAGGAAACTGTGATTGCTTTGTCACTTGCACCATCAGCAACTGAACACGACAATGGGTGTTTGGAAAGGCTATTGATAAATTTATATTTTTGGGGTGAGTCACACTACTGGATACATCACCAACAGAGAAGCAACCAAAGTAGATCACAGCCTTATTGTCCAGAAGTTGTTACAACTGTTTAACCAAATGAGATGTAAGGAAACATGTGCTTTACCTCTTTCACTTTTCTGCTCCGTGTTCCAAAACAGCCGGGTGTTCTGTCATGGGTAGGGATATTTCTTCTTTGCATATAAATGCTCTGGGCATAGCTCTCAGGGAGCTCTACCTCTAATTGGTAGGAAAGATTGTGAAGAATGCACACACAATTCTCTGTGGCCTAAAATAGAAAAAGAATAGAAATCTTGAAAGCTTTGGCATGTTTTGAAGGGGCATGTGTAGACATGGGGAGAACTTTCATTTTTGGATCTTGAACAATTAACTGCAGATCTTCTAATGGCTTACAGAAGAGCTAGTCTTCATGCCAGTGATCCACAAGACTGTATTTACACCAAGAAATTAAACATGTCCTGGGATGTTCCTGAGCGCTGAGGCCAACTGGCACAGACGGTTGGGATCAGAGCAGGGTTCATGCCTGTTGGAAACGGTCCTGACACATTATAATTCTTGAATGTACCTGGGAATTGTTAGGACATGTGCTATTTGGCACAGACCAGAAGTGTGCCAAGGAACGTATAGGAACTTAAGAGCAAAGATGATCACGTACGCACCCAGCCATAATGTCAGCAAAAGGAAAACTTTGTGTTTTACCCAAGGATACTGCATTTTTCTGTCATAGATTTTTTTTTTCCCCTCAAATCAGATGTGCCTTTCTAGGCATAGCTAAGGTCAAATTGACACTTTCTGAGTGATGAGTTTAATGGCAAATAGTTTTATTACCTCCTTTTTTGAAAGTGAAAAGGGAGTGAGTGGTTTTAAGATAAAATGCAGCAGGGAGCTATTGGCGCAAGGGTTATGTGCTGGATTCTCCCTGGAGCTAATGGCACTGAATACAGGGATACGGAGAAGCTCAAGTAACTAATCCTAGGAAAGAGCTATAAATGTACAGTAATTAACACTATACAGCACAAGTTATAGCAGGCATGCCCGAAGTGCCTCATAGGCTACAGTTAACCTCCTCAGTGACTGATGGTCTTCTCACCTAACCTAACGGCACCCAGCTAAAAGACAAACATTTAGTCTAAGCGATGCTCAGGGCTCAGTGGTGGGAGGAAGAGAACGAGAGGAACTGGCTTCTGGAGGTGTCCCTGTCCTTGCAGTTACTGGCTTTTAAAAAAAAATAGGAAAATGAACCCCATTCAAAATGATGAAAGCTCCTAAATTACACTGCCAGTCAGATTTAGGCTCTTCATTTCCTAAGGGGTATGTAGCACTAAATACATAGGAAAGTGCCCAGATTAATTTTTTAAAACTTCTAGCTAGCTAGCTCCCTTAGACAACTAAAAAGGTAATATCTAAATCTTTAAAAGTTTCTAGTTCTCTGTGGTGATTCTGAAAACTGTTTTCCTACAGCTAAGCTATGTTATTCTTTTACACAGTAGGATAAAAAACACTTTTAAAAGCTTCTTTCTGAACTTTCATCTTTGGTAGTTCTAAAAGCTTTGGAAATAAGTGCAGGCTTGGCAGCTATATCACAACTGTTTCTGCAAACCGGTTTCTGAACAAAAAAATGCTCTCTCTGTGATTTCCCCCAGGAAAAGACCTTCCATCTTGAAGAATACCTTGTCATTAGGCTCGTGGTCTGCAATAGCTCCTTGAATGTAATACACAAGAGAATCAATCAAGCCGTCACAGTCTCTCATCCTTTGCCTTCCTTCTGGGCCAGCAGAGCTCATGTTTCTGTGCAGGAAGGAATATATCGGTAAGAAAAGATTTAGGCAAAGATATTTCCTTGTGCCCCTCTGATGAACTATTCCAGATAAATCTTAAAATACTGAAGTTAAGGATGACTGTTTTTTTCTTCTGCAGAACTGTGAAATAGTATGAGCCTCTAAGTAAAATTACTTCAGTGGATTCCCAGATGATAACAAATAACTATGAAAAACAAGCTGTTTGGATGGATAAGGTATAACATGACTCAAATCTCCATCTTGTTGAACTGATCTTTTTAAGCAACCTGGTTCAGTGGGAGGTATCCCTGCCCACAGCAGGGGGCTTGGAAGTAGGGGATCTGTAAGGTCCCTTCCAACCCAAACCATTCTATGATTTTCCAAACAAACAAATTAGACTTTCCTTCTTCTTCTTCTTCTTTTTTTCTTTTTCCGATTATTCCATTTTTAGGTATTTGTATATATATGGGACATCAGCTATGTCAAACTATCAGAGGAAATGTACCTTGTAAAAAATGTCCATGCATACAAATGTCCTTTAGCATTTACCTAAACCCAACCAATTCTTGAACACCCCCCAACAGACACACGTTCTCAGTGTTTTAGCAACATCCACACATTAATTGTAAAAGCTCTGGAAAACAGAAAAAAAGCTGTTTCTTTATATCCTAAACTCATTCATGTGCTCGTAAATAAACCACAGAATAAAGGCACCTTTTCTCAACTTAAAGATAACCTATTTCAGTTACGGACCAGGTTCACACGGCAACCCATGTGCTCTTAGAGAGGAAGTGAAGGCAGCCGAGCCCACGGAGAGAGCTTGGGGCGTCTGCGTGATGCCCACGTCTTTGGAGATACCAAGGTCCTCAAGGTCCAGTTAATAGTTTCTATGTCCCACTGAAAACACTCTCAGTGCAATGCCTCCACTGCCCCTGTGCTACTCCTTGTGCTCCTGCACAGCTTTCAGCAGAGAAAATGTGCAGGGGTGAGGAAGAGTTAAAAGTACACCACACTCTGCTGCTTCCCAGCTTCCCAGAGCAGCCTTCTGCCTGCTGGCACCTAAGCAGACGAAGCTGAAGCCTCCAGAAACTGCTCAGCCCAAGTGGGAAAAATGCCAGATGCCTTCTGCAGATGCCTTCTGCTGTTGCACCGCAGTGGCTCCAGCATGCCTGCGCACACTTTCTGCCTCCTCCAGGCTCACAGGAAGCCACTGCTGGCCCTGCTTTCTGCTGACTTTTCCTGTGCTTTGTGGTAACCCGAGTGCAGCTTGAAAATGAATGATGAAAGTGATTTAAAAACCCATGAAAAGCCAAGGACACACTTCCTGTATGAAGTTTGGCTCTAAATAAGCTCCTGATTTTCGGGGAAGTAGCAACATTTACAGTTTTGAGGTATAATTATTTTTACAACGGAACGACCTCTGAATTATGGAATGCTGCAATTGTAAATCTAGGCCTCATTATTTTGGACTCCTGCTGCTCTGCTGGCCAAAAGGCTGCACACAGTATCACATTCCTGCTTCTTTGTTTGAAATAACATTAAATACGGCCCAGTGTTAGCATCTATCACAAACAAGAGGGTCATGCACTTTAAATATTTGCAGGGAGTTTATTTTACACACTTACTTTAACCACTGGAAATTACAACAGTTTAAAATGTTATTAATGACAAAGCCAGGAAGGCATAGCTTTAAATTTTCCTGTGGCTTACTACTGTAAAATGCATGTGATTTTAAATACTGCCAATGAAGTTCTGTACCCACAGACCCTGGGAGGTACATCTTTAGGTTAAATGCAAATGCATTGTAATTTTAGTTTTACTTTAGGTCATGCTGTTAATAATGTCCCTATTTATAAATTCGTTCATGTTCTCATGGAATTACATATCACAGAATTAACATTCAGGTTCCTGTATATGGCATCACTTTGGAATTTAATTTTACCTAGAGATGTCACATTTGAGACATGTCATGCTTTAGTGAGTTTATGGTTATGCTGACAGAAATGTACATGCTACAGCCCTTCTAGTGCATAGCATAAATAGTTTCTGAGGTACACAGACTAAAAATACCATTAAAAGATAAGCGTGGAATTTCCCACACCAAAGACACTTCTGCTGATATAGCACTTCATCTTGTCACAGTACGTTATTCTAAAAATCACTGAAGTTTACACAGCTGTGATCACGCTGAATGGCTCTAAAAGGAAGAGCCATCACTCAGCCTTGTTTCTAGTGTGACTGTGGTGTGGCACATGGCTTCATAGATCAGGAAGCAGAGAAGGGTATGAAGCTGAGGCACTGTCCTGCTCTGCAAAGGAAATGCATTCCTGAACTGTTTCCTTAAGTAATTGATCCTCAACTGTTTATCCAGAGGCAACACTACGTGTATCCATGTGTGTGCATGCATATATGGCCACTCCATTCTCCATCTCCCTTTCTCTCCTTATTACCACAACGTAGACTGGGAAGGGAAGACCTCTTACTCTCCCACTTGTCCAACTACAGTTGGAACCATTTTACTCTGAATAGGGTCAGATTTAGTTCTCAAGGCAATGGGTTGACAACTGAAGCTTTTTTTTTTCTAATGAAATGCTGGGAAATACCAGGAAGAAAATGTTATTAGACTAGGAAAAAAAATGTTTCTGAGAAGCCTCACATAAGAATCAATTGCTAATTTTAAAAAAAAAATCATTTTGAAACAATGGCTTAGCAAATTGCAAAACTGACTTCATACTGCCTTCCCAAGATTTTTGTCTCCTGACAACTGTAGCACCTCCCTCTGAGTTTATGAGTTGGACTCTCTTGTAGTGGAGCTCCCGGAGGTCTTGAAATGTGCATCACTGGGGCAATTGCCATGGTTGGACTGGCCCAGAATTGCAGCTCCTGGCAACCTCAATGTGAGACTCCAGGGATACCTACAAATCTTCAAGCCTGTTATGCAAGCTTGTTTTACTTGCATTTCATCAGAAGTATACTAAAACAAATACATCTGTGGAAAAAAGAATCAGCTGGAGTCAAGATCAACAGTTTTGTAGAAAATCTCTTCTGCTACACAATTCCTGATACTTCTGCCCTGCATCAGTACTGAACGGTTGGGGAGATGCAGCATTAGACAGATTGCTGCTTGCAGGGGCTCTTTCCTTTGAGAGCCTTGGAACTTAAGCTTTGATATCATCTAGCCATTAAAAATCTCTGACTTCTGGCATGCTTACATATGCTAATCCTGGTGACATGCCCAAACAATACTGCATGCTAAAGTGGATACATGTCACTACCTACATGCCTCATTCATCTCACACTGAATTTGCTGCTTCTATTTTCTCCTGCACATGCATATGGTAGAAATATATCTGTGTCTGAAGTAGGCATTCACCCTTATTCCAGTGGCATTTATGGAGGATCAGCTAATTCCATGTCAGGGAATATTTTATGATCCAAGTGAGGTAAGTACAAAGAATTGTAACACAGTAAAATCAAGCATGATTTCGATAGAAGCAGAATGATAATATATGTTCAGTTGCACTGCAAATTTAACCAAATGAAAGGGATACTTCCTTTAAGCCAGCACTGAGTAACATTCTGGCAGACAATGTTGGAAAAGGTTTTTGCACTGCTGTGAATGATCCATACTACTGATAAGAAGAAGGCTTTTGCTCCTGGGACTCATCCTGCCAAAACTGGTAATTTGAATTTAACTCAATTATGTGACAACAATTTCCTGAAATAGTTCAGGAAATTGTATTCACTTCATGCCTTATGCAATTCAAAAATGCAATGAGAAGGGAAAGGAATCCAGGGATCTACACAGTAATGCTAGGCTGCAAGCTGCTGGCTGGAAATAACAAAATTCCTTTCAGGAATGGGGGGAGCAGACAGACCAAAGACTAGACAAGAGAAGATAAGAACAGATGGAAATAAACCTAAAGGAATGGCTATGCTATGCAAAAAGCCTAGGTTCAAAGACTTGTTATCATTAGTCATTTGTTTTACAACCTTGGCTAGAAGCTCCCATTACAAACTTGATCTGCCATTACACTTCTCAACCAACATTAAGAGCTTTTGCCTTACTTATCTCCAGATAAAATGGAACTGGATTGTTATGCAGCCTCCTTGTCTGAAGTGCAATGATACTACTTCCTCAGACAACAGCTTTCCACCGTCTTTAAAGAGTCCCTGTGTAATATAAAATAACGCTGGGACAGACAACAGGTGAAAAGCAGTGATGCAAAACAAACTGTAGTTGTGGTTGTTAGCTCTTAAAAAATATTTGCATGAATAATTGTGATCAGTGAACATAACTTTTGGAAAGATCAACCCTCCAAGGCAACACCCAGGACAATGCTCCCTTTAGCTGCTTCAGAACAATCACGTTCTGTCCCTGAGTAACAGAGACATCTTACATTCCCAAACTTTGGGAACAGGTATTTCAAGGTAAAAGTGTAACAAGATCATCATCAGCATTCAAAGTATAATAGACAGCCTTCTGCTAAGCTTTCGTTTTAATTCACAGGAAAAGTCATGCCAGAAATTCAATTACGTATAAATAATATACAAACCCACATATTCTGCATCTTATTTTTTCAGACTTGGAGGAAGAGTATGGAGGAGGAGGCTAAGTATCTCCAGAATACATAGCCAATACAGTTCTATTGAAACTGGAGACAGAACTGTTATGCATACTATTTTCAGGCCAAGAAAGAGTGGCTTTTACTTTAAAATCCAACAAGAGTTGTCTTGTCTGCAAAAAGTTCACACTACTCCCCTCCATAGTTTAATATGCCAATTTTACTTATTTGGCTTGTTGTCAGGCAAACAGTGAAGTCTTTTGACTTGTTTTACTCTGCCTGCTCAGGGCACAGTGTTTTTCTAATCACATTTCAGAACTGAACAATACCGTTATTTATTCTAATTGCTAATGTAGAATTGTGTGGTGTACACTGCTACATTCTGGTCTTTAAAGTTTTGTGCCCTGCAGTTTCCTTAAAACTGTAAGAAGCAAAACTTTGGGACAAATAGAAGATCTTAGAGAATGGGATTAACAAATCCTTCCAACATTGGACTACCTTATCAGTGAGTGCATACATAGACCCAGGCAGCTGGTGTTCAGAATTCAACAATATTTCTTGCAGTCACTGGTTAGCAGAACAGGGAATGTTCTGGTTGTTCACTCATTCCAGCAGTAGTATCTGCAATATCATCTGCTAGATGGGGATTCACTTTTCCTCTTGACACTATGTTAAAGAGAGCTTTATTTTACTAGCTGTTAATTGTGTGGCACAGTGCCTACAACCATGTTAGATGACAGTGTTGGATTTGGACTGTGGCTGTCTCTGTCAGTCAATGGTTATATGCAAATTTTTTAAAAGAATTTTTGGCATCCTTCTATACCTAAGCACTGTACAATGCATAATATATTGTACTTCAAAGTACTATTTTTATCCTGTAATAGAAGCTGCAGGCTATAGACCTTATCAACATGCACAACAAACATGTTAGTATTACAAAAAAGAAGACTAATTACAGATTTATATTCTGGCACATATCTATGCTTAAAACATCTTTATTACTAGCATCATTCCCTCAATGCACAGATTTTTTTTTTTTTTTTTTTTTTGTGGTTTGCTGTTTTTACTTTTCAGAGCTTCTTTGTACAGAGATTTTTTTAAGCAGCACATAAATTAGGAATATAGTTGGTGATACTTTGGGAGGTTTGTTAATTTCCATTAAATAGAAGCATACTGATTTGTGCTAAAAATATTGTATTTTTGGTCTGTGCAGAAATGATAAACCTCGTCAAAAACTATTCTGTGATAGGAAGTATGTTGCCAATCCCACAGATCAACTTTAACTGCAAATTTTCAAGACCTTGTTCTCCTCTCAGTTATCATTTTCAGTGTTCAAGCATTTAAAAATGACAAGGACAAGCATATGGACATCATATTTTTTAAATAGGCAATGTATCTTTGGGAAAAGGTCAGTTTGAGAGACTTTTCAATTAAGGCTACAGAACCAACTGCAGCTTTGAATTAGCCCCATTCACTTTCTGTATAGAGTTAAGGTACATTCAGAATCCACTTTTATTTGATTTTAAACAACCCAGCTACTGTTATTCCTTGTTTGTCACAAACCAAGTCATATCAAGTTGCTTCAATAAGCTCTGAAAGAGTAATACCATGCTAAAACTATGAATAACTTTGTGTCCCCATACACTGGCCTGCTGAGAAGAGATGGTTCCTGAATCCAAATGCAGGAGGAAGTAGCACCATCACGAGCGGCACATCTGACAGCCAGACTGTTCTCTGTACATATGCAGCTCAGATTAATTTCTATGAAAAAAGACGATCTGCTTTACTTCAGAGACAACATCACTAGTCAGAAAGATTTTGTTATGGCTAGTTAATGTTTCTCTGAATTTGCTTTTGAGCTATGGGAATAAATAAAAGTTAATTATTACTTAAAGCTGAAGTTAATTAGTAGTTGGTGGGCTGTCAGGGGTTACTGCAGAAGAAGATGCTTTATTGTTGAGTGTTTTGTATAGCTAACAACCCTTTTGTCCTTTGAAACCACCCATGACTCAGACAAAGGACTGTTTACACAGTACAAAGTCATGTAATACAGCTAGACCTACTCTGTTGTAGGACATCTTAGCAAAACAGACAGATACATGTATGTGTTAAGGCAAAACTGGGCAGCTTCCCAACCTCTAAATTCCAAACTTAATTCCTTTTACTTTTCTAAGAAAAGTTTAAAACTTAGGCCATGCCTTGACTCTCATATCATTACACATTACTTTTTTCAAACTATGGCCTTTCATGTAATCAAAAGGCATGTGTCTCTGATACCCACATTTGTATTTACATAACATACAATCACTTTGAACTCACAAAAAAAGACAAAGGGCCACAGTTTAATAGATTGTTATTTTAAAAGGCGTATCCTGTTTTAAAGATGTGAGTTTTATACTGCAGTCATTTAGGGGTGGGTCTGCTGAGGCCTTTTGTACTGTTTCTCTGTACTAGCTGTTATGGTGTTCATGACGCTGTTACCTGATTGCAGCAGTAGATGCACACCTGTAAAACTATTCATCAACCTCAGGCAGCCTGGCCTTGAACTAGTTAAACTCGTGCACAAAACTAAACATGACTTATTTTTATTCAAAAATGACTATATCCTAATTTAGCCATTTTCCAATGAGCATAACCACAGGTTGTGATACACTGAAGTAAGTGTCTTTGGCAGTAGTTGAAAACCGAACACTCCTCTGTACTTCTTTGTTCCATGTCCCCTTTCCAAGTCCTCTATTTAGATAAGAAACAATTATGGCTAGGGATTAACTCTTACTGTGTACTTAGCCAAAGGATCTTTGAAGATGGTACTGAATATAACTGTTAGGTGTGGTTTATATGCCACATATAAAAAAGAGTGATTTGGCTGCTGCTGAGCATGTTCTGCTTACTACCCAAAGGACTGCTCCCATTCCTGGTAAAGCAGGTAAGACTCAGCAGGCACTGCAGCAGGTTAAAGAGGTGAGCAGAATTTACCCAGCATAAATGGCATAATCATTGTTGTCCCAATAATATCTAATGTTGCTGTAGATGAAAATGACATGCTCAGTCTCTGGAAAGAAAATTCCAGGTACACAAGCACTTCAGTTGTCCCACTGATGGTCCTATGACAACACAATTAATCCTTCAAGTATATTAGTCTCACAGTAGCCCAAATGGAAGCTATAGGGTTATTCAACACCAAAGTATAATACGGAAAAACTGTAAGAGAAAGCTGCCTTCCCTCTTTGTGTTTTTTAATAGGAAATACTAATGCTCCTGGCTGTCCACAGTTAGTAATCCACTGTAAATGCTGTTAACCACTGCTTGAATAAAACAGAAGACAGCAAATTTCTCTTGAGGCTTTAAAAGTCACCAGAAGAGGCTTTAAAAGTCATCCACCAGGGCAACGGCTTCTAAAGTGGGGTGCAGAATTAAAATATTTTTAGACCATTAATAATTAAAATAATATTAAAAAATAGCATTAATTCCATCTTTATCTTTTAGTTATTTACTTTCTATCATTGAGTACATTTTATAATGTACATAATATATTAGCACAGTAGTATGTGTATATAATTTATATATAAATAAGTATACTGGGTAGTGTGCTCAGAAGTTTTTTTACTGATATGGGTGTGTAATCAAAAAAATTTGGAGACCAGTTCATTAAAGTCCTAAAATAACTTTAAATGGTTCCCAGAGGCTTAAAGTTTCTTTTAAGTTACTGTTAGCTTTTCTCAAATGCTAATTTGTAGTACCATTCCTACAACTTTTTTAAAAAGCTTTTTTATTATTACTATCATCATCAGCCAGGAGCTGATTTCATACATCATATCAACAACTGTTATTCAGGAAAGACCTCTCTGACTTCAATGCAGCTATGCACGGCAGCTAGGGCTCTGATTACTATCTTCTGTTATGGGTATAAATAGCCTGCAGAGTACCCATCAGATCAATATAGAAGAACCTCACAAAGAAAGCTGTTTTTACTGTAGCAAGCAGTAATTCTTCTGGTCTGACACAAAGTACATGAGGCATTTCAAAATATGAGCTGTATGCAAACCCTTCTCTTGGTGCCATCACAGTTCAAAGCACGAAAGAAAGTGTGCAGGTCTGTTTTAGCACTATTATTTTGGGTACTTGTAGACTGAGTGCTCACCTCAGGCATCCTGTGGCATTGTAGAAGATATCAGGGTCAGACAGAACACTTGACTTTGGGTAATCTCGATCTGGCCAGCCAGAACAAGGGATGAGAACAGCTTCCGTCAAGGTCTGAAGGGCTTCTTTAACCAACAGATGCTTCAGCTGGTCATTGGAGGACAAATTCCACAATAAACCTGCAATATACAAAGTAAAATCAGAGTGGCAGAAGACTCTCCCAAAGTTTGCAAGACGTAATCTCAAACTCCTTTAAGTTAATCAGTGAAGGAGCCTGTCTGGCTCTTGACATCCTCAAGAGGAACAGAAGAGGGTGATAAGAGCTCACCAGCCACCATGACACAATACCACACAACACCCTACCATGTGTGATTGCACACTGCTCAGTCTTTAGAGTCGCCAGTGAGAGTTGAGAGGCTTTTTTCTTATTTTCTCTCATGAGATAAGCACTTTGGCATTCAGCCATACATGGACTACATGAACATACTCTTCCTTTATCTTAAACTAGAGCAATTAGCCATATTATGTCAAACAATCACTAAAGCGATAAACAAAAGAATCTGAACTACAGTGTGGAATTTCTCTGTCTGAAAAAAAAAAAAAAGCTGAACTTTGATTGAACATTGTTAACATCTGAAATTGGTGCCTATTGGTTCATGTATTCTTTCTAGGATTACGGAAAAAGGAGTCAAAAAATAGTGAATGTACAACAAATTTGATTTTCTGTGTCCTCTCATTGAGCAGGTAAATGACAGAGCTTTTAGGCATATGTACATGACTGGAGAGCACAGCAAAAGTTGTACCTTAACACTGAAGAAAGAAATAAGTAGCTCTGAATGTTCACTATTGCATTATTTACTGTAATTTTGACTACCTCCTCCAGCTGCGTCAGTTTCACAAAGAAAACACTTCCTAACATAAAACTCACCTTTCTGAGGATGCAGGTAGTTTTTTGACACAGGGAAAAGTGTTTATACCTTCATGGCAGTGTACTGCAACTCTAAGAGTGAACCTGTGTGACAGGACTTTGATCTGAGGATGTGGAAATGGCGCCAAAACAAAGGGTGCACTTATCTGTGTAATTAAAGTCAGTTATCCATATAGTCCTTCCAACGCCTGACAACGAAGTGCAGTTTTCCATGGCTCTGCATGCCCATTGCCAATTCGTAGCTATCATCTTCTCAGTCACCAAGTAACACACATAAAACAGAGCTAACACCCAACACCTGTGATCATTTACACATTTCCAGGGAGGAAATCGGCCCATCTTGATGCCTGGCAGGACTAGTTGCACTTCCAAGTACCAACAACACACCAGAGAATAAACTTGCAAAGAGGGGTAGACGGGAGGCACAGTAAGTGTCTTTGGAAACCTGCTGGAAGATGGGAGATGCCCATCACCAAGTTTCTCTAACACTTGAAGGCAAAATTCCTCGTAAGAGGGAAAAGTGTTAACAGTTTATTTAGTGACAACTGTCTGAACAGTGACAGTCAACCAGTGGTTAAGTAACACTACATACCTTGTCTACTCACGTTGTGCAAACACTGAAACAAATCTCAAGTATGATATTGTAAATTGGTTAGCTCTGCTTCTGTTCTATATCAACAGATGAAAAATCTCTTTAAAGAAGTCTTCCCTAGACAAGTATTTTCACTACAAAGGCATTCATTGTTTCCCCCACTTGCTGCTCTAAGTTTCATAGACCTCCTCCTCCAAACACTGGCAGGATATTAGTGAACGTTCCTTTCATCAGTTCACAACAACAAAAAAAATGTTTCTTTTGTATCTCCTTACACTTTGAATTTAATTACAGCTATTGTGAGCAATAATAAAATCAAAACAAAAGCCAGCCAGAAGCAGCCCATTCCTTCTTCTTGGATCAGCTCTTGAACCTCTGTATTAGGGGATAAAAGGAAGAATGTACTTTCCTGAGGGATAAGTAAGGCTTACAGGAAGTCAGACAAGCAGTCCAAAGGGCATTGGTAATGGAAGCATGTTAAGACAGAACTGCATAAATGCATGGGCATAAGGACAGAATATCATATTAAAAGGCACAAGTGCATTTTGAATTACAGACACCTAGAAGAGAGGTCAGAATCATCAGAACAGGATTTGAATGCTGTTCATGTTGTACATTTTTTGACATAAATCCTACCTATACCCACAGGCACTGTCTCATTGGGGTGAGAAGAATTCTCTCGGTGGCATTCTGTATTTGAATGGATTTGTTCAATTTAGTCTTGATAAATTGAATCAATTTAGTCTTGATAAATAAAGAAAATGTCTTTAAGAGTGGGCCCTTTCCTTGCAGCTATATATAATGTATTCATATATATAATGTATTCATAGTGACATATTTTCCCCTTCGATGGTTGTTTGGGAAAATGGGTGGGGTCTCCTTAAAATTTGTATTTCTTACTATGACAGTTCTGTTTGTGCAGTAATCTCCCCTGCAGAAATAATTTTCTTTCATTTCTTTGATTTACGCTGCATGATAACAAGATCAAGAGGTTAGATTCTCTCTAGAAGATCATCTGGCTTACCTTCAAAACCTTTTTTTTTTTTTTTTTCATGCAGCAACCATTTTCCTTTTTGTTTCTCAGTGTGCTCACTAAACCCTACAAAACATCATTCCTGTCTTAGCTCCTGCATTGTTTCAAAGTGACGTCCTCTCCTATTGTTCAGGAGTATCCTCATTCCTTTCCTAAAAGACATACAAGAAGTTTGTATGTCAAATAAAGGACAAAGCCTATGACTCCTTCACTTTAGTCTCATTAACCCTGTAAGCACAGACATTGCACAGAGAAAGCTAGCAGCTATTTTCTGCATGTAGGCATTAGGTAAACAGGTCCATGGCAGTTTTCAGACCACTGTCATAAGCACACAGCCACTTTGGTGGGGACACTGGTTTCATGCTTTTTGTGCATTCTTCTGGAAGGCACAGACTGTGTGGCAGGACACAGAACTTGCTACAGTCAGCATTTACCTCCTTACATTTCATTGCTTTCAGTCTTTTCACAGGACGATACAAGCCTCACTGCATGACTATGCTCAGGCTGTTCTCCTCAGCTGAAGTGCTGGCTTGCAATTGCATTTCTGGTGTTCAAACTGGAGTATACACAAAGGGAAGAGCAGCTGCAGGTTCTTATTTGTGGTGGAGTCAACACAAGGGGGTCACATTTTTGATATTGAGAGAGCTTTCCCCTACTTTCCTGTTATTCCTGTGGGCTTCTTTGCTCCTCTCTTCACAGTGGGAAAGAAAAGGGAGAGACAGGAAGAAAACACAGACCTTCAAAATACTCTGTGAGATATACAACATACGATATGGCTCAAGATTAGGTACGGTTCATCGGTACTAACTGTGCTGCTGCTAATTAGCCACTGACCTTAAAGATAAGCTTCTAAGGGTCAGATTTACTTTTCTCACATGCACAAGTATTAGGATCATATTTCTGAGAGGTAATGACGAAGTGTTTAAGAACACAAACATCTTCTCTCCAAAAACGTCTTTATCATCATGCATTTTTGTCAGGTGGAATGCTTTGGTACAAGGCTTCCTACACAGCAGCAGAAACAAAAAGCTTTCCTCTCTTGAGCTTAGGCATCTTTATTGATGAGTGTCACATGCTTTCAGTTCTGGGACAGGAGACTCTCACGGGAGTGCAGTGTGTTATTACCAGCTGCTGATCTCTTATGGGGCAACACATGCAGCTAGCTATCACATCATATATTTGGAAGTCTCTAATTTACAGGCAGCTAACAAGTATGATGTGGAAAGATAGGCACCCTTCTCATGCTGAAGAGGTGGAATTCCTGATTCTGCATTAACCTTTTCCTGGAAGTATGTTACAACACTCCACTGCAATTGCATGCATAGCTATGATATTCCTCTAGGCAATGAAGGAAGCCAAAGGCAATGAAAGGTACCAAGGTTTTGGTCCTTGAAACTTGAGACACTAATCATTCAGGGAAACATGCTCTGTGGGGTTAAAAACATTTTGGTAGAAAGAGCTTTGCACAGCACTTGAAAAAGCCTTATGATGCAGCCCTTACAGGACAGAAATTCCAGTGTTTCCTAGCTATCATTGTACATGCCAAGAGCATCTGGAAGTACCAACCTCAGTAAGCACACGCTAACAGTGATTGCCTACTTTCTGCCTGCAGCCTGCTCCTTGCCTGCCTTGTGAAGGCTGGGAAAGAAATGTGGTTGGAAGCAAAGTTAATATTCTCAGAGAAAATCAATCAACAAGTCCCATGGGCTCCTCACAACTTGCTAGTGAGCAAGAAGAATCCCTGAAATGATGGCAGAAAATCTGCTGTAGTGACATTTTCACCAAGGGACCCAGTGTTCTTCCTCCTGACCGCACATTTGCTCTTGAAATAGTGCAATACCCTCTTTTCCTTAATTTTTAAAGCAATCACCTGCATCTGATAGGCATGAAATAACATCAGAATATTTTGCTATTTGCTATTATGCTAACTACAACAACCTGCTCAATATTGCTTAGATATTACATTAGTGTATTGTATACTTCATAAATAAATGTTCAGTGACAGCAGTAATTCCAGAAAAAAGGTGACCCTTCATTGGTTTTCACACTACTGAAGGGGAAGACAATACTCACAGTACCTGTATCTGTACATGTCCTCCTGCATAAACAGTCAAATCTCGTATCAGAAATGATGGAATTGCTAGAAAAAAATGACCAAAGTTTTCTGGCCACTGTGCCACCATTTTCACTGCTTGCCTCACTGGTGTGTAAATGCACCAAAAGACAACATGCTATGCAATAAGTTATTTAATGATCATTAAATTAATGCAGATCCAGTTCTACATCTGATGAATGCAAAAAACTTCAAGACATTTTAATGTTGCAGAGTGGTAGAACTGAGCCAAAAGAACCAACAATACAAAGCTTTGTTCTCCAGCTCAGGGAGCACAGTATTTTAAATACTTAAAAGAATGCAGAACTACAGAAGGTTTCAACATGCCTTTGCTTCAAGGCAGGGCTGCTTGACACCTTCTGTATCTTTGTAAGCACTGCTATTTTAATAGCTTCTGTTGCTGGTGTCTTTAAAGAACACTTGAAATAAATCTCCATTCATTTATTCATGTTTTCTTCCATTTGTAAAATATAAACCTGTTCTTCCTTTGCATGCCAACTCAAATGAATGTGGGTCACCAGCAACTGACTTCCTAGAGATACACTACAGGATTGCAGGGACAAAGTGGTGGGCATTTCTTAACTGATTGCCTCAAAGCCAATGGTGCAGTAATCACAGGTTTCTTGTGAGAAATGGTGGCCTTTTACTCCCAGCATTCCTTCCACTACACTGATGTATGAGAAAACATGTAATATGGAGGTTTTGGTCCAAAGGGCTCTTCCTCCAAGATCACAATGGGCCACACTCATTTTTAAAAGTTTGTCGAGAAAGTAGAACAAAAAGGATGAGATCCTAACCCCCGCAAAAACTGAGTCAAGAAAGCAGGTCACTCCACTGATTGTGTCATATCATCTTTACAAAAAAAAAAAAAAAAAAAAAAAGGATGTTCTCCAGGAATTCTCTCCCTTGCACACAGAAAGGATGCAATGTTTCTGTGGCAGGGTTTTCTGCTTTTTACCCATCTGAGAAGACTGGCTCTGGGGTGTAAATTGCTATCAGTGAGCGATCTCAAAGTAGAAATGTGTGGCTGTAGGGTTTGTGGGGAGCACCTGTATTCTATACCTGGCACCTGACAGTTCTGGGGGACAGACCCAGCACAGTCTCCAACAAAGAACTTGCAGCAGCACAGTGAGGGCTGAGCTGCAGTGGAAGTAGTGGACAATAATTGCACCTCTGGGACTGCTCAGAGCAGCATTCATCAATATGGTTTGGAAGATTTGCTATTTGGAGCTTTACTTTCTTTTCTGGAATTTCAAGACCTTTAAGGTTCCTGTAAACATATAGACCTATGTCATCTCTAAAGAAGCTTTAAGAGGGAAAGTTGCAGTTCCTACTCTCTTCCTGCTGTCTTACACACAGACTGATATTGGGTCTGAGGACCTTGGAATTTCACCCTAAGAGAAGAGTTTAAAATAGGTAACAATGCTTTTTTATTTAGTCACTAAGCACTGGCCTAGGTAAACAATCAGGTACCTCACATGGAAAGCCTGTGCACTACTTAATGCACTTCATGCCTGAAGGCACAGAAGACTACCTGTTATTTGCTTTTTAGTTTCCACATCCTTGGTGTATTGAAGTAAACGGAGCAAGACTGGGATCCCTTTCTGCTCTGACACTTCCAGTTTGTTGTCATTGTCCTCAAACACCAAGTTTCTCAAAGCACCGCATGCTGCACGCTGAATGTCCTCATTCTGAACGTCAAGAAGCTGTAAAAGTCTGGGGATACCACCAAGTGAGAAAACCTGTGAGGAGGAGAAAATGCAGCAGAGAATAGTTAGATGCTGAAAATGACAAAATCCACTCCCTCTTCCCCTTGCCAAAACTTTATTGTTGTAGGGCCTTTTTCATTCGCTTGTTTGAAACACTTGAAGCACAGATCATTAATCATTTGGACATGACTGTTAACTTCTGGGCTTTCATATGAGTCACAGTTCAAGTCCACACCTAAAGGAGGCATCATGTTTTAGTAATTAATGCAAGAGAATGAAACAAGCTGTCTTCCAGCTCTGCCACAGATTTGTACTCGTTGACAAGACATTTGATTGCTCTTTATTTTAGCTTCTACATTGCTGAGATGTATATTTAAGATTCATCTCTGGAACATTCATTAACTGCTTTGAGATTTCTGGATGTTACATGTTCCTGATGTGTCAGATTGTATTTTTTACTTGGCAGCCATGCTGGTGGGAAAGATAATACTTTTCCCTGTTAACTTCTGTGCATGTGCTGACTATGTGTTAAATAAGAATACAGTTTACTTGGTACTTATCTGTGGCATACTGAGAAAAAAATAGAGAACTTCAAAATATAAACTGTTAAACATTGTAAGCCAGTCAACTATTGAATCACCCACATTTAACAAAGACTACTCTTCAGTGTCTAATTTTGAAAAAATGAAATTCTGGCCCCAAATGAATGAAGAATTAAGAGGCTGTTATTTTATAACAGCTATATGGAAACAAATAGTTTCCAAGTTCTATGCTTTGTGACAAATGATGAATGCAATATGAGCTGTGACGCAGTATACTCAAGCCTTGGCTCATTGAAGAGTGAGATTACAATAAAAATATCTTAACATTCATGTACAATTGAGGATGGTTTCCTCCAGCATCTAAAAATGCCATATGGCTTTGAGGACAAACTCATCCTTGTGTAGAAGTGACAGCATATGAAAGACTTAGAAATCTGATATAACTGTTTTGAGCACTCCAGAGCCTAATGATAAAAAGAATTTGATATGACCAATAGATGTTGAAAACCAGAAGAAATGAACTGCAACAAAGTCTTTTGCCCTTAGAACCCCAGCAAACTACACTGCATGTCTGCCTTTCCTCTGATTCCACTGTACAAAAAGCAGTTTCTTGCTGCTGTTGCACTGTTGACCTGATCTACCCTGCATTCATTCAAAAACACCTAGATTCTAACAGAAGGAAATACAGAAATCTATATCTGAAGGTAAGCAGAGATTAGAACACTCTGAAGGTAAAGGCACATTTTATTACAGTAGATAAGCCTGTTTGACACCAATACCTTACGGTTCTTTTATTTGTTTCTTTGTTTTTAATTCAAACATTTATGCTGACTTTCTGTCAGTAATTTTAAGTGAGTTGTAGCTCTTGTAAAACAAGTGTAGTCAGCTGGACCCCAAGTGCAGAGGAGCTTTACAAAAGCTATTGATTGTTCTGTCTAAATTTTCATTGGTAGACAAAATCCACCAAAATACTGTAAGACCACATGTTCAGAAGAAAAAAGAAAAGCCACTAGACTTACAAACCATTGTGTAATGTGGAACAAAGCATTAGGAGACAGAGAAAAGGAATGCACACTGAAAAGCTAAAAATGGCAAATAAGACAATGCAAACAAAGAAAGGTCTGATGGGCACCAAATAGAGAGGCTCAGCTAGGATATGTGGTATAGACAGGAGAACAGAAGAAGGCTTCAGGCTGACTGGTTCAGTTTGAACACTTTTACTCCTCTGCCTGGTTTTCAGGGAAGCTGCCTGAGACAGCTTTGAATAATAAACCACCTTCACACATTCAATTCTGAAGCTCTGTCCTCAAACTAAAGTTAAAGCTGCTAATTATACAGGTATTCTTTCCAAAACAGAGTTTGACCTACTGTGAAGTACATTGAAACTACTAAAGGACTGAGTGATGTCTGGTTGTCACTGAACTGGACTGCATATACAGAGTTCAGACTGAAATGACTTCATTTCAGTTCAGACTGAGCAAATCATGAAATAAAGAAAGTGTAAGATATTTTTAAATGGTTAAAGTAAAATAAATAACTGCTGTACACATGAATGTACAGAACTATCAGTCAAATGAACCATGATTCTGTTTAACAGTGAAATTTAAAGAAAAATGAAGAAGAGGATATTTTTAATATGTCTTTTCAGAAACGTTTAAGAGTTTGACCTGTTTGATCAATCTATACAATATACAAATGTATTTGTACAGTCCTAGCAAGCCCCTATCAGTTTGCTTCATCCACATCCTGTTTTAACACATTAGTGTGGTTCTAGCAAACCCTGAAGCTTGGATAATTTTGCAGGGTACTCCCAGACTTTCAATTTCTGGGATATTTCTGCAACAACAGTGTAAGCATGCCAGTCAAATGAGAGATGAGAGCAATTATATTGATAAAAAGTTCAGGCTCTACAACTTATAAAAGCTGAAAGAATTATGTTCATTTAGCCTGCAAAAGAGTAGGCTTGAGCGAGTATACACTTAGCAGCCTCAACACACATGAAAAATCATTATAAAAGGGACTGAAAAATAGACATTTTTTTCCATATCCATCAAGACAAAATAGAAACTAATGAACAGTTTGCAAAAGGAAGATGTAATTACACTTTAAGATTAACTGAGTAGTAAAGTTCCTTGATTGTCTGAGGGAGCTTGTGTTTTTTATTATTATTATTATTATTATTATTATTATTATTATTATTATTATTATTATTATTATTGTTTTGTTTTGAAAAAGGTCAGAAACATCTGCAATTACAAATAGTTCGGGTGAATTCTTGATGTCCTTTCTTACTCTACATTTCCATGTTTCCTATCACAAAATGCTAAAACCTAAACTTCAGCTAGGATAGACCAGTGCTACTCTACAGACCTAACTCATCTGCAGCAAAAGGCATCAGCATATTTTAGGGAAAATATTCAACACCAGTATCCTACACGGTTTCCTGGAATGCATTTTTTCATGCTGGTAAACAGTACCACATAGAACAATTATTTGTTCTACCTGATGGAAGCGTGTATAAAAAAATCACCTACTTTTCTTCTGGCTTCTGCTTTCTGGAAACACTCATGCTGTATGAAAGTCACTGCAGCAAGAATCCTAGGTATTGACTGTGTATTTTCACTCTTCAATATGCTCACTGCATGTTCCAGGGTCATCTCCCCTTCTGGGCTCCTTAAAAGTATAATTGAAGAAAATAGAGTGAAGGAAGACTGTAGTAAATCATCATTTATCCTGCAAATTTTCTTGTAATACCACACTATTCATATTTTTCAACTAGCTTTACTTAGGAAATTATTCTCTTACTAGTAGAAGAAAATATTACAAAAGCTTATGGTAATATTCTGGGGGAAGAGAAAATCATAAATTGAATTGTTGCAGCAATACGAAGTTGTGGACAAAGCAAGACATCCTTGAGATTATAAAAACAACATGGAAACATTAGTAGCTGTAGGGTACAATCACCTTGAGTAAATTGAGTAAGTATGTTGCCTGTGGTAGGATTAAAAATATGCATGGTTATTTTCTTTCTAACTGCCTGCATGTTTGCTTGAATAATAATTGTGCTAGACCATATCAAAAACTGGAAAGAGAGATCACCACACCCATTTTTTTTTCCCTAGTAGAGGGAACAAAACAATTCATGGCACAATCAGGTGCATTAACTCTGGGATAACCTGGGTGGTTATGTTCCCCAGCCTTTTTACTTACTGTTGGTTTCAAACACTCCCCACCCTGAGGAGGGAGGAAAAAGGAAAGGAAAGGAAAAAAAAAAAAAAAAGGTGTGTGTGGGGACACAAAACCACACCTATTCTATTTATTTTTTTAACTTGAATCAGAATGGTTTTCATGTGAATCATTTCAGCAAGTACATCTAAAATTTGAATTTTTCATACAAATACTTTCCTTGATAAACAGGTGCTTAGGAAACACATTTGCTTAAATTGATTTTTTTTTTCTTTTAACTAAGATGAAATGTTAAATAATACATGATGTTCAGATTAGTGAAGTTCAGATAAGAAATGTTTTAAAATTGAGAAAAGAACCATATGTAAAGCACGTGTCTGTGCACTGTACCAGGGGCCACTAGGTTCTTCAGCTCTGAGGCCATCTCAGTAATGGACTGGCAAGGACAAAAGAGCCTGGAAACACAGGCTTGCCCAGAACAGGCTGTGGAGAGGCAAGGTAGACACAAGCTGGCAGAAACCAGGCAGATCTCTCACAGAGAAACCTGGTACAAATGCATTGAAATCAGACCAAAGTATTTACGATGAACTTATGACCTCTGAGACAAAAAAAGATTTTGTTAGATTTTTTTTTTTTTTTCTGCTAGCTATCCTGTAATTCATAAGGCAAAAGGCAATTAGTATGGCTGCAAGGAGAGTAAAGAGATGAAGATGCACCTGTTCCAAATTAAGTTCTGCTCCAGTACCCTGAGGTCTCCACCTGACTTTACATTTCCATTTGGTGTAAATCATTTTATTTCCTGTCTTCTACCCTCCCCAGAATTTGCGTTTTGAGCAAATATGCTGCATATATAGATGCTGAAGCACACTTGTGCAAGACACAGATGAAATGAAGTGGGCAGTGCGCTGAGGATGTCAATGGAGAAGTTAAGTCAAAGTGCAAATAGACAGAACAACAGTTGGTATTTGTAGTGCCCTGGGCTCTGTTCTGGCAGTGCTTAGGGCTTTCAGATTTCGAGTTTACTTTAGCCCTGATTTAAAACAAAGTAGCTACAAAGTTACTTTACATTGCTAGTGGGATGTACTGATCAGAAACTTACTTAAAGATCTTGAACAATGAATATGGAAAAAAACCAGATCATATTTCTTGTTCTTAGTCGCTCTTAAGGGGAACAGAAAAACAGGCTTTTCCAGCATGGGTTTTAGCCAGGTTTCTTAAATTAACAATGTTTTTGTGAGCATGTTATGTATGTGTGCACGCCTTCCTGCTTGCAAGTTAGTGTAGTAACTTTGGAGACCTTTTAAAAATTTTGGCCACCTTCTATGGAGTGGCAGACATCTCTTATGTGTTAAATTGTGAGTTATTTCACCAGGCAAATAAAGACTCTATCTATGCACTAAGGTCAAGAGAGCTGCATGAGCTGATCCCTGATGGGATATCAGAGAATACGTGGGAACACAGCCTCAGGATGCCAAGAATGTACTAGAGTAGTAGAGGCCCATCAGCAGTCACCAGCCTGCCAGACTGAGATAAATGCATCTATGGCCAGAGACCAAATTTCTAAGTGGTGGATGTGCAGAACTGCACAGAGGCTGACAGCAGCTCAAAATCCACCAGTATCATCCCTTCAAGGCTGATACTCCTTCATGAGTAGTAACCACAATCTTTCCTTCATGTTGTACACTGCCATACTAGGACTGCTCTTTATTGGATGAAAAACAACATTTGCTCTCACTAAAGTTTTATCAGGCAATAATAAAGTTTTATAAAAAAATAAAGTTTTATCAGACAGTAATACTTATTCCATACTACCCTCAAAGACATTACAGGCAAACCTTAAAGCCGCATGGCTAATAAGCATGTGTATTGATGACAAACAAAGGGATATTCAAGCAATGGTTGTTAAAAAGAACAATGATTTGACAAGTTTTAGCTTCATCTTAATTTCCAGAATATAACATTTTTGAAATCTACTGTTTTCTGATCATTTTGTGACAGTCCTCAGCGCATTTAGAGGTCTGATGCTGTAAGCTGTTTCTCAGGTAGCTTCAGGTACTATCCCTCTCTTTCCTTTGATATATGGATGCTTTTAACTGCTTCACTCTACCAGAAGATGCAGAGATAGCATCACTATATTGTTCTTTTTTTCTTTCTACTTTGATTTCACAGCATGAGTTATTCTTCTACAGAAAGTTTGCAAATACATTTGTACAATTTTAAATTTTATACAGAACTAGTCCACTATTTCTCTCCAACCTTACTAAACTATTTAATATTCTCTTAATTATTAAAACTTAACCTTGAAAAGTCCTAAATTGTGACTTGCATTAAAAGTACAAATTTCAGGAAAAAGCAAATTACTTTGAAAACAGGCTTATTTTATTGTCCCTTCCATTATTAAGGGAGCAACAAATAAGGCAGCAGTCTATCACATAGTGCAACTTTGAAATCAAAGAGGATGGGAAATGACAAGAAATGAGAAAGTCTTTACTAACATATTAGACCGAGAAGTCCTGCTGGAAGAAACTGCACGTCTGGTGATATGATGCAAATAAGTGAAACAGCTCTAATTTGACAGCTGTGTGTACTCCAAAGCAAAATTTGGTCTATTACGTTTTAAACACTTAATTCTACATTAAATTGTGCAGTAGCTAGATGTGGATGAAACGGAATGTACTATAACCAAATTAAGATTTCAACATCAAGCCCTTCCAGTGACAAGAATTACAAAGGAACTTATTAAATGTGTATTTTAGACATCAAAAAAGAGTAATAATCTATGTGGATATCATGAACAATTATATAAGCAAATGTAATAAATACTGATTTCAGTCAGCTAAAATAACTATAGTCTCTTCCTCAACATTTAAGAAACTAGTGGTCCAAATCTCTTGGGGAATTATCTCACATGTCAATTTTCACCAGCCTCTCCCTAAAATAAGCCATTACATTTTACAGAAACTTTTTAAAACTTTGGGTAGACCAATGAGCTCCTTGCTCCCCCCCAAAAAAAATAAAATAATCTAGCTATGAATCCAAAGTAGAACCTAGTTTATTTGAAAATCTATAGATATATACAAGTAAATTAAATGGTCAGAAGTACTGAGATAAATGAAATGTGTAAACATTTGCAAAAGGAACTTTACAAGCTTTCATAGCACTTCCAATCATTTTCTTCTGTAATTTCCAGCAAAAGCTGAACTGAAAAGCTGTCACTTAAGGAGTTACACTGCCAAATAGATTTCCAATAGGTCACAAATCTTTCACATTGAGTTCAGCACTGTCCCAAGCAAGCCACCTGTACAATGACTAAAGATAGATGTTTACTTCTGAGGGTGTGAAAAACACTTTGGTTGAATTTGTGCAGGCAGACAACTAGATGCCAATGACTGCACCTTGCAGAAGAACCAAAATTGCTTCTACACGAGATTGAATATCAATATAGCTGTCTGTGGCTTAGAAACACACTAAGGAATCAGCTGGAGCCCCTACCACTGGGGCCAACAAAACCTCAGAATATGGTACCCTTGTTTGCGAGAGGCTTTGGGGTCCTGAAATTCAGAGCAAATTATATTTGTTCTGAGGATGAATATTCTAAGGAAGAAATTTCTGCTTATGTTTTAATGAAGTTCGTCAAAACTAAAAAGTTTCCTTGGAACCATGGAAGTTTCAACTGAAGGCTGTCAATCTGCTAAAAGCCGAATTGCAAAATATGCATTGGCATATTTTTGATGTACTCTAGTGAGAAGCAGTGATAAAATCATTTGGTTTCTTACAAGCAAAAAATTTGCCAATATATTACTATGTAACATCATTTAAGTCGTATACTGCTCAGCATTTACTTTGTGTCTCCTTAAACATATGATCAACTGTTGGAAAAAGGTGGTCCCGAATGTGAGCAAGAGGTGTGGACCCTGCAGGATGTGCAGACGTGCATTTTTTCTCTCTTTCCTTTGCTGCACTGGAAGTGAATTTTCACACTATGTTGGCTGTATAGTTTACTTTCCACTCTTAAACCAATATGTTTCTTTCAGCTGTGACACCCCATAACCTAGATAGGTCCTGCATTATGCTTACCCTAGCTGAGATCCATTGATGGTGACTTGTTCATTCTGCAGGAAACCATTTCTCCCTGCTGCTGCCATAGCAGCTGTCAGTGTCATCCTCTTTCCATCTGTTTCTGCAGCAACACCAGTTACTGAAGCTGGCTGGGAAGCATCCCTCCTGGTCTGTGTGTTTCTGAAAGTAGTTTGGTGCCAGCTGGACCTAAAAGATTGCCTGTTCTGAGACCCCAAATGGGAAGCAGTTGGTGATCTTACTTGTCCCATTGCACTGCCTGATGTCAGGTAGTTCTCTTTCTCTAAAAGGTTGGTCATACTGCGACTGTTGCCTGCTTGATGGTACAGAAGTGCAGAAGGGCTAGGGGGGACACCATCAGGGATAGTGTCATTAACAGCCACCATCTGGGGGTGTCTTTTAAAAGAGCATCCCCTGTTCACTGAATCACGAAGAGTGTAACCAACAATCTCAGACCGAGCATATCTTGGTGGGACAGTCCCACTGGGTCTCCTATTATCTCCGTGCCTTGGAGAGAATCCAGTTGAAAACCGGCTGTCATAGTGAAAATCATTGGACACATATGAAAATCTTTCAGGACCCCGCTGGGGTGAAACCTCTAATCTCTTCAGGGGTTGTCTTTGACCTCTCTCTTCCATTGTCTTGTAAGTAACTCTTGTCCCCCAGCCATTTGTATAAGAGGATGGTGAGGCCACCTGTTAAGGGTGCATAAAAGAAAAGTCAGATTACGGCGGTTAGGATTAATGCCAAAGAAATCAAACCAGTAATGTAAAGATAAAAACTATAAGGTCTGCTATGAGAATAAGAAAATAAAAGGTGAACATCACCAAAACTGGTTATTAAATGGGATTCTGCAATACTTCTTTGTATCTGTGTAACAAAGGTAGGAAGAAGTATGATCTAAACTTTAGGAGACAAAGTCTAAGGAACTAGTCTTCTGATACTACCTCAAAATAGGTGCCAGAGTCATTTATACCTGATAGCGAGCAGTATTTTTAAACAGAGATTTTAGTTTCAGCTTGAAAGTCCTTGAGGATTAACACTCACATCGGTTATTGAAATTAAATTCAAGGCTGCCCAACAGAAGATAATTAGTCGGTCAGATATTAAAATATACTAAAACACTTGTATATTGTTATGATGTACACCTTGACAGGATATTAAGAGGTTATTTTGTTCTCCTGTTCACACTGTGGGGGGATCTAGTAAGGAGAGATATTCCTTTTCCTGTTTCCTTAACTTCATACTGAAAACGAATGGGATTCCATAGCATTGCAAGGAAATCAAAATAACCATTTCACCTTCTCAATGGTTTCCTTTAATCTACAACTACAATTTAAGATGATTTTTATTTTCCTGTCCCCAGTGGGCAAGGACAGTAATCGATCATAGTCTTGTTTTCCAATTGTATCATTTCTAAACTCAATAAACCCACCTCCTTCATCTCTTCTTTGTAGGATTTGTCTTCAAAACTTTTTACTGTATGGGTGTTGTTTGGATTCTCTTCAATTTTTCTATCTTTTGTTGAACTGTTATGTTCTAAATTGGGTCATATTCAACACTTTCCAGAACTAAATCAACTTGGGAGACTATCTGCTTTATATAGAAGAGTGATGGCTAATTATTATTATTAGTAGTAGTAGCAGTAGTGAGTGCAGTAGCATCCAGCCATAAACCTAAGTCCCACATATTTTCATGTTGTATTAAAATATTGTAATATTACAGACATTTTTAAAGGTAAACATTGAAGTTTACACTGATGTTATTCATTGAAGGGATAGGGCTTAGCAGATAGTGACTGAAATCCCTTTTTTAACTGTTGAGGAGTTATTGAAGGTGATAACTGACTCACAAAAGGGGCAAAGGTTGCTGAATCTATTAGGCTGAGGCTAGGATCATTGAGTCTATCTGTTTATTCTACAGGAGTTATGCAAGGATATCTTTTCTTTATCTCTTGTCTGGCGGCAAAGAAAAGAATGCTTTTGTGAAATACTAGACCTTGTGGCTTTTTCTGACTTTTATGGCAGCATGGGAGAACAGCATGTCCTATTTCCTTTTTTTTTTTCTTTTTTTTTTTTTTTTTTTCTTTTCCTGTCAGGAAAGCTGTACTATTTTATTGTTGTTCCTATGTCACATCTAGTTATCCTCTTTTTGCTCTCTTCTAAAAAGAACAGATTCACATCAAATACTAGGGACTGGGTAACAGGTGAGAACAAATGATAGGAGGACAAATGTAGTCAAGTAACTGGTTCTAACTCTTGCCATAGAGTGCCAGAGCTGCTTAATTAATTTGCCAGCGGCCAGGATATTTCATTCCATGAAAACATGCCGTTCTTGTGTCATCTAAAATTAAGAAAGAATTTGCCCCCTAAACTATTTATAAAATAAATATTCCTATTCCCAAGCTGAACTGATTTGTTTACTGATGTTGATCACGCAGCAGCACTGCTACTGTGTGATTTCCAAGCTATATGTTAATTGAGCTATGTGTTGATTACCAAATTATATGGTTGCTCCCTCAACCATATAATAACTGGTTCATAGTAGTTATGAGCTGAGTCATGAACCCTGAAGAAAATCAGCTATTTATTTTAGCATTTAGGCCATGAACCCAAGTGAAGTGGGTCAAAATAAAAAGTGAAGCTGTAATTAGCTTAAAAACGCTATTGTATTACAAAGACTATACCACTCACATTCTTGTAATGCTAAAACAGATTACAGCAGGATTATTTAAAATGATAAGGAACACTCTACCTGTCATTGTGAAACTAGTGTGATCTGTTTTCCTATGGTTTTGGATGCTTAGTTCCCTAACCTCTTTCACTATATTCCCAGGTCCAACCCTTGTCATTCTTTACCCTGCAGGACTCCTGAACTCCCTCCAGCAACCTCTAAATGTTTGGCTGGGTACATGCCAGCATGGCCTCTGGCTACTTTGGGCTAGGTATGTGCTGACTGACCTGCTGGCTGCTGGGATGGATAAAGGTCTGACTTGCAACAGCCTCTGCCTAAATGGCATTTAGTACGATTTTTCATTTTCTACCCACATTCCAGTTCTCACAAAACCAATAGGATTGCAAAAAGCCCATCTGTCATACCATGTTGAGTTTAGCCACTGGGCTCAGAAGTCACCAGAAGGAGAGAAAAACATTGATGGATCTCAATCACAAAAACCTCTTTTTCTAGAAATCAGGCTTCAAAAAGTGAACAAATAAACCTTGAAATGTCATCTGCATACTGTTATCTGTGGTTTCAAAATAAACTATGCATTTGATAATGCACTTATCCCCATTCATTTTCCTTACCTGGTTTGACTGGTAATAAGAGACACCATACTGAGATCTTGATGCAAAATCATTTTCAGTAATCCCCATGTTATAAACACGTTCCGGAACACTGGAAGCACGGTGTAAACTACCTATAAATAAAAATTAGTAAGATTTTAACAAAACATAATATTACTATAAAGGATGGTTTGGGGTACTAAGGAAATGACTTGTACACTGCTGATAATATATATTAGCTGAAAATCAGAGAGGGGAAAGATGGAAAGGTGTTTGTGTTCAGTGCATAGCATTCAAAATATGGCTAAGAAAAGATTTCTGAGGGCACAGGCCTCAGATAATTCTCATTTATTTTACTTAAGACATATTTAACTTTTAGAAGTCTTATTGTTCACGCAGCTATTTCACAAAAGAAATTTAAACACAACAAGCTGATGTTTTAAATATCCCAGATACTGGCACATAATTAAGTGCTACCAAAAACTTATTTTTCATTGTTACCGTTTTGAACGTGTACGTACAGTTTATGTAAGAGTGACTCTAACACACCCAGTACACAAACTAGTTAAAATATTGCAACTGTAGATTGCAATGGAGCAAACTGGGCTTAAGTGTATGCCTCTGTTACTGTTAAACCCTAGAGATGTAATTTCAACTGTCACTAAAGAAATACTATACACTCAACATAGACTATTTACTTCATAGCTGTCTACCTCAACTGCTGATGTTTCTTGTCCCTGAAGTACTAGTTTAATGACAATATATTGGAACAAGCAATACTTCACTAATCTTCTTAGTGCTTCACCCAAAAAACATGAGTCCACAAACAAAATCTTTGGCTTGTGGAGGCACGTGGTGTATGAAGCTGAAAAAGTAGCGGTGTTTAATTACACTTCAGATCTGTACCTGTAAGGTTCACTAATCTGCCAAACAAGGTAGAAGATCCACAGCATATCTACCTTGATAGTTTCTTTCCACAACCTAGCTCTGAAAATGGAGCAGTGCCTGGTGATTATTTCTTTCACTAAGACCTCACTATTCTTTAAATTAAAGAGAAAGAAACAAAAAAAGAAAACACATGCACAATAAAACCCACAGAACCAAAAGCCTCAGGGTGTTTCTCTTTCATTGGTACAATGCATTTTCAAATAAAAGTCATTCTATTACGAAAAAATAAGTCAAGCTTTGTAACAGATACAGACAAAATGACTGTTAATGAAATTTCCAAGTTACTATGAGAATCTGCATACAGGAATATAAAACCCACAGGTTTAAAGAGGTGACACAGAAATCAAAAGCAGAAGGAAGATATTCCTCAAATCTGCCATAAATGGAGACACTGGAGGTTGCAGATGTTTAGGCTGAACATAATGCTGGTTAATAAAGAAGTTGGCCATGAATTTTCAAAATAGCAGATACTGTCTGAGAAAGAATACAAGAAATGGCAGAAGCAAATCATTAACTTGGTCGAATTGACGAAGTCTTCATTTCTAAAAATATTAGGAGTCATATGCACGAGGGACTTCAGGTGCTAAAAACATGCAGGCTAAATCCTGCTGGGATTTTGATAGCACCTAGCATTTGTGCTGAACAGCTAAGGCTTTCGGTTTGTGCAGTTAGACTCCTGGCTACAGCAGGTACATGTGGGTATCCCTAGGAACTTCAGTACCCCCAAGCCTTTAAAACCTTAGTGCATGTAGATCATAAAGGTTTGGCAAGGGTGAAAAGAAACAAGTCTCACATAACAGCAATAATTTGTAAATGATAAGTCCAAATTTGTGCATAATATAAAAGTGTATTGAGTGCAATAATTTCAAATCCAATTTATTCATACTTTCCAGTTACTTTTACTTGTTTAATCATATTTTCCAATTCTTGTACTTTGACTATGCAAGACAGTTTTGAACATGCATTAGGTGATTTGTTAAGACACATTCATGCTAGCTTGGCGTCAGTGAGAGTAGAATGATCCGGCCTGGTCTAACTCATGATTTGGATTGTAGTAATTCCTTCATGACACATTACAAGGTTGTCACAGCCAAAAGGTTACCCAAGTACATGACAAAGCAGTAACAGAAGACTGTTGTTTTCACACTGCAAAAACTTTCTGCCAATATACACTGACATCCAAAAACCGAAAATTCATCCGTCTCTCATTTTTATGATATAACTCCAATGTACAACTTCAGGTGCCCAGTAAGACATAGCCACATAGCCTATTGCCCAAGCCTGCTTTTTGAAGATTAGCTTTATTCATTGCTACCTATTAGAGTACTTTCATATAATTAGTGTTTAAGTACATACTCACAGATGATTGTTTCTCTATAGTTAGCATTTTTTGTCTTGTCTACTTAGGGAGAAATTATCTCCTTAGAACATAAAGAACCCTTGAGTAAGTAATTTTGGCATGTTTTTGTTAACTCTGAACTCTCTGTCTTTACTAAACTAAAACAAAATAATCAGGATAAAATAAAAATAATAAGGCAGTCCATGAAGCATACTAGTGTAAACTACATATCTAACAGTTGCTCTATTTGTAATATCAAAACATAGTCAGAAATTGCAACACTCATTTATCTCTGCTTGAACAGTGGCTTTATGCAGTCATCTGTTTTTAACCTTCAGTCTCCCTTTGAAACTATCTACCAGTAAACAAAACATTTTTCTCTTTCAGAGATAAACACAGTATATTTTAGCTTATGGAATTTCACTTTGCATTTTGGTATCTCTTGCTTTCTCTTACCGTACCAGTATTTATTCTTTTGTCAGCGTTTTACCCGAAGATTTATTAGGTAGGAATAAACTGTAGGTTGCGAGATGGGCCCTTTACTTATGCCAAAAGCCAGTGTGATAAAAAAAAAAAAAAGTGGTAACTAAAACACTGGACCTTTCTGTTAGTTATGAGAAGCAGAATAGGTGATCTGATAAAAACTTGCCTCCGTCAGTGAGGCTACCTCCAGGTAGGTTTTCACCATACTACAAACACCTACACATTTTTCACCTCTCGGATTTGCTCAGTATTACTTGTATTCAAAAATCATTAGGTAGTTCTTATATATCAGTGCACTGGTTAGGAGAATAAAAAATAATATATATATATATTTAAAGTATTATGTCTATAAATATGTCTTTATATTTAAAATATTATATCTAACATTTACTGTTAGAATTAATATTTTCTAACTGTGAGAATTAGTGTTTTAAATCTCACCGAAACTCTCTTCAGAAAATATAAATTCAGTTACTCATCCACAGGGGTCCATTGGATACCACATTTGGTTTCCAGCAGCCAGCCAAGGAAAGGATGGGTTTCCTACAGGCCCTGTGTCACATCTGTCAAGCAATGTGAATATTTTGGAAAACTCAGGCTTCTCAAAGAATAGCAACCACCCACGTGTGGATAATTGAATGGAACCTTTTATCACGACCTCCCCTTTCTCCTGTTAGTCTGAACTGAAGGAGTTCAGGAATGCTGGCTCTTTGGACGTGGACAGTGGAGTAGGAACACTACACCTCTTCACTATTCCTCAAGCCTAAAATAAAAGCTGTGCTAAAATCACCTAATATCACAACAGCTATGTCAAAATTTTGAGGTCTGACATAATAATTACATTATCAGGAAGGAAACTGAATAGATGATTGAGAAAAAAAAAAAAAAAAAAAGTCCATCCAGCCTTGCGGTGGTTCTTCTCAAGCCCTCTTAGGTGTGATAAACCCAATATTTCTAAATGCCCTGAAAGTTCTTCCCTAGCAATTGCTGGCTATAGCTGCAGACAAATCAATGTGCTTGGCCCTTGAAAATAACAATGCCAAGTGACATCGCCATGATACATGAGACATGAAAAAGACAATAATCCTCTATTAAGGAGGAATGTGTATCGGATTCCTCTTAAATCATGTGCATTGTTACCTCTCTGTTGTGCATCTTTTTCAGTACTTTTGTATCTCAATTATAACTGTGAAAGCCAAAATTTTGGCTTTAAATCTCCCACAGCAGGAATTAACTTTGTTGTACTCTGTACACAGAAATCTACTACGGACTATGATACTTTCATGCATGCTGAGTGCCTGCCTGCTGAGTATCTATTTTCCATTCCTTCTCATTGTGAGTGGGTGGTTATATTCCCAGCAGAAACTTGTAAATACTCCTGGTTTGTCATCTTTTAATCCCTTTGTATACCTCACCACTCACAGTGGACTGAGCTAGTGCCATTTAAGAATGACATATCAAAAACTTCACTGAATCACCCCATCTAGAGATGAAGGAGCCTTCTTTTTGATCATTCCCCTTCGTCACACTACTAGAGCATAAGTGGTCCCAAGGGACATTCCAGCATTTTTTACTTTGCATTAGTCAGTACATTTACACAAATGCTCAAATATTTTTCTTTTCTTCTGGCTCAGAAACCACAGGTGAGGTATTTAATGAAGCCAACAAAAATCAGAGGTCACCATCCGTATTTTCTTCTACTTTTATTTTATTTTTTTTCCCATGAAGATATAAAGAGAAAATTACTATGAAATTTGGTAAGATTTCTGCAAAATAGAAAACCGAGGACAGAAAACTCCTACAATTTCCTTGAAGCAAGTTTAAGAAAATTACTGTTAAGAATTTTAGAAGTGAAGAAATGTAAAGAAAAAAGTAAGGCTCTGAATGTAATCATTTAATGGTGCTGATTTGAAAACCATATAAGTTTGAATCCTGTTTTTTGTAAATATTCTGTGATTATAACACCCTGTGTTAGAGAAAACATCTCTACATAGACCATCGGTCCATTTGGTTTTGTGTGATATAATACTAAATTCTGCCCTCATCTTTTACAGCAGACCTGGTAAGGATGAAAGACAGGAAGAAAGACTTTGGTCCAACAATTACACTAGAGAAACATATATATCATAGATGAATTTAAAAGTCAATCAAAATCCAAGCCAAACAAGATCAGAAGTGGAATCATATACTGAAGTATACAAGGAAAACTCCCAGACAAATAAGACTGAACTATCTATCACTCCATTTCCATCTTTAAATAGCATTCATTTATGTGGCTGCTTTAGTTCAAAAATTTTCAGGGCAGGGCAACAATGTTTAATTTCCAAAGGTTCAGAAACTGATGAACTGAAAAAGTTATAGCTATTGTCAAACTGATGCTTGAAAAACTATAAACAATGTTTTACAATGTCTTCAAAAATTGTTGAGGCAGATTGTAATTTTAATCATTTAGCAGCTGAAGGAATCCTCAAATCCGATGATGACCTGAATATCTGTTATAAAAAACAGAAAGACGCCAAAAAAAGGCAAAGGGCATAAATTGAGGAGCAATATGAAGAAAAAAACTACCAAACAAACAAAAAAAAACAAACTTTTTTTCCATTCATTTTTCTATTTAAAAGTCATGTTGAAGGCTAAGCAGGCACCTTTGGTCTAAAACTTAAGGAGAAATTATCCTGCCTGGTGGGGTACTTCTTGCAGCTTCGAAGCCTCCACTACAGTTAGTGGAGAACAGGTGTGTGCAAACAATGCTGGGTAAGGGTTCTACTAACACTGATTTTCCATACCCAGTGGTTATGTGCCCTACTAATTTTAGACATGTATGTGAATGCTCTGGTTAGGTATGTGCTAAGTACCTTGCTGAACAGGGTCTGAAATACTCCTACAGATAGGACAGTTATAGCACAGGGACCTGCTTCTGCCCTTTTTAAATCTCCGTGTTATCTTCCTTGCAACTTCAAACAACATGAAACCTTTGCTGAATTTATCTTGAAAACTGTTACAACTTAGCCAAGTGCGTATTTCTTTTTTTGGCATACAAAATAGTGTATATATTTAAGATGTAGCTTACATATGAAAATTAAAATGTTTTTTAAAAGCCTAGTCAATCTTTGTGCAAGTCTTCTATGAAGAAAAAGCACGGTGGGACATAAATGCACATATACATTTATTTTTTAAGGAAAGTTAGCATGTTAAATACATAATAGACATTTCATGTACAAATATTTCAGATATATATACATAGATGGATAGCCATATGCATATATTTTTAATACACACACATGCATGTATAAATGGATGGAATATATGGAATATATTTTAGTTCCATTTATTTTTTTCTGAGCTTTGCAATGGGACTAAAAAATGCATGGTAAGTTGGGCACCAGAATATGTCTTAAAGAATAAAAGTTCATGTTACGCATGAACAATACATCTAACAGACATGACATTTGCCACTCCTCATCTAGAAGCCTGAGAGTTTTGCTCTCAGAAATGCAAAGTATTCAAATACTTGACCTTTAGAAAAAACAAGGCACACCATGACAACTACCCCTAAATCCGTCAGGTCTGTTAATGTACTGCAGAGAAGTTAAGACAAGCTAGAAAGATGGGAACTTTGTCTTCATAGTTTTATTACAGTTTAGAGACATGATCTCAGGTTCATGACACCATCTCATTTGTTCAACAATTGCTTTAGAAAGTCTTTTTCAGGCTGCTCTTCTCTACTGACAGAAAAAGAAATGGTTTGAAGAAAAGAACAGAAGAAAAGAAAAAGTTCTGAAAACTGTTCAGAAACTTTATTTAAATGCGAGCTGCCAAGTTAAGGACTTGCACACGTAGCTGCACATCACACAGCCATGTATGCCTCTTTATGTGATCTGTGTGCCCAGTTTTTCAGAGTATGTCCACACCTGCACTGTACTCTTTTTCACAGAATGGCTTGGTTGTAAGGGACTTTAAAGATTATCTAGTTCCAACTCCCGACTTTTTCAGTCTTTCATGTTCTTCATGACTTTTTCAGCCATGAAGTGTATTTTAGATGGAAGACAGAAGTATGAGGAAACATTCTTCTGCCTGACAAGATAGGTGAGTGGAGTATAGTCATAAATTTAAAGCCCCTTTGCTCATAGATTTTTGCAAATGAAAGGTGACGGCTTCTATAATGACACCCCTAGCAACATGGCGTAAAACCTACAAGTTTGCCATATCTTTGTATGTAAATACAAGATATATATATATATTTAAGTTCACTGTAAAAACAATGCTTTTCTTCTCTATTTGCAGTTAAGATTACACCCCTCAGGCAGCTGGCCTGAAACCCTGAGTGCTGACGAAGTCACCCTGCTGGGGCCTGATGCTGCAGATCCTGGATGTGTCAGACCGTGTGGCGACTTCCATTTGCACCGTGCACGTCGAAGAGCAGCATGAATACCCCTCTGGCAGCACTGCTGCCCAACGTTTCCCATCCACGCCTTTCCTGGAGTTATTTTGCCAAACCTCCCTTTAGTTCACTTCGAGGTGAAACAGGGAAAACCACTTCCGACGTTTCTCCCCATTTCATTTCGCAGACAGGGCCAGTGGGTAGACACGGAGTTACTCAAGCAAGCCCAAGAGATGGTTGCTGGGGTTGGAGGACCCAGTCTCCACTCGTCCGTCCGTCCGTCCGTCCGTCCATCCATCCATCCATCCATCCATCCATCCATCCATCCATCCATCCATCTGTGCGTCTGTCCGTCCGTCCATCCACCCACCCACCCACCCCTCGGGCAGCCGTGCAGGGCGAGCAGCTCCCCCGACTCCCCGCAGCTGCAGCGCTGGGGAGTCACAAACTCCTCACCCGGGCCAAAAGCACGATGAGTCGCGATAGAACCACGCCTGTCGCGAGTCCCGCAGCGGTACCGGCTGCTCGCAGCGACCCGCCCCGCCTCCCCAAACCCCCTTGGGGCCAGGCAGGGCGCGGGGCTCGGGCACTCACCATTGTGCAGCGAGCCTCGGCTCCTCCTGGCCAGCGTCTGCTGGACCTGCCGCTGGATCCGCAGCGCCTTCTCCTCGCCGCCTCGCCCGCCCGACAGCTTGAGCCCGGCCTCGGAGGGCAGCGCCAGGCTGGAGCTGTCCAGCTCCCCCAGGATCTGCTGGCCCAGCACGGTGCGGATGTAGCCCTGCTCGCCGCCGGGGCCGCGGCCGGCCATGGGCTCGGGCGGGCTGAGCACCGCTGGGCTCCGCTAACCTGATGCGCCGCCGCCGCCGCCGCTCGCCCCAGGACGGACGGCAGGGGCCGGGCCGGGCCGCGCCCCGCGCTCAGCACGGGCCCGGGGCCTGCCCCGCCCGCCGCGCAGGTGCCAGGCACGGCCCGCGCCCCCGCGCCCCCGCCGCCTCCCCGCCCGCTGCCGGGGCCGGGCCGGCTCCTCCCGTGCCTCCGCCACCGCCTCTCCCCTCCCGGCCCCGCTCGTCCCCTCCCCTGCTGCCTCTTTTCGTCCCTGGCAGGGACAGGGACGCGGCGGGGCGCGGTCACTTCGCCGCCGCCGCCCCAGGCAGTCGCCGCCCGGCCCCGGCTGTCCCGTAGGGGCTGGCGGAGAGAAGCCGCTGGACGTGACCGCTGTTGTAGACACGTACACCCCTCACACGCCTTGCGCTGTAGCTATTTGGCATTACGCTGGCTGGTTTAGGCACTTCTACGCCTTACACTGAGATACGAAACTGCTTTTACACACAGCGGGCCCCGGCTGTAAAGATAAAAACTTTCGGGCGGGGCTGTGCTGGGAGTAGGCGCAGGGCTGCTGGTGGAGGAGTTCTGCTGCTCTCCCCGGTTTGCAGCTTGCCCTGAGGGTTTGCAAAGGGGTGAACTGAAGCCGTCTGCCCTCAGTGCCATTGTAAAAAGGTGGCAAGGGAATTTCGCAACTAAAGACCGTGGAAAAACAAACAAAACCAAACCAAACAGCAACCAAAACGCCCGGCAGGCTGTTCTGCAAACATCTGTGCTGGTGTTTACTGTCCTGAGTGGCTTCTTACTTGCTGAAATAGGGCTCAGTGAAGGGGAGCACGATGGAGGCTCCAGCTCCCCCACTGTCTCGGATACGACGTGGAGTTACTGTATAAACGGGCCCTGGGGTCGGCTTGATGTGAGAGGCGGAGGGAAAAGGGAACATGCAAACTCTTGTGGATAGGAGAGTGTGGACTTGCACGCTCCGTTTAGAAAAATAAATAGGTGAAGCAGGGTTTCTCAATGTAAAAACCAACCAACCAAACAAAAACAACAAACCAAACAAAAACACCAACAAACTGAATGTAGGCACTTTCATGGAAAATCTGGTAGTTCTTAAAATCTGGTATTTCGTAAAAGCAGATGAAAGGTGAATATGGCTTTTAAATCCATTTGTTGCTATATTTCTGAGGGCCACTGGCACTCAAAATGATCTGGGTGTGGCTTTTACTTTTTTAACCAGTACTTCAGACAGTGGTGAGGGCACAGGGTGGCTGGGAGTGGGATGATCCTTGCTTTATGCCATAATGTAGGAGCAGTTTCCTGGTTATTCTCTGAATACTGAGGAGTGGGGGAGGAACTGGCTCTGTGTGTAGGAGTCCTGCTTGCTGACACACATTGCAGCAGCGCAATCCTTTTGCCTTTGATTCACTCTTTGTCTCTCTCCCATTTTTCTTTAAGAGGAGGAGGCAGTTCTGTCCTGTCCTGTCACTCGGTCTGGCTCATGTCATCTCCTTTTGTTCTCATGTGCCTTATCACAGGAAAGGTCATATTAAAGGTTGCATATGACATGGGGTACCAGGTGGGAAAGAAGAACAGAGATTTGTGAAGAGGAGGAAGATGGAGCTATGTGGCAGAACTATGACAGGCAGGCCGAAAATGCAACAGAGAAGTAGAACAATAAAAAAATGGAAGAACGGGCAGGCTAAAGCAGGAAAAACAAATGGGAAGATGCATCACAACTCAGAAAGAATGTAAACTATGTTAGAAACTATGTTAGATCCTTTTAGTAAAATACAGACAGTCACAAAAGCATTTGCAGTAAACAATAGATACTATGTTCTTGTTGCGCGTCAAGAACTGGCAGGCACGAATGAGTGGAGACTACTGAGGAGATTAAAAAACATTTTTAAAAATGTGGAACATTTCCTCCCATCCTCTCTTTTTCTGCCCTCTTCTCCATTCCTGAACTTCAGCACAAATATAAATTCTGTGTAGTTTCTATAGTTTGGTTTTAAGCATACAATACACCTGAAATGGATCCAAGATTTAGAAGATACTCTTGTAGAGGGTGTCCTCAGATGCCATTGACACCACATATGGTTTCACAAGCTCTTAGCACATTAGCATTACTTCTCTTGGATTAATTAAATTAATAAATCGAATTATTTAATTATTAAGTTATTGATATTTTATTTTTTAATTATTTATTGAATTATTAACTTCATCGTGCAAGTATGTATGTTTGTGTTTGTAGCAATCTGTGGCAACAGAAGTGACTGTTTTCTCTGGGCTTTAAAATTTTTAATGAGATTTCTGGGACAGATTGCTTTCCTTGTAACTATAACTGCTAACTAGAAAGCTGTGGGGGTGGAATATTTTTCCCTGCACATCCATTCAAACAATGCTTAGTCAAGAAAATAATAAAATAAAAATGAGTTAGGACACTTTCTTATGCAAGGAAAATAACAAGATACCATGTAAATGATTGTTCCATCGATACAAAATTATTCAAAGTTGATTCATGTTACGTGAGAAGGAAATATGTGTCATTTGTAGATTCAAAGCAATGGGATAATTCAGGGATTATCCTTGAATGGATGGTGACTTGTGATAGATGATTGATCATCCTTTTTTTGAACAAGAGGTTTAATTATGATACATATAGTGACTAAAGGGTGAAGAATCACAAAAACATTCATTTCCTGTCTGGTGTCTGATGGAGTCAAGGAGCTCAGAAAATTAAAGGAAAAAGTTTTCTATAACACTTGTTTCTTATTCTGTCCAGGTGTGCTTGGCCTAAACCATGCAACCTATCCCCATTAGAAGTCCCATACAAATAAAATGTATATATATAATACGTATAATAAGATGTATATTGTGGTAGTTCATCCTTTCACTCTTTTCTCTCTTTCCTACTACTGCCCTCTCTCTGTGATATGACTTAGAACAAGCTAGTTTTGATGGTATGCTGAAAACAGATTATTTCCAGTTTAGAGAAAACCGATGGTAAGTATGGACATTGATGTGTTCAGTTGAGGTGTGACAGAGCTCGACAACAATGGCATCATTTTAAATACAAACAAAATTATTCCTAAGTACATCTCTAGGAATACCTGGAGAATGAAATGCTATTCAATCATTTTTGTTTCCTCAGTTATTTATGCAAGGTCTGGATACCATGGCTGAAGGTGTTATGTACAAGTACAGGCTAGTCACGAATAGCTGGATTGTTTCCACATCTGGCCTAATCATTTGAATAACCCTGCCGAGTGAAAACGAACCAACTCCTCCCTGCCTGCAAATCCCCTCCGAGGACAGAGCAGCCGCACTGCCACCGCGTGTTCCTTTTGAGGAATAGACATCCCAGCGCCGCCGCCTTGCTGCCATTCCTCTCCAGGGTAAAACTTGCAAAGCAGATTTATAGAGTATCAAGGAAAGAGTTAACTTCACCCTTAGACATCTGAGGTCAGTATTTTATTGCAATTTTATTTTTCACAAGAGATAAAGCTGAAGTTAAATCCATCTGTCTTTTGCATCAGGCACAGATAACCCATACTCTTACGGATATATTGCTCTCTTTAATCCTAGCATAATTTCTGGAAGCAGAGGAGGAGTATATCAAACATCTTTGTTCTTTAATATAATTTAAAGATATTTTTCAAAGTCACCTAGGAGAAAAGTGTTACTTTTGCATTAATAAAACAAGTACGAAAGCAGTTCTCTGAGAAAATTGTGACAAGTAAAAACAGTAAGGTCTTTGATAGGCACTCTCTACCTGAGCCAGACAAGGTTCAAAGGAGTGGCAGGTTGCCTGACAAAAGAAAACAAACACACAAAAAAGATAACAATGATCTGCAGCCAGTTCTAGGAACATTACAAATCTTCCATCACTCTGCATTTCAGGGAGGTGTGTGTGCTAGTGTGGGTCTTGGAAAGCCAGCCCATAGCCTAGAGCTGGCTACCCTTCCTGAGTTGTGAAATGTCAGGTCAGAAATGCCAGATGGATGTGAGATTTGTTTTATACCTCAAGAGAGCCAAGGGTTGCAGGAATTTAGCATGGACCTCAAGATATAGATAACAGTGGCTCCTCAGGCATATGGCTTTTTAATGGTGCAGTATGACAGGACTAACTTGTATCTTGACCTGTGGGGTAAATCCAAGTTCATTTCAGCAGTCTTGCCTCTTTTTGTTTTCTCCTGTGTCTGAAGGTATTGTTTATTTAGGTATCTGAAGGTATTGTTTATTTAGCCTTCCTGTGCCAGAGTGGCAGCTGACATTGGATAGTTTTGTCGCTCCCAGGTAAGGTCTCTGCTTGAACTACTTATGAGCCACAGACCACTGAAAAGTTTTTTTACTTCCCCTCACTGCCACACTGAGCTTGATCTGATGGGAATGGGATGCTACTGCTGGAGGTCTGCTAAAGATCTGAACTGGGATGTACTCATCCAGGGGATATTTTTGGATGTTCAGCCCAGTACATATTGTGGGGTTAGATTGTGCTCTGAAACATGAAGTAGATAGAGCTGTGCTCAAGAGGAAGAAGTCTGTGTTTGTGTGTGTGCTTGTGTGGCTACCCTTGCATAAGATAACATCCAGCTTTTGCTGTGATGCTGTAAAAGGATTTGATACAGTGGTTCAGACAGCAGGACCAGGGGGATCTGAAATGAATTTTTAAGAGTGACTTCTGTGGAGTCTCCCCAGCAGATCCAGGCCTGTTTTACTTGCTGGTGGGCTCCTCTTTGCACAGCAGGTATGGGAGGCCTGGTTGCACAGCTCCAGTGGGAAGAGATGTTTGGTGAGCAAGAGAGGAGGAAGAAGAGTTAGTCCAGGTTTATCAGAGCTGGTCAAGGCTTGCTAGAAAAGCAGGTGAACCTGAGCAGCAAGGAAGCAAGGGCAATGCTGGTAATGTTGCATTTAAGGATTAACAAAGTAAGGGCACAGCCTGTGTATGCATGGGACCCTTTGGTGACCCAGCACTGGCTGCCCTGGCAACAGCCTGTGCCTGGGGCCTGCCTTCCTGTCCTCATTTCTTTTTCTTCCAGGTCCCTGAGCTCTCACTGCTTTATCCTATAATTCCTAGTCTCCCTCTTTTAGTAATCAAGTGTAATAATTTAAGTGTGATTTATTTTATTTTATTATTTTTCTTTCTTTCCAGGCTCAGAGCCACACATAGCCAGTTACTGGATCAAAGGCTGTGCTGTGCATCTGTCAGTTCTTAAGTGATCTGGGCACTGGGGAGACAGCCAGGAAAGATGCAGGAAAGCATAATCAAATGGTCTTATCAGATGCTGCCTTAAAAAGAGCAGCAATGTGATGTGACTTGTTTGCAAGGTTTGGAATGAAAGGAATGAAGCGGGGCTAAATCAGTAAGCTGCAATCAATGCTTTGAGTAATACTCTCATTCTGTTGTCTCAGGTGGCAGTTGTTCTTCCATGCATTAGCATTTCGGTCCCTGTAATAAAAGAGCATGTTGTATATAGAGGTGGAGATGTGAATACTCTAAAGCTGTTGACACAGGAGCACAACACCGGTGTTTATTGGAGTTGCTATTGCATGCAATATCACCTGGAGGCTCTGAATTTTATTAGGCCCTCTTTTGCTAGGTTCTGTGTATAATGAGAGGTTTTTGTTCTCATTTTGTAGTACAAGTAAGGAATACATCTAAATGACTGTTGTTTCATCTTCTTATACAAGTCAGGGACAGAGGAATTAAATGCAATTCCTGAAGAAATGTGGTAACTCAGAAATTGAAAAACATTTTATTTTTTTTTTCATTTTTTTTGGTTGCTAATTTTGAGATTTATGAGATTTGGTTATTCAAGATACGATAGAGCATCATTTTAAAACACCCTTTTTCTCCCAGTATTAGTAGAAAGATTTTTACTGGTCATGTTTCCCATCAAAGCATCTTCTGAGCTAAAACTAAAATTTTGTGGATTTTTTTTTTTTTTTTTTTTTTTTTTAATATCAGCTGTCAACACCCCTATAACTGGGGGTATAATAACAACAACAACAACAAAATGTATTTTCATTAAACTATCTTAATTTCTTCTGATAGCATAATGAAGTTGTAGAAAACAGGGATGAATGGACTTGGGGAGGACATCTACTAATTTCCTGCTGTAAAATAGGATTAATTGTATATAAATATCATAGATACCTAATCTTCTTTCAATATGTTATTTAATGGGTGGCTATTTCTGTATGATACCGCTTTTCCACAACCTGAGGATACACACAGGAAAAATCTGTTATACTAGACACTAATTTTCATAATGCTACATTAATGCATCCAAACCAGTCACCCTTAGAATATGACAGAAAGCACTGAAACATACAGGAGATTAAGTTGGAAGAAAACCAAAGTGCACATGCATATTCATTTTGGGCTCATTCCTTAACTTTTCTTCAGCAGCTTTGTGCACAAAGCAGTCACAAAGCTGGCCAGCTTGTTTCCTTGGGAAAGGGAAGTCTCAGATAGGCTCTAGTTGCCAGAATATTTATAATAGATTTGTCTGTGAACGAGCAGGTCCAGCTGGCCGGCAAGAACTGCGGCTGTGGGCTGCTCTATGAATACAGTCATTTCCCAGTAGGTCTCCTTCCTTCCTTCCTTCCTTCCTTCCTTCCTTCCTTCCTTCCTTCCTTCCTTCCTTCCTTCCTTCCTTCCTTCCTTCCTTCCTTCCTTCCTTCCTTCCTTCCTTCCTTCCTTCCTTCCTTCCCTTTCAACTTATTTTCTTCCTTCCTTCCTCTTTTTTTTTTTTTTTTTTCTCTTCTCTCATGGCTTTCTTTCTCTCTCATTTTCCTTTCTCTCTCACACTCTTTCCCTGTCTCTCTGTCCTTCTCTCTCTCATGTTTTTTTACCTCCCCTTTCTCCTGCATCCCTTTTCTCTCTCTTTCTCTCTTTCTCTCTTTCTCTCTTTCTCTCTTTCTTTCTCTCATTATTATTATTATTATTATTATTATTATTATTATTATTATTATTATTATTATTATTATTATTATTATGTAAGGAGTCAGACCCTTCATGGATGCATTTTTTGTAGTAATTTATTCTGGATGAACCAGTACAAGAAAAGTACAGTCCAACCTGATCCTGGCTCCAAATAAATGCAACCAGTTCTGTGGTATAAACAGTTGCCTTGTTTCCTCTACTTCTCTGTTCCCATGAATCTCTCACACCAACCTCCCTCCCTTGCCCCCGTTTTGTTCTCAGAATAGACCAAATATTACAATGAAAAGTTCACATTCCAGGATTTTCACTGCAGTTTAGGGAGTGACATAAGAACAGGAAAATGCCTGTCCTGGATCAGACCAAAGATCTAGGTAGCATGCTCTGCTGCAAGATGTGCAACAGTAGATGCCTAGCACAAGGTGAGCTCAAAAGTAGAGCAGTAATCCCTTTGTATACATTTGCAGCTTCCAGCAAAGTGCAACTTAGGGATATCTTTAGTCAGAGGCAGTACCTTTGTGTTTAATTGTCTTTAATGATTTCCCCTCCATGAATTTGAATAATGTCTTTTTGCATCTGTGTCAACTTTGGCATCACTATTGCCCCTTTGTAACGGGTTATACAGCTTAATTATAGGGTATGAGAATATATATTCCCTTTTGTGTTTTTTGAACGTGCTTGATTATAATTTCACTTGATATCACCTATTTTCAGTATTATGAATTAAAAGAGAATAAGCTATTCATCCTCTCCATACTACTGACTTTGCAGTTCTCTATTCTGTTCCTCTGCAACTGATTTTCCAGCCCTAACCTTTTAATCATTCTTTTCATGGAAATTGCTTCAGGCTTTAGACCATTTTAATCACCCTTCTCTTTTCTAGTTCAGCTTTATCATTTCTGAGATGGAACATCAAAACTGCACACAGTATTTAAGATGTTGAGACACCTTGGATTTGTATAGTGATATATTGATTATATCCCATTTTATTCTCTATTCTGCACCTAATAATTCCTTAATATTCAGTTAGCTTTTTTTTTTGACTGCTTCTAAGCTGATGTTTTGAAGTTAGACACTTGTGCAAATGGTTCTTTGTCTTGCCTTCATGCCTTCTGCAAGCATGTTGAGTATAAACACATTTCAGTTAGTATTACAGAGTGATAGCAACCTTGGGACACAGAACAAAAATACCTCTCAGAAGGTCAAAATCCAGTTCCTCCCGTTGAGTTCGCTGACTAGCTTATCCATGAAACAGTCATGTGCAATGTCTAAAAATACCCTACTGTGACATTTAATACTACACAATAGTAACTAAATGATCCTATTATTTTGGTGTTTCCAGTCCTGTCTGTCTCTTTGAATCCTATTTTTTCTCTAGTTTATCACTATCATTAACTCATTATCTTGACTAAAATGGTGCTAAGGTCACTGTGCCTTGGGAGTTGCTTTTAAATATTTTGCTTGACATTTCTAAATGATATTTGGTTTTAGCAGCTGGACATCTAACCACTGCTGTAGCTTTGGCGAACTCACAAGGTACATAATGATGATCTGGACGAGGGCATTGAGTGCACCCTCAGTAAGTTTGCAGATGACGCCAAGTTAGGTGCGTCAGCATTCTCCTCAAGAAACTGGCTGCTCTTGGCTTGGACTGGCGCACGCTTTGTTGGGTTAGAAACTGGCTGGATAGCCGGGCCCAAAGAGTCGTGGTGAATGGAGCCAAGTCCAGTTGGAGGCCAGTCACTAGTGGCGTCCCCCAGGGCTCGGTGCTGGGGCCGGTCCTCTTTAATATCTTCATCGATGATCTGGACGAGGGCATCGAGTGCACCCTCAGTAAGTTCGCAGATGACACCAAGTTAGGTGCGTGTGTCGATCTGCTTGAGGGTAGGAAAGCTCTGCAGGAGGATCTGGATAGGCTGCACCGATGGGCTGAGGTCAACTGCATGAAGTTCAACAAGGCCAAGTGCCGGGTCCTGCACCTGGGGCGCAATAACCACAAGCAGAGCTACAGGCTGGGAGAGGAATGGTTGGAGAGCTGCCAGGCAGAGAAGGACCTGGGAGTGATGGTGGATAGTCGGCTGAATATGAGCCAGCAGTGTGCTCTGGTGGCCAAGAAGGCCAACAGCATCCTGGCTTGTATCAGGAACAGTGTGACCAGCAGGGCTAGGGAGGTGATCGTCCCCCTGTACTCAGCTCTGGTGAGGCCGCACCTCGAGTACTGTGTTCAGTTTTGGGCCCCTCGCTACAAGAAGGACATCGAGGTGCTTGAGCGGGTGCAGAGAAGGGCGATGAAGCTGGTGAGGGGCCTGGAGAACAAGTCCTACGAGGAGCGGCTGAGGGAGCTGGGCTTGTTCAGCCTGGAGAAGAGAAGGCTCAGGGGCGACCTTATCGCTCTCTATAGGTACCTCAAGGGAGGCTGTAGCGAGGTGGAAGTTGGTTTGTTCTCCCACGTGCCTGGTGACAGGATGAGGGGGAATGGGCTTAAGTTGAGCCAGGGGAGTTTTAGGTTAGATGTTAGGAAGAACTTCTTTACTGAAAGGGTTGTGAGGCATTGGAACAGGCTGCCCAGGGAAGTGGTGGAGTCACCATCCCTGGAAGTCTTCAAAAGACGTTTAGATGTAGAGCTTAGGGATATGGTTTAGTGGGGACTGCTAGCGTTAGGTCAGAGGTTGGACTCGATGATCTTGAGGTCTCTTCCAACCTAGAAATTCTGTGATTCTGTGATAATGCTGTAGAATATACATCAGCTTTAACTAGGGAGGTCAAGTGTGCAAACACATACAAAACTACATAATTTTTACTCATAAAAAAAAAAAAAAAAACAAACAAAAAACTTAAGTCAAAAGGAACTGTAGCAACATATTCAAGAGAAACACAAACTTTACCTGTAGAGAGTAAAGTGGGAGAAAACCAAGTCATGCTGGCCCATCTCAAGTGTTTTCAAACTTCCACCAAGTTGTGTCTTAGCGTATATATTTTATTCAGTATAAAGCTAGTCTCTATCTTATATTGACTTAAAATATCTTGATATGAAAACTCATTTGATTCTGTTCTAGTAATAGCAGTTGAATTGCTTGCTTACATTGCCTTTGTTCCAAAGATTGTGAAATATTTTACATGCATTCATGAACTAAACTCGAAAACATCACCCAAACAGAATGTTTGGCAACTAGTTCCCTACCCAGGGCCATCTGCAAAATGAAATGAAATCTAGGGGATTTTTCTAGAAACATGCTCTAGCTGGGGCTTGATCAATATACTCAAGCACTTTTATATCCTCCCTCCCCTTTGCTGCTTTGTTGCATAACAAATTCATGTTTATTTATCAGTACCACAACATTTGCCATCTGTTAATCCAGGTGCTGGATCTAAACAGTACATATTCTGTATGCCAGTGGACAGTTCTTTTCTATGTGCTATGTCTCTGAAGTTCAGTATGGTTTTAATATCAACAGGAGATTGGAAAGTTGTTGCCTCCTTTGCCAGTTTGTGGAATCTTTTAGATAAATTATACAAGTGTATGCACTCACATTCTGCTCTCTGTAGTATTCTCTTTCATTTTCAGCTTAATGAAATTGTAACTATAGGAATTTCCTTCTCTCGGATGCTTTTAGATAACTCCGAACATGCTGTGCCAGCAACCGTTGGAATTTACACCCCTTTGTCAACTCTAGACAATAACTCCAGATGGGATCTGGGAGCTTTGTAAAGCACTTCCTGAAAATCTGAAGAAATCCAGCCAAATGTATCCCTGATGTGAAGCCACTGGTAATAATGGAGATACAGCAAGAATAAACATTGGTTTGGTGCCCACTAAATCTGTTTCATTTCATTTTGGCAGAATGTTTATGAAAATTTTTAAAACAAATCAGTCAGTCTCTCCATAATCTGAATCCAGCATGGCTATTCTTAGTCAAGCTGTGCTTTTTTGACATTCGCTAAACCTAACTTATCCCTAGAAATGTTGCTGGTGATAACTTATCATAATGATAATGATGATAATGTTGATGATAACTGTTGCTGCAATAAGGTCATACCTCAATGGACATTTTAAACTGGACTATTTGTTCAGTTGAAGAGCAAGTGAAGCAGACAAAGATATTTTCTGCCTGGATTTGAGCTGGAAGAAGGGACTGCACGAAATTAAGCAGTGTCTGCCAGATCCTGGGTATGCAGTGGCCAGTAATTTAACTGGAGAGGTCACTGGGGGCATCTTCTGTTACTGACATGTCTCATGACAGCCTCTCTAAAACCCCTGCTGAAAGTTTTCCTCACTAGACGTGGAATCAGCCACAGCCAGGGATTGGAATGTCTTCCCGAGTTCTGTTTTTTAACATGGAAAAGACACCAAAGGCTCCCAGTTGTTAAATCAATGTTTTGCAATTAATATAAAATAATAAATCAGGGCATGACAATTATTTAAGATAGTTTTCTAGTTAAAACAGATGAAATATATATATATATATATACATATATATATATATATACACACACACAAATATATATATTTATTTATTTCCTCCCCCTGCCCCTGGGTTAGTTTTCTGTGAGATTGGCAGCTGAAGGAGCAAGATCAAATCTTCTGGCAGGCAGGTAATGTGAAATGGCCCCCTGAGTTTTGGCTGTGGCTTTGTTCTCTCTTGCAGGCTGCCCCTCACTTAGTTTCTCAGTCCCTGTTGCTACTTCATGCTGTTTCTCAGTGCATACTGTCCTGTTTGCCCGTGTGCTCCAGATGGTTCCCTCAAGCTCAGCATTTGATCTTGCTTTTGAGGAAAAAGGCAACTCTTCCTTTCTCCCTCTCTTCAAAGAGTTCCATATAACTCCAGTGCAGTAGGCCAGAAGAGATGGACCTTTCTTTCTCGTGAGCAGCCAAACACAACAAAATGCATGCTACCAGAAGCAAATTAAGTAATTTTGTCAAAAAATATGTGGGCCTATATATATGTAAAATACACACATGCAACTGCATAAAAAACAAAACTTAATGTCTGTGCAGAAGCTGCAGACAGCTGGAAAACATGCATGAGTTACTTTCCATTAGCTTTCCTCTCACTACTGGGATTCATCCCCAGCTGCTTGCTTATTCCCTCCTGCTCCGAGTCATTTAGTCCCTCTTCTCCCCATCATAGGAAAATATTTGAAAAAATGTCTTCACAGCATCTATGCTATGTTCCATAGCTCTGAAACAAGATCTTGGCAGCATTTCAGACGAAGAAAGTTACACACTTTTTATGTAGATCTAGGGTACTGTAGCAGCTTTCTAGGATTTTTTTTTTTTTTTTTTTTGTCGTTGCTTGGTTGATTTTGTTTATGTTTCTGTTTTTGTTCTTTGCATCCTCTCCTACCCCATTGTGCAGGCTGCTCTGAGGTCTTGGATCTGATGTTCAGTGCTATGCCATGTTCTGCTTTGAGGTATGGCTGTATGTTATTAAGAGGTAATATGACTCTTCTTTTTATGCACACACAGAGGTATGCACAGATGTGCACAGACTAATGCTCTCATTCCAGGGAAACCCAGGGGAGTTCACTGGGGAGGAAGAAACTCTGGATTTCTGTTCTACTCATAGCTAAGAAACAGGACTGCAAATACATTTTTCCACAGACTTTGAGCTTTTAACCTCTTGCTATTTTGCATCATCAAAATATGTAAGAATGAATAATTTATCATTAAACCATTGTTATTAACATATTCCCAGAACTGCAGTACTACTGTGCTCATTGTTACACCTTCTAATCGATTGTTGTTTACATTGTGGGTGAGGAACAAAATTGTCCTGGGTTTCTGCCTGGTGTTCTAATGTCCCAATCATTTGGTTAGGGAATTTGGCCACAGAATAATGCTGCTGCACAGTATAACAGTTAAATTTGTGTGGCCACACTTCCTTCCTCTGAAAGCCAAGGTGTGAGGAGGGAGACAAGGTGGGACTACTGTGTCTGGCATCCTTGTACGAGCTGAATTTGGCTATGACACAGGCTGTCTCCACCTTAGGAACTCTCTGGAGTCCACCAGTTTAGAAATAGCCAGAATAAGTCAGTCCAGCAGACAGGGCAGAGAAAAGCTGTGTGACAACTCCTATCTTGCCAGTCAGAAAATGGAAAAAATAAAAACCTCCAAAAGATCTACTTCATTTTGCCTGAAGTCACAAAGCTCTTGAATCCTGAGCTCCAGTCCAGGACTTCAAGAATTCTGCTGGCAATTCATTCATTTTAATTATGAATTTCCTTGGTTCTTTGATACATTCTTGTTACATTTAGTCATCAAAAGACTCCTTATCTTGTAGCAATAATGTTGTTCAGCTAGGTAGGAGAATCTTCTGTTTGTATTTTGATGTCTTACAAAGGAGATGTGCTTAAGAAATAAATATTATCTTCTATTTTGTAGGGATAACAGTATATATTATTAGAGGCTTCAATATGAAATAAATGTGATTAACAAAAAGAAACAATCTATGCATCAAACACTGAATATTTTGCATAAGCACAACTACAATTGTTAAACAGAAAGCTTTGTGTGTGGCCTTTCTCCAAAACTGGTTTATAATTGCTGGCATTATGTCTTGTTGATTACTGAACATAGCAGAAAAGTGTGATGGTGCTTGTCAGCCACTTTTTCTACACAGTGATATTCTTTTTAGAAATGATACAACCTTGTAGCCTACTGAGAAGTAAATTAAAAACACTGAGATGTATTCCCTGAATTGAATTACTGGTGAAAGTCAAAGTTGCTCAAAATATTGCTTATTTTCCTTTTACAAAAAAGGAAAGGACTAAGAATGTGGCTAGGGACATTTTATTTTATTTTATTTTATTTTATTTTATTTTATTTTATTTTATTTTATTTTATTTATTTATTTATTGATTAAGTAATAAAATTTGCTTATATAACACCTGACTTCAAAATCACACAGAAACACTGCAGTTGAGTTATGTGAGTCTGATGATACTTTTTAGTTCATTATGTTTTTTATATGCAGATTAGAGACCTTATTCTCCTTCACTACTTGAATCATAAGTAACTCCACTCAGGCAGATGGAGCTGCAGTGCTGTAGTACTGTCGTCAGAAGAAACAGCAGCAAAATATGAGTGGAAACTGAGCACCTGGTGAAATTTCTGCTGAAGATGAAGCATAATTCTGCTGGAGAGATGCCAACAGAAACAATCATCAGATGTGATAGACATGGCAGAAACTGAAGATTTGACTTGTGGTTGGCATTGACTATTCTTTTTACCAAAAACAGCTGTCATGTTCTTGATGAGACAGAAAAGGATGAGACTGAGATGTGCACAGCTGAGGATTAAAAGTTATCACCAAAAGACAGGTCAGTAAAATATTAGTACTTTGTCATGAGGAGTATGTTTCATCAGAAGTCCAGCTGAAGTAAATGCAAGACATGTTACAGGGGTTCCAAAATAAAAGGAAGGCCTACAGTAAGTACAAGGGATAAGTTTCAAATTGCTGGATGGAATCCACATGGAAATAGCTGATAGGAACAAAGAAAGCTTTTGTATATTTAGGGATATCTTAGGGGATGCCCATTGAGAACAAATGGCAAGAGCTATCAAGGTAGTCCTGAAAAAGGAAAAAGAAAAATATAGCATCAGTGGCACTATTAGTGACGTCTGGTGTTCAAGGAATTTTGCAATTGTGTTCTGTAAAGGGACAGTTATGATCTGATATCCTCTTTTTAGGTGAGAAGCATGAGCCAGGTGGATCTGCTTCTAGCATATGGACGGGAAAGAGACACATTTTCTGTTCTATCAAGAGGAAAGAATCTAGTAAAGAAAGAGGAAGAAAGAATAATAAAAAGAGATAGGAAGCGGGTATAAGCCTTCATTCACACTGAAACTGCAGACTTCACATACTGTGTAATAATAGCATGAATACAATGAGTATGAAATATTTGAACTTGGAGTTAATTCAGTCTGCTTGAAACTTTAATGAACTTTGAAATGTGTCTCTGTATTGTTAATATCTCTAAAAAAAAAAGAAAAAAGATTGGAAATATGGACAAGTTATATGTTACAATAGGCATATGATGGCTATTAAGTCACACTAGGCAGTGTGACCTAGCGGCCACTGAAGGTGGAAAGATTGCTCCATGATTTATTTTGAGCAACAATGCTATTTTTTTTTTCCCATTGAAGTACTTGAAATAGGATTGATAACTCATAGCTTAAAGGAAGACATTTCTTGCATGTCAAACAAAATGATGGATAGGAAGACATGAGCTTTAAGTTTGACCAGCAGGAGAGCTTTTAGCTTTAAATTTAGCTTCTATGAGATGCATCTGTGGTAAGGTAATCATGAATGGTTTAAAAAACCTCTCACAAAGGTAGATAGCTTCTGCAGAGAAAAATGAAAGGGTCACGTTAGCCATTCATTTATCAGAGATGCTTCAGTTCACAGAAATAACCTATACTGTGGCAGAGGCTAGCTAAATTGAGCTAAGTCATTGGTATCCTTGAAGATTATAGCATCTTTCTCAAAATATTGATTTGAAATATGGAAAACCACAATTCAAATAATTGTATAAATCCTTAAGAAGACTTATACAAGATGCAAGCACTAAATAGTAAAGAAGATGCGAGGATATGTAGAAATCAGCAACATCAACATTACCAAGTAACTGCCTATGTTACAGTGTTGGGGCCAAACTAAAGTGACAGTAAGGTAGAAACTGTAGGGTCAGCCTTTATTTTGATTTTTTTTTTTTTTTATTTTTTAAATCAGTTTAGGTTAGAAGCCACTGTAGTCAAAATGAAACCATAGTCCATGAAATCAGAGGAACTGCTGTATTATTGTCAAGCACATTTGAGGAGAAGCAAGCTAAGTCATTGCATGGAGACTTCAAATCCATGCTAATTGTGTTGTACTTGCAGTTCTTCCTCCTACAATTTGACTTTCTGCTCTGTTGCTCTCCGTTCGTCCTGTGTCACCACACAATGCATGTATAATTCCCCCCCGCTTTTGGGTCTTGATGAAACATGGGATTTTTTTCTCCAAGAGTGGTTGTCTGGCTTGCTTTTATCAGATTCTATTCCTCTCCAGTCTGTACAAAGTCTACTACAGCATTTCACTGAACTTCCCCAAAAAGCAATAAAAAAAAGTAAGTTCTTACAGGTTGTTGAACTTTTTAATTCTCTGCTTTGTATGTACAATATGGGTCACAGGAATCTCACACAGTGTGTGTGTGACTCTTCCATCTCTGCAGGTTTGTATTAAACCACAAGTCTGGGATGCAGTGATTTTCAAAGTTTTATTTTGTATGAGGAAGACTGGCAGGGATTAGAAGCTCCAAAGGGAGCAGAAGAGTGACTGAGAGAGACTGTGAGGAATAGATGGTTGGGCACATGTGTTAGTGTTTATTAGCTGTGCATTTGCCATCTGCTGAAGGAAAAGAAGCAACAGGGGACCAGTCATGCTGAGTGGAAAAGATGTGAGCGAAGTGCTATGGCTGGCCTAGATGGCTCTGCTGAAAGGGAAAGAGAGGTGATCAGGATGGAGGGAAAGAAGGAGGAGGTGCCATGGCTCTGTGAATGCACAGATGCTAATAAGATTTTATTTATTTATTTATTTATTTATTTTTATTTTTTCTGACTTTGTTACATAGGATTAATTGCTGAAACACAGCAAGCATGCATACAATGTTAGGACGGGTGGCACTGCTCACTGGATTTCAGCTCTGCCCTTTCTTGAGACTTTTCTGTGAAACTGTCAGAGCAAAAAGGACTTGAAATCACTACATCTAATCATGGGAGACAGTTAATCACTGAAAGGTTCTTTGCCTTGGGAATTAGTAACTGGCATAGAAGTCATCACATCATTGACAGCCAGTGTAAATTGGAGCTCACAGCTTAAATTGAAAGGAATATGTGAAAAGAACAACAAAGTTACAAACTTAAGGATTTTGAGATTACAAAATGTCAGTATGAAGGCAGGAACAGAGTGTGTAATGTTTTAGCCTGGACAAAAGAGATCTGGTAATAAATAACTTAAACTTGGAATGTAATGGCTAAGGGTAAATAATGAAAGGCAGTGGTTGTATTCAATTGTATTGGGCAAGAAGGCAAACAATGGAAGCAGTAACAGCATAGGACTGTGAAGTGACTACTCTGAAATATTGCAAAATAACTCCACTGTTTTTTAAACGTCTGTTTTTCTGATAAGAACTTGAGATTTTGATCAGTACACAAAACTGAAGGAACCATATATGAACCTGACTGCTTTAAGATCAGTTTTCAAAATGAGTTTTATGAAGGATTGTCCAATCTCACCATTACACTCCAGATGCAAAGGAAGTAAGACTTCAATGCTCACTATGACGTTAATTTAGCAAGTATATTTTTGTTCCCCAGATAAAACTGTAGATAAGGAAAAGGCACTACAGCATGAAGCAATGAGAGTTTAAGAATTAAAATGACTTTGTCAGAAAACATTTAGTATGACTTGTTCTGTGTATATTTTCCAGGACTCTGGGAGGTAACTGAGTGCCCATGGTGGGGCTGTTCTTAATATCTTCATTGATGATCATTTGGAAACCATAAATCAGAAAACTGATTTTATTCCTACAGATAACAATTGATCTGTAGTCTTTCTTTAAAGTCTCACAACATTTTAAAAGTGAAATAGGAAACAATATAAAATGGAGACATAAGTCCATGTTCTGACACGTGAAATCTTAAAGAAGCTATTTCAAAACAGGATGCATAAAAATCTCAGTATTGAATATAGCATTTACTAGGAGCAGTGCTAAAAGGAGGACATTTTATTACATCCTTTCTATCTCGATATATGCTAGCAGCAATCTTAAAGCAAGTCTTTCATTTTGCCCATTTTGCTGGATAATAATATCAGCTAAAATAACACTTCTTATTTCTAGTCACTTTTTTGTTGTCATGTTATGCTTACATGTTCTGACTTATGGTGCTTTAGATGCTTTAGATTATCTTATTCCTGATGACATTTTTTTTCTGTGTTTTTAGTAGTGCAACCCACAGTGACATCAGGAGCGTCTGGTGGAGTGTTAATGTTTATTTGCAAACATGGAAGGAGGGTGAGGTATTTTAATTACTTGGCAATAGCGAAGCCATCAGCATATTTCATGTCTGAAGATTCAGACAGTTGAAAATACAGATTACTTGGAACTTTCTTCTGATATGAAACAAATGATAGCTTATTTGCTCTTCTAACAAGACGCCCTATCATTTTGAGTAATAGTTGAATTGTACGATTATTTAAAGACACAAAGAGAAATATGTTCTCTCTCTTTCCAATCTGTTCATTGGTAATAGCATAAAAAGATGTATCTTCCCGTGGAACAAAGGAAATAAATAAGGAATTGCTGCAGCCCACCTCTTTCTTTTATTTCTCCCCTTCCCCTTCCCCTTCCCCTTCCCCTTCCCCTTCCCCTTCCCCTTCCCCTTCCCCTTCCCCTTCCCCTTCCCCTTCCCCTTCCCCTTCCCCTTCCCCTTCCCCTTCCCCTTCCCCTTCCCCTTCCCCTTCCCCCCCCCCCTTTTTTTTTTTTTTGAATTAGCTCCAAATTTCATTATTTCATTTCCTCTGTTAAATTAAAGTTTTGAAGCCATCTTCTTATTACTATTTGTTTTAGTTTCTGGTTCTTGATATTTCAAACAAACACAAGAAAATTTCAACTGAGAAAGCTAAGTTGTACTATATTAAAAATAAAAATCCAAAACAAATATATAAACATACAACAAAAATGTGTCTGGTTTAACCACCAATTTAATCTTAGGCTCAGAGATTATTAAACTACCATGTGACAATTGCAGATACACTAATTCCCCTGCAGTTGACAAAAAAAAAAAAAAGACATTTCACAAGTATTATGTGGGATGTGCAAGCTAATATAAATTCATATGTTGTCTAGCTATAATTTTTAATTGTGCTGAGAATTATTTCATTGACTTCATAATTTTCAAGTACAAAGAAGTGAAGCGTGCAATCCAAAATCATGTCAGTAGAAAATCTCGATTGGTTGTAATGGACTTTGTCTTGTATGTGTACTGCTATGGTTGTCAACAAACTGTACTTAAAAATAAAAGATGGAAATTACATAGAGTTCAAAGGACAGTACTGGAGGAGCCTGTTGGGAAAGGCAGATGTTGTTAAGTTTGCTAGGTGGATCACAGATGTTACTAAACTTGCAAATGCCTAAGTCAAAAATATAATTCAACATTTGTTATACAGAAGAAAACAACAACAACAACAACAAAACAGCAAAGTGTTTCAAAGCAAAGCAAAACAGCTCCTCAGGAGAGCACTGTTCTGTAGAATGATCACAGCATAAAAATACTCTGGAAGAAGTGATGTATGGTCGTGGCTAGTGATACGTTCATACAATCGTTTTTCAGTCTTCTCTTTTTTCAAAAAAATAAAAAAAGTCTGTTAAATATTGCTATGTGCTATCCCAATATGAAAAAGATAAAGTTAGGAAAGGGGGTAGAGATACTGCTGATATTCAAAAGTCAATCGCAGCTCCTCTACCACAGGCTTCCAGAAAAGGATACTACAGAAACTGTATCTTGTATAAGGCAAAACAAAGAGACGGCCAAAGCTAAGGAAAGGCATTTCATATTTGTTGTTACAGATGTTGACCCAGGAGGTAAAGAACTCTTCATTCATGTGTCCTTCAGGCTGTGGTGACTTTCATGGAGCAAGGGAAAGGGGAAATCAAAACTGCATTGGGATGACAATTCAAGGAATTTATAATACCAATTCAAATCCCAGTGCTGGCCTCTCAGAGACAGGAATTTATTGTTCTGTTGTACTAGGCTGTCTGTGTGAGATAAGATGAGGCCATCAGTCCAGATTTTAATTGATCAGGGTAATTTTCACAAATCATTGTAAGTGACCTTTATTTTCTGCCTCAACAGAGATCAAAATGCAGTGGGCCATTACAGCCTTATTTATATTCTTTTCTTTGGAACCAAAATCCTTGGTTAAGGCAGATGATAAAACTGTGATGCTGGATGATGGTATGTTTCAATTCTGTCTGCCAAGCCATTTCTATGATAAAACAGGGGTCCTGATCTAAAAACACCTAATTGTGTCACTGTCATGTGTAATTAGAAAATTTCAAAACATAAAATTTCAATGATAAAATAAATCCATCTTCATGATGCCTCAAAGTATTAGCTACTAGAAGCGATCCATTTTGTCAAATGCAGTTATCCTCACCCAGCAATGAGTAACAAAACATAGACAAACAAATTTCCCTAGAGATCAAAAGTACAACTTACAAATTGGCTTAGCACTCTTTTGTTAGCAAATGAAATCCAGACAATTTCCCCTTCATTTTGTCAAGTCTTCCCTTGGTTTGTGCCAAGTAAGTATGAACGTGTTCTTTTGACAAATTCTTGAACTACTCTTCATTTCACTATGGATTTTATTTTCCAAGTGTGACCAACAGTTAGAGCACAAGTTAATGGTCTACTGCCTGAAAGAGATGAAGGGTAATATAAAACAATATAGGGAGAAAGGATCCCTGGTGTTCACTTTGCATTACACCCCTCCAGCTGGGAATATTGAAAGAAGTGTCCTCACCCTGCATACTTGGAAGTATTGCTTTGAGATATCCATGAAACATTTGAAATACCTTCTTCAGTCCTCAACAGAAGGAAGATCCTCTAGATGAGTTCATCATACTATTGGAAGATGCTCACAGAGCAATAAGGCTTGAAGACCGTGGGTGTTTTGATATGCAGGACATTCCACATGCTTCTATGTGTGTCCACAACTGAGAATATTCTACAGTGATGCCAGAGCTCAGGTGAGACAGCAATGTGGCAAAGGAACATAGATATTGCACACTTTGTCAAAACACCCTTTGTACTCAAGTAAGGGGTTGAGATTATTTAAGCTCTGTTCTGTGGCACCGAGAAAGGGACATGGGGACCAGAATAGCTTTGTACAATGAAGGTTGCTGTATACAGCTGGGAGAGACTTTGTTTTGGTGTCCATTCTCAGCTGGGCAGCAAGGAGTGTAAAATGCGTGTGTGGCACCCACTCTGCCTTGAGAACATTTATTTTCTTCCATGTCTTTTGCTTCAAAACCGAACCTGAAAATAATGTGAGTATTTGCCTCTAGGTATTGAAGGTCTTTGAGACCAGTGGAAAAGTTTGGTGCAAGGAGGATTTATGCTCAGTGGAGGAGGATCAGGTTAATGATAATTGAAAATGACTGGAAATACATAAGTCCATGTGGCCTGGTGTGCACCCACAAGTACAGAAGGAGATGGCTGATGTCATTGTGATATCACTCTATATTGTCTTCAGAAAGTTATGGTGACCAAAGGAGATGCTTTAGGACTGGAAAAAAGCAAATGTCACCCCTATCCTCAAAAATGGCAAGAAAAACAATCCAGAGAAATAAAGGAGCAAATCCTCCCAGAAATAATTTCCAAATATTTCCAACCAAGGAGGTATTTAGGGAGTAGTCAGCATGGGTTTATGAAGGGGAAATGATGCCTGACCAAACTGATAGTCTCATATGACAAAACACGGTGGCTGAGGAAAGAGCACTTGATATTATTTGTCTTGACTTTAACAAAACTTTCAACACTTCCATAACATGCTCATGGATAAACTGATGAAGTAGTCTAGATAAGAGGACAATGAGACATATTTAAAACTGGCTGAACTGTTGGACTAAACGAACCGTGGTCATCATCACAGAGTCAAGCTACAAGTCAGTTCAAAGAGGTAAGAGGTGTACTCCAGCAGATAATACTGGGGCCAAAGCTGCTTGACATGCTCATTATTGACTGGAACAATGAGGCAGAGTGCACCTTCAGCAAGTTTGCAAGTGATCCAAAATCAGGAGGAGTGTTGATACACTAGATGATTATGCTGCCATTCAGAGGAACATTGTCAGCCTGGGGAACATGCACCTAACTTGGTGTTGTCTGCAAACTTACTGAGGATCCAATCCCCTCACCCAGATCATCGATAAAAATATTAAAGAGGTCCCAATACTGAGCTCTGGGGGGACTCCACTAGTGACCAGCCTCCAACTGGATTTAACTCCATTCACCATGACTCTTTGGGCCTGACTACCCAGCCAGTTTCTAACCCAATGAAGTGTACACCAGTCCAAGCCAAGAGCAGCCAGTTTCTTGAGGAGAATTCTGTGGGAAACGGTGTCAAAAGCCTCACTGAAGTCAAGGTAGACCACATCCACAGCCTTTCCCTCATCCACCAAGCATGTCACCATGTCATAAAAGGAGATAAGATTCATCAAGCAGGACCTGCCTTTCATAAACCCATGCTGACTGGGCCTGATCGCCTGCTTGCTCTGCAAGTGCTGCATGATGACTCTCAAGATAATCTGCTCCATGAGCTTCCCTGGCACTGAGGTCAAACTAACAGGTCTATAGTTTCCTGGGTCTACCTTCCAGCCCTTCTTGTAGATGGGCATCACATTTGCTAGCCGCCAGTCAACTGGGACCTCCCCTGATAGCCAGGATTGCTGATAAATGATGGAAAGTGGCTTGGCCAGCTCTTCCACCAGTTCTCTCAGTACCCTCAGGTGGATCCCATCTGGCCCCATCGACTTACATACATCTAAGTGCTGTAGCAGGTCACCAACCGTTTCCTCGTGGATTATGAGGGCCACATCCTGCTCCCCATCCCCTTCCACCAGCTCAGGGTACTGGGTATCCAGAGAACAACTAGTCTTGCTGCTAAAGACTGAAGCATAGAAGGCATTAAGCACCTCAGCCTTTTCCTCATCTCACGTCACTACGTTTTCCCCCCCATCCAGTAAAGGAGATTCTCCTTAGTCCTACTTTTCGTGTTAATGTATTTATAAAAACATTTTCTTTTATCTTTAGCAGCAGTAGTCAGATTGAGCTCCAGGTGAGTTTTGGTCTTCCTAGTTTTGTCCCTACACATCCTTACAACATCCTTATAATCCTTCTGAGTGGCCTGCCCTCTTTTCCAAAGATCATAACCACCCCCCCCCCCCCTTTTTTTTTTTCTTTCCCTAAGCTCTAGCTACAACTCTCTGTTCAGCCAGGCCAGTCTTCTTTGATGCTGGCTCATCTTTGGGGATGTGGGGACAGACCACTCCTGAGCCTTTAAGATTTCCTTCCTGAGGAGTGCCCAGCCTTCCTGGACTCCTCTGCCCTTCAGGGCTGCCTCCCAAGGGACTCTGCCAACCAGTGTCCTGAACAGCTCAAAATCTGCCCTCCAGAAGTCCAATACAGTGGTTTTACTGATTCCCTTCCTGGCTTCTCCAAGAATGGAGAACTCTACCATTTCATGGTCACTCTGCCCAAGACAGCTCCCAACCACCACATCTCCCACCAGTCCTTCTCTGTTTGTGAACAGAAGGTCCAGTGGGGCACCTCCCCTGGTAGGCTCACTAATCTGTGTCAGGAAACTGTCTTCCACACTCTCCAGAAACCTCCTAGACTGCTTCCTCTGAGTTGTATTACATGTCCAGGATATGTCTGGGAAGTTGAAGTCCTTCACAACTTTTGTCAGCTGCCTGTAGAATTCCTCATCCGTCTCCTCATCCTGATTTGGTGGTCTGTAACATAACCCCACCAGGATGCCTCCTTGTTGGACTTCCTGCCAATCCTAACCCCTAGGGACTCAACCTTATCATTCCCAGTCTCAGCCTTGAGTTCCACAACATCAAAACACTCTCTGATACAGACAGCCACACCACCACCCCTTCTGTGCTGCCTGTCCCTTCTGAAGAGCCTATAGCCAGTCATTGCAGTGCTCCAGTCACGGGAGTGGTCCCACCACATTTCCATGATAGCAACCAAGTCGTAGCCTGCCTATCGCACAATAGCTTCCAGCTCCTCCTGTTTGTTTGCCCATGCTGCGTGCATTAGTGTAGATGCACTTCAGCTGGGCCATTGCTTGCTCCCCCAGCCCTGATATTGTTCTCCCTGGAACACCTCTAACGAGCCTTATTCTCTCCCCGTCCCCTTTCCAACCTAGTTTAAAGCCATCTCAATGAGCCCTGCCAGTTCCTGTGCTAGTGTCTGTTTTCCCCTTTGAGACAGGTGGGACCCATCTACAGTTAGCAGGCCAGGTCAAAAAAAAAAAAAAAAAAAACACAACAAAATTTCTGTGTTGGCACCAGCCTCTGAACCATCTATTTATCAGTTGAGCTTTCCGAGTCCTCTTTGTACTCCTCCCTGTCACTGTAGGGATGTAAGAAAGCACAACCTGTACTACCATTCCATCTACTAATCATCTGAAGGCTCAGGGAAGATCTTATCTATGTGTATGAATATATACACATACATTGTTGGGGGAGTAAGGAAGACAGAGTTAGGCTCTTAGTCAGATCAAGTGGAGGTAACTGGAACAAGTTCCCCAGAATGGTTGTGGAGCCCCCATCCTTGGAGAAGGGCAAAACACAACTGGACGTTGGCCTCAGCAACTTGCTCTGAGCAGGGGGTTGGACTGGAATATCTTCTGAGGTCCCTGCCAACATTAACTATTCTGTGAGTCTGTGATTCTGACAGTCCAGGTATCTGCATGCCTAAATTAAATTGCAAAACTTATTTGAAATAATATTGTCTAATATCAAGATCTAATTTGCCTGCAATTTAATTTCTGACCCACCTGTGCAAGGCGTGGACACATACATATAGGAGTTAAAATGGAAAAATGTTATGTCTGTTGCACAAATCATATATCATAAACATTCTTGCAAGACTCAATTAAATATATGTATTTTAATATAAAATAGATGAAGGTAAGTACCTAACAGCAGAAAATAAAGTGTTAGCAGGTAATTATGAAACAATGCCATTCTTCATTATTTTTATTAAGATTTGTTTACTAAACTGGTCTCCTATTTTCTTCTTACATAATTAAAATATAATTAAAATTAATTACAAGAGGAGTAATTGGACTTGCAGTCAGACTTGCACTTAACAGATTATTTACTTGAGCTCTAATTTTACAGCTGCATCTGATTTTGCAGTATTGGATTTTAATATGTGGATGCACATCTTCCATCTTGTACAGTATCTAAAATTAAATTGCTTATTTCGTGTGTAATGTCTGTGACTTTTGAGAGCCATTTTGATCAGGAGTGAGATAATTTGCCACTTTACCATGGCAAGATGGAATTTAAGCTGAGGAACTAGCTGTATTGTAAATATACACTTAGCTCATGTTACTGTCCTTTCTCTGAATAATATTACAATAATAATTTTATGAATTTACATATGCACCACTAACTTATGCTGGATACATACAGAAATACATGTTTATTGGAGAAATAGGACATTTATCATCTGAAAAGGGTACAAGCATACTGAATTTGACAGGCATGGGTTCAATATCTTTCATGTAAGGACATTTTTCTTTCATACAAATATTTGTTCTCGTCTGTTTATAAATACATATTAAATATTTCATTACTATATTTATTGTTTAAAAATATAGTTTGGTTTGCCTGAATGAAACACGTTCATAACTTTAACTGGAAAATAAACATAGATGTTTCCTTCTCAGTAAAATATGAATTTTCATCTTATAATCTGAGGTGGTATATAGAAGTTAAAAGCTTTAAAATTTTTTTCTTTTTAAATCTGCTAATACATACATCAACCTCGACCTGCAATACAAGACTGACATCAGAGTTGATTGAGTGGGATGGAGTTGTGTTTTTAAAAACTTCCTGTGGAAAGGGAGAGAACAATGTAAGTACCAGATCAGCTGCTCAGAGGCTTGCATCACAGAAATGTTCTGGAGAAGAACAGAACTCAGGCTGCTGTTCTCTTTTTGTTTTTGCTGATCCCAGTTAAGAGACGAAACATGCACTATGATTACTTTATTAAGATGTAATACAATAATTTAAAGAACTAATTGGCCAGTGTCTACTGTGCACCAGTGATGAAATTAATGGGCCACAGCCATTGAGAGCAGAAACTGAACTTTATTATCTGGGGCAGTATTGGCTTTATAAACCAATAATATCTGAACAGAACTAACATATTCAGAAACAGCAGTTGGCCAGGGAATGAAAGCAAATATTCAAGCTTCCAAAGCAAGATCCAGCGCAATATATGAATTTCAATTTTCTAAGCCAATTCTTTACGAGAGCTCTGTAACTGAAATACCCATTGCCTATAATTATTTATAAAACATATTACTGCAAGTCTAATAGATACGCATGCTAAAATTAAGGGAGTGTTTTGCCTATTGTGCTTGCAGTAGCTCCTGTATAAAATGGATAGCAATTTGCTTGTGTAAGTTGATATAGGTCATTAAAAGTTGAAACAATATAATAGATGTACCATATTGTTCCTTTATTTGGTTGGTTTTTAATATTTTAATGTCTAGGTAATGTTGCAATACAGGTGAAAATAAGCTAACAAGAGACTAATCAAAAACTCAGAAAAATATTTCTCCTTGATTGAATTTTCTGATTATCTTACAGACAACACTAGAGTCTTAAAAATATGATGCAAAGAAAGAAATGGAGCATTGGAAATGTGCATACATATCATTCATTAAAAAGGACCTAGAAACAAAATGTAATTAAAAATTGTACAATTAAACTGCTTTACAATTTCTTTAATGGTGCTAAATCAACTCAATTTTCTTTTATTTGATGAATATCCTACTACACTAAGAATGGTCCAAGCATTTTTATATTTAGCCATAAAAGGAGAAAATTAATTCTGAGACTATGTTGAATATGCTTTTTCATCTATAGAATTTTGATAAGTTAAAAAGTATTTAAAAATATAATGCCTTAAATATATACCTAAGAACTACTACTCATTTAACTAAGTGGTTTGTGCTCATTTCCTTGAGAAAAATGGGGAAAACATAAAGAAAATCAGCAGCTTTTTTTTTTTTTTAACAATTTTTTTTTTTTTTACAAAACATTTTTACACATCTGCGAATACATGAAGTCTATTTCGATTTTTAACAAGAAAGAAAAGCAAAGACAGGATGCCATCGGGGAGCTTACTAACTTATTCTTCTTGAGCAATTTAACTTCAGAGTTGTTGAAAAGTACCCTTAAATGGGAAATATTTTAAATTGAAAATTCCAGCATCACATTGTTATTTCACGAGTGCCTTCAAATCTGCTTCACCTTCTCTTACAAAATTTGAAAACAGCATCATTTAGTAAAGTTACTAAACCAATCTTTTTTCAAATAAAGGGAGAAATTCAGCTCCATAGAAAGTGATTCTTCTGAGATTTCACTGGTGGTTTAATGCCCAGATTCTTTAATCTCAAGGATTTTGAAATTAATAACTTTTAATCTAACTATCCTACGTTCCTGATTACCTCAAAAATGTAATTATTTTGCAGCTAATTAAAGGATATCCTTCTGTAGTGTTTTTTTTTTTTTTTTTTAATTATTATTATTATTTTATATTTTTATTTTTTCTTTACATGAAAATTTACGGAGACCTCACATTCCACAGGAGGGAGCCCCTCTCCCACTGAGCTTGAAACAGAAAGACTGCAGTACAAGATTTTTTCTCTTTTGAAATTGATATGAAAGGCAGTGCCTTGTACAGACAGCTAAAGCCTGCTGAAATAAGGTTCATCAAAACAAACAAACAAACAAAAACAAAAAACACAAAACACAAAAACCTCTTTCTCCTTCCAAATACTCACCCCCCTCCCCTTTCCCTTTAATTATAAAGGAAACTTTGGAATTAATAAAACTTACGCCGTTAGTTATAATGAAACACTGAAGCTATTTTCAAAGCTACCATCAAAATTATTTTTCCTGTCAATTTTGACTGAAGACTGTTTTTCATAAAAACTGATAGATTTGATAGTGAAGAATAGGCTTAAAGTTTGCTCGTTCAGAAAAAAAAAGAAGCTATTCTAGAACTGCAAAATAGAAGGGACTTTGAAATTTCTCACATGTAGCAATTACAGAATAGTGTTTTTTTTTTTTTTTTTTTTTTTTTTTTTTTTTTTTTTATGCATTTACCACGCATAACTTTCTTGTTCAAAGAACAGATTTGTAGTTGTACACATTAAAATAGTACAGTCTGAGCTACTTTTTATACAGGTATACAGGCACACAAGACATGTTTATTATATTGGTGGAGACTGTGGTGGCCCTGAAAACCTCTTATGCATTTGGAAGGATGAACCTAAGTGGACTTCTTGTCCTGCAGACTGATCTGAATTAAGAAATTAAACTTAAAATAGATGGGGTGGGAAGTTGGGGGAGGGTGTGGGGGGCAGGGTTTACCTCAGGAAACAGGGAGAAGAATAAATTAAATCTTACTGAAGATATGTGGCATCAGCACCTCACCAAACTACAAGCCATGCTCAGTTCTTCCCACAGGACAGGACACGGGACTTCATATGCCTCATTCTAGCCCTCCCAACTCAGTTATTTCATTTCCCGTGCAGTGGCATTTATTCAAACATACTCCTATGTGTTGAAGTTCCTTTACCAACAAACCTCTAGGGAGATCTGAACACAGCAAGCAGGTATTTTGGATTACCCCTTGGAGGCGCTTCAGGACTCTGACAGGTTTGTTGTGGGTGTTTAAGAGTAAATTGTCAAAACTGATGTTGTTCCAGCTGTTTCATCCTTTCCATCTAAGGAATTGTGGTTTGGATATGTTACTTGCATGTGGGTTATCTCAGCACGGCCACCTGTGCATCATGATAAATAGGATTCACATCCCCACCTGGTACCCACCTGAATGAGTCCTGGCTATTTAAGAAGGTATATGCGAAAGAAAAAGGTTATGCTGATCACAATCTCTAGTTCACGAACACCATCGCTCACCAGGGTGGCCAGATACATGATGCTAGAATCTTCTGCAACTGCGGACAGTTTGAACAAAGCCAACAAACAACATCTTTCCTCCAGATGACAGAAACATCGGAAGCATGAGGCTGATCCAAACTTTGGGGGATGCCACATATTCCCTGCTGCCCTGAGTCACAGGTCTTGACAGAATAGTTATGGATTACTGTGTGACCTAGCTGGATACTGTATTTCTGGCAGGTAGTGGTGGTGTAATGTGGTGTTGAGCTAATTGCAAAATGCACATGTGCTAACTGCACACCTGCGGGACTTACATGGTTTCAGTATTTCAAAAGCAGTTGGGATGACCACAGCTTGTTGAGTCTTTCTGAAACTCTGAGGGCACCAGCAAGCTGCTCCACCTAGACAATGTGTACCAGTATAATCAAATAAGCCATGATTTTGTAACCTGAGACAGACACAGACCATGGGCTCCTGTGAAGAAAGAGTGGTCTGGAAGCCATCTGTTCTTGTTAATGAGGACTGTGTCTGTCATAACAATATGCAAAAATACTTGTGCCAGCATGGCCACAAATGTTGTCTTCCTCATCTACATAAAGTAGAGCCTTACACCATTTCTTAGTGATTTACTCTTCTCCTCTGTCTGCTGGAACTCAAACTGATTGCGCTGCCAAAAGGCTGAGAGCGATGCCAAAGCCATTTCCAAGGGAATCCTTTTCTAGCTGCTTTACAAACAGTTATAGCCAGTTTTTACCCAAGTAAAAACATGGTATGGCCTGTTTTTACCCGAGATCCTGTTCTTATGAGAATTATATTCCTTAAGAAATTCTTCCCAGTCCCTGGTGCAGTGCTCTGCAACTCTGTTCCTATCAGAAACACTGGAGATGTTGCCAGAGGAAGGAAATGGCAACTTTCGCAGGGCTTCTTAGAGTATGTAGACATGTCACAATGCTAAAAAGCCCACATCAGTAAAGTCATCTGCACCTCAAAATCAAACTTCACTTCTTTGTATTTAAAAGTCTGTGCATTTAGTATCTTTGTAGATATTATTCTATGTGAAATATGTAAAGAGCAGTAATGAAATCTATCAACTTTTTGCATAATCTAGGTATTCTCAGTGCTAAGGTATCCCTCAAATTAGAGGAAGTGTTGGCCAAAATGAAAAAGGGTTGCATTTTTCACATGATGGGACAGGAAAGAACAAGGGAAGGTAAATCATTATTACTATTGTTACTACTACTACTACTATTATTATTATCAACATTAATATCAATTAACATCAATATTAAAATCAATTTTAATATGATTACAATAACAAATATTATTGAAATAACAATAACAAACAGAAAAATTCTGGAAAACTATTTGGTTCAAGCTTCTTTTGAAAGGCTGTTTCCCATGAAAATCTAAATTGAAAAAGAAGTGTCTCTCAGAGGTCTATGAACAAGCTGTAAGTGATCTTTTTGACCTGATGATAATTTTAATCATAACTTTGTTGCAGATTAAAAATGCCTATATTATGCACACAGATACCATATATAGAATTATGATACTCTGGAAAGTTTACAAACCTACAGATATCTGTGGACATTAATGGGATCACAGTTCCTTTCCTGTTGAAACGCACTAGCACAAGTAATCCTTAAAAGGATTATCTAATATGTATCACTGAAGTCTCTAAGGGAGAAAATCCAATACTTGATAAGTAAAATATCACATTATGTATGTGGACAGTTCCCTTCCTTCCTCCCCCCTCCCCTCCCCCCCTCCCTTTTTTTTTTTTAAATTAATACCAGTAATTTTTGATAGATAAACCATTTAAGATAAAAAAAATGTTGAGATCCAAAACACAACCTGTTCCATTGGCAGTACACAACACCTCAAAATGGAAGCTGTGGTGCAAGGGTGGAGCCATCACAGGGCAAAAATTGGAGAATATGAAGGTGCTTAGAGACATAATTAGAACCATCTGTACTGAGCAACCTCCTTTGGTTAACAGGACTAGAACATCATCAGTGCTGTGCTAATGGAGGCAAGGAGATCCCAGTTTGGAGCTAGGCTGGAGATTATGAGCACAAATGAATGAAAGCACCACAGCGTTGTTTCACTCTGACATGGTTAGCTCTTCTTTATGGAAATCCTTACTGTGGGTCAGAGCCCAAATACCTATAGTATAAGAATCTGTGAGTTGCTGTAGAAATCTGAGCAACTTTTCTGCATTCCCTACAGAATAACAAATGGAAAGCTTTTGTCTCCAGAGCACTCAGATTTTCCCAAGAATGAAGCAATTCTCCATTTTAACAAGGAACAATCTGGCAAAAATTCTGTCTGAGACCCTTTCTCCTCTGGAATTCAGCCTATGTTATCTCTGCCTCACAGACTGGGGAGAAAATAGTTCAAAGAGGTTAAGAGCCATGGCAGAGATTATGAGCATATCAGTGCTGGAATGTGGATGAGAGCGCACATTCCTGTAAGTTGTTTCAGCCTAAACCACTATCTCAAAAGTCTTTTGAAGATTTAATAAGATCTTTCAGAAGCCATCTAAATATTGAAGATGAAACAGATGCTGCTACATATTTTATGAGATATTTTTCAACTACAGTGATAAAATTTTAAATGCTATTTCATCTTCTTTTTTTCCTAGAACCACTGACACAATAATTGTTTTACAGCAATCTTAGACTCAGGATCCATTTAATAATGTGGCGAAGAGAATATAACATATGAGGCAGACAGCAACTGAATACTCTTTATTTCTCATGTGAAATTTCCCAGGAGGGCCATGTGTAGAAGAAGTTTTAACTCTTTGCATTTCTGTTGTTAACTCTGGTCAGAAATTTAACAGTATATGATTTAGAACATACATACATTAGACAATAATATCTAAGCACACACTAAGGCCTGTTATTTTTACCTTTCTGTTGTTTCCTTTTCATTCTTAAAATAAAAATAAATATATATATGGTATACATAGTATTAAATATTTTTGCATGGAGGCTACATACAAAATGAGTTTAGCAGCTCATTTTGTGAAGGTAGGTTGTTCATGTAGTCCAAAGGGAAAAAAAGAAAAAAGAAAAAAATAATAATAAAAAACATTTTGATGGAGCTCATTGAAGAATCCTTGCCTTGCTTTTTAAATTTGGGAAATCTATGATATTTATTCTTGGTATCACAATATCACAGCCCCAGTAGCGAGTGGGGATTGACTGTACTTGGCCTTTTCAACTTCACACTTATTCTGACTTGTCCCTGTTATTGCAGTGGAACCTTCATAGAATCAGAATGGCTTGGGTTGGAAGGGACCTTAAAGATCATCTAATTCCAACCCCCCTGCAGGCATTCCATTAGACCAGGTTGATGAAATCTTAATTGGATTTAATCTATGCTGAATTAAAGGTGATGTTTCTATACTTAATGCCATTAACAAACTGAATCATAAGAGTCTAGAGAGCACAAAATTATGGTTTTTGTCCCCCTTTCAGTTTTGGTTAGGCTTCTGACTAAAGTGTCTAAAAACATGAATTACCTTCAAAGAAATGCTGGAACATGATCATATAGTACCAATATGTGAACTTGTCAGAAATTAATTGGATGTTTTATACAGAAAAGGAGTGTTATGGATAAAAATATTTTCCCAAAATAAGTGTTGTAAAGCAAAATTAGAAGATGTACTCCTTATATATAAAGAGAAACAGTTATAACAATTAAATCAAATATTTTACAATATAGTCACAAAACTTTATTGAACAACAGAAGTTATTTGACTATTGGCTGTCAATGTAAAATGGATCACCCTTTGTTTTTGGTATTAGCTGGGATGGACTACATTTGTTTGGAGAATATGAGCTGTGAACTGCCCTACTTGATTTTTGGCCTCTATAAATTACTTTTCCTCTCCAGCAAAGAAGGAAAAGCTAACCTGCACCTTAAAAGCTGAAATACAGAGTTCAATGTACATCCTCACTTTTTTTTCAGTGGTTTAAGCAACTGTTTAACCTGTACTGTGACAGCAGAAGTGTAGCTACACATTACTATTTGACAGCTTTGCTGGGAGACATCACCTGGCTGAAGGATGAGGAAGGCAGTTTCTAAAATTACTGCAACTAGATTTGCCTTAGTTTGTTTCAAATTCTGCATTTAACTTTATCATCACTGGGGTTAAAGTCATCTTCATACTTAAGGTCAGGAAGAAATAAGAAATTTCTTTCCATGTCATATCAGCAGAGACTTCAGGAGTTTTCTGCTCATGCTGTGGCATGAGTTGTGACTCATCTCTTAGTATTTTTCACCCAATAAAATCCCTGCTATTGTAGGAAGCTAGGACGCTGATGATGCCCATAAGCTGTCTTGCTCTTTTCTAGTTTCGTATTTTTTGTGTCTGTTATTTTTATACAATAGGTTCTAAGTTTACCACACATTTCTGTTGGTGGTGAACCCACAGCTCCTCCCTCAAAAGGGATTTTATGGTAGCTGATGTGATTCTGAGTACTGAACTTTATGACTTTGTTGCTCCTTTCCTACACAAGATATTGCTAAATCAATAGTTTCTCTAGAAGATTCCCAGCCATGCCATGGATGAAATTATACACTTCACTTGTAAAAGAGAAGCAGCAATATGTTTACTGATATAATTTAGTGATCTAACAGGAGACCTTCCTGTTGAGTCATGAAGTAGTGGGGACCCCCATTCTTTCTAAACTCCTTGAACAGAAGAGATAAGGAGCCTAGGTGAAGCTGAATCTAATCCTAGTCCGAGACTTGGTCAGTGGTTTATGACTAAGGATAATATGTGCACAATCAATCTAAGATATAATCTTAGTGAAGCCTACAAAGATCTGCAAGCTATTAATCACTTACCAAGGATCTGTTGCAGCAAGGAATCTCTCATGAGGAGGAAGGGATCTCTGCAGCAGGTGTGACTGAGAGGCTTCTATGTTCAAGGGGAGATCCTGGTTTGCAGACAGCTGCTGTGCAGAAGGGCTCTTGGCCTGCTCACTGTTCATGGAGTAAGATGATGGATTAATAGTCATACTGTTTTTTTTTTTTTGTCACATTCTACATTGGCCCTCAGCTGCTGAGCAAGATCTGTGTCTTATCAGTTTATCTGGCATCCAGTTTGAACCAATATCATGGTTGCTATCTGCATGAGAAAGGCCTTGGCTGTAGCCAGTACAGTGGTCAACCTCTTCCTGAGCAAGGCCTTTGGAGCAATGGCCCATATTTGAGCAAGGCACACCAAAGGCCGGGGTAGGGGAACACACTATCACAAGCCATAATGTGCATAAACTCTTACTGGAAAAATTAGACAGAAGTGTGGAAGTCCATTTTGAAATCTCTGAACAGAGGCTCCCAAAATGGTTCTCATAATGGTCATAAAGCTGTCCCTTCAGAAAATTTAAACAAAGTTCAGAAAACTAAATTTTGATTCTAAATGTATGATGTAAAATCTTCATTTTCTTGTGGAACTTCTCTGCTGAGTAGTCTATAGACTTAAGAATCTGTCTTTCTAAAGGACAGGCTTTGGAACAATATCTTGATATTTAGGTGTTCATATTTCAAGAAGAAGTACTTTAAAGATGAAATGAAACTGAAATACTTTAGCAAAGTTCTCCTACCTTCCAGGGCTGAAAGTGATGGTAAGAGATACATCAGTTCTCTCTTTTTCTATCTCCATTTAATATTATCGACTATTCCTGCTCACTACTCCTTACCTCTTCAGTGTCACTCTGCAAAATAACCTACCACACTTCCTAAATAGTAAAGACTAAGCTGACTTTTTTCATGGCCATCTGTTCTTGCCTAAGCTCAAATTTGTTTTGTCTATAGCGAACTAAAAATTTGGATGTCATTGTGTTTTATAGTATGTTTTATATTTGTTAATAATAGGCTTGTTCCATATATTATCCCCTAGATTGTGCTATAAATTTGTAACATTGGGAAAGACCCTAAAACGAGTTTATGAGAATAAGGCAAAGGACCAATTAGTAGTGCTCTTCAAAGGGACAGATTTCTTGTAAACAGTAAAAGGGTCTGCTAGAAAAAGAAATACTTAAGGGCCCTATTTATACCTTAAAAACAAGCAAATTCAATTTTATTTTTAACAGCTCATTAGGAAAATTAAGAGGTTATGCTTTTAAAAATAAAATAAAATAAGTTACTGAAATTCTGTCCTAGTTTCAACTGAAATGAATTATGTTATTAAGAGATTTATGTGTTAGCTACATCCATCAGTCAGACAAATAGGCAACATGAATTTCTTCTATAATATAAAGGTGTTTTTGAAAATATGAATGGCCAACATGATAAAAGAAAACAAGGCTACTTAGAGATCTGAAACAAATTTTATCAGTAGCTATATAAAGAACAATGTACTGAAGCCAACTAACAGAGGTAAATCTTCCATTTCTGTGTTATTTTTCTTTTTTTTTCTTTCTTCTTTTTTTTTTTTTTTCAACACAGAAATGTGTTAATAACTATATAGATCATCTTAATTAATTTAATTACAACATAATGTGTTCCAAAATGATATCAAAGCCAAAGCAAAAGTGATTTCCCCACACTTCATTTTATTTAATGGATCACATTTTACATATTGATTAACCTGATAAAATTGGTAGTCTTACTTTTGAAAAAAAAATGTATTCTCTTACACTGTTGTTTATAAAGCAGAAGTTTAAGTACGTAAAGATTATGTCTTTATGTTTTATTTTTAACAGTAGCAATAATAGAAATTTCAGCTTTTCTGCATGTACTATATAGCTAAAAATTAGTAAATTCAGTCCCTATATTGTCACCAAATCCTAAAAAGACAAATTAGATACACTTGGAATGATTAAAAATAGTAACTAAACTTAATCAGGAGTTACTAAAGGAATACAAACTTGCAACTATGAAGCACAAACCCATTGCTAATTAACAGTTAGTAAAAGGAACTACATTACTGAACATGAACTATTGAAAGATTTCTCACAAACTATCTGGAGTTACCCAAAATACTTTCCTACACAGGAGATCAAAAAGACAATGAAGCTCTATGTTACTGAGATTTTTGTTGGCATTTCTAACTTTTTTTTTTCTTTTTTTCTTTTTTTTTCTAAAGAAAACTGCCGTAACTGTTTACTATTTTAAATTAGTAGATACAAATGGCTCCCACTTAAAACTGTTAATAGGGATGACTGATTCAACTGCATTGAAATACAGGGTATGTTCTAGAGGATTTGAAAATGATGCCGAAATCTAAAAGCAGCAAAGGGGATAATTGGTTCATTATAATCAATTTGATATAGTGTCAGTGAAAGGTAATGGAATAGTCTCATAACAAATTTAAATGAAAGTAGTCTGATTACAGTTGATCAATATGAATTTTTGAACAACTGATCTCATGTAACTCAATTAACTTCATGTATTTTATGATGACTTACTTTATAGAAATAATTGTGTCCGTGCCCTACAGCTGGACTTTGGCAAGGTTGTTTGACACAGTTAGATTAAGCAACATGCATAATAGAAAAACAGCATAGGACATACTGAATGATAACACAAGTCTGAAATATCAAAATGTAATTGTAAATGGAGAACTTTCACTCATGGGCAGCTCCAGTGAATCCTTAGAATTAAATTTTTTTTTTTTTTTTTTTTTTTTTAAGGAAAACTAAAAATATTACTGCTTTGGTCTTTGGATATTAAGAAGTCAAGGGAGTCTTTTAAAATAAAGCAGAAAAGTCTCCAATACAAAGCTATCTCAAACACTTTATTAACTGAGTCCATTCAAACAATGTAGTCAAAGTGCTATGTTCTGGTATTAAGACAATAGGTTATATTTGAAGAAGTATTAAAGGCTAACCTGGTATCTAGATGCCCAATTAACTTGGCCAGAACTTTTAAATAGAAGAACACTGATGTTCAGTCCAAAACATTTTGTTTTTCTTTTCAGTTTGACTACCATGAATAACAACAACAAAAAGATATTTGCCATGCTACCTGTGGACCAGAGCATTCCTAGTGCAGTATTATGAATACTATCTGGACAGAATAGAGTTTTGTGCCCAAATACTGATTTCTAAAATCAGAATTTCTCGTCCTTGTCTCATCATTTTTCTGGCAGTAAGAGCAAGTATTGTGGGATCTCAGATTCTTATTTAATTTTTACTACTGCTTAAATAGAAATGTGTGTTTGTGTGTAAAGAATCCATAATACATAAGCTACTAGAAATCGACAGATTTTTGAGGAAGGAGATACTTTAGTAGCTGTGATTTTTTTCCTGTTTTAGGTATTTATATGTCTGGTGCAGATGTTAACTGGATGTATTCATTAAATACCTTTGTTTTAAAGGGCAGTAGTCTAGGGCTGTGCACCTAAAGTTTGTGGATTCAGTGACTGAACAGACAAATCATGTGTCTCTGCTGAATCTTGATTTAATCTATTTAACATGTTCATGGTTCAGTCCATGCAAGAATATAGTGAAACCTTCTGGAATTGTGCTTGTAGAGGTTTGTTTACCTGGAACAAAATGTAGGGATGTGTACTTTGAGGCAATGTCCATAGTGAAGCAGTGGGGGTTAGGCACATTTTAAGAAATTCCTGAAATGATTAGGTGTCTGCCCAACTTTGACATTCCCAGGTGCTTGAATTTCTGTTTATGTTCCTCCTGATATGACAACTACCTTAGCCAGAGCAGTTCTGATGAGAGCCTTAGTGTTTGCCATCTGAAATGGTCCCCAGGACTCATTTTATGACCACTGGAAAGAAATAGATACTTCAACTCATCCTCAGGCACATGTCTAAAATAAGGCAGCTGAATCATTGTTTAGACATGCCTGTTTCTCTCTGCTGACTATAAAGGGAGTCAATAAAAATGAAGACACATGCCCTGTAGATCGCTGAAACTAGCAAGATGAATCTTATACTGGGTGGCTATTTCCTAAGAACAGGCATCCAGATACTGTGGTGAGCCACACTCAAACCCCTGAAAGCCCAAACTGCCTGGTATGTTAAAGTATTGGGCTTTTTGCAGAATAGGATTGTGTCTGCTTAGAAAACATTAACAGAAAGAGTGCAATCACTGCAGTGTCTATGTATGAAAGCTAAGATGAGTACCTGCTACAATGAAATAGCTCACAGTGTTCTCAGTTTTAAGCAGATGAATAATTAGGTTCCTCTTCAGCAATGCACTGAAGCACATGTTTAGCAGTAACGTCAGCATTGGCCAATGCACTTTAAGACAATTTGCATGAAGTTAGGTAGTGGCTGAAGTACTTTGCTAAATCATAGCCAAAGGGCAAGAGACAATTCCCATTTTACACACTGCACTGCTAATAGCATTTTTGGTCTCTGTAATGGAGTTCCAAGGGTACAAAAGACAATTAAATTAAAAAAAAGTAATAATAACAAAGCACTTAGTGCTGCACTATTAAATCTTCCCATGATGGAATGAATTCTTGTAAAAGGGCATCTAATCAGTTTATCTACTTCCAGGAAAAAATACCTTTTCAGAAAAACAACCAAAAAAAAACAAAAACAACAACCAACCAACCCCCTGCCCTCCCCAGAAAACAACAACAACAAAAACACCCCTCATAGAACTCATATGACAATTTTGTTTGCTCACTATGTAAAACCACATGGGTAGCCTATATTCAGACAAAGGAAGGCACCGTCACACCCACTTTTTAAATGGTGATGTAGTCATAGAAGATACATTCTTAAAAGGCAAGTAAAGCATAAAGAGCTAGTTAAATAGATAAGACTATTTTTCCTCATCCTGTTATCACTAGGTTAACTATTCATCAAAAAGGGAAGAAGATTTATTTACCTTGCTGAAGTCAGTGGTCAGATTGCCACTGCTTGAACAGTACCAGAGTGTAAAGTTATGTCTCATAAATATTTCTGAAAGGAAGATGTCAAGAAGATTAATGACAGACTCTAAAACACTCTGAGTAGATTTCTTTCTATCTTCCATATTCCACTTAAATATTAGTTCCTGTAATGTGTTAATGTGATAATGTGATATTTGTTAGAAAAGGAGGATAAATTTTAACTAACTAAAAAGGTATATTACTATGTTGATTCTGTTACAAAGCCATTGTTTTTGACCCTTGTAATATTAACATTGCTATTAACATTGAAGCAGTGCCATAAATGTATATTTGCAAGGAATGTGATAAAAGGTGTGCCTTAGTTAAATTGAGCTTTCTCTCAGCGTAGGAAATTGCAGTGAACACCACAAAAAAATGCAAGGCAATGACAATACAAATAAAATAAAAACATTGCTCTATGCATGGTACATATCACCAAGTATTTGTTAAATAATTTAAAACAATCCTGAAAATATTTACTAAAGTGTAAAGGTGTTATGTTCCTCCTGGTTCTCACCTTAAATCTGCTTGTAATCTATTTTCAGTACCGGAGCAATTTTTTCCCAATGACACTGTAAGGCTGGGCAGCAGCCTCACTGCCTGCCAGGCAGCCAGGTCAGCTGCTGGACAGTGAAACTTTCCTCATATTCCTTATTTCTGTGGTTTTGCTTGCAGATACCAAGTAAAAATTTGGCTTCATGCCACTACCAGGCAATGGAAAATGCACATGATGCACTAGTGAGAGGTTAAATAGCTGCCAAAGTGAAATCCAGTTTCAGGCATTTATTTTCCAAGGCTTTTCATTGGGGCTTATTTTTATGTCCACCATTCAGAGAATAAATCTACAGAATAATCAACAAATCATTTCCCTGCTGTAACCAGCCCACATAGGAGAGGACGCATGTCTCATTTTTCTTTGATACATCTTGCTCTTCTTTTTCAAAGCCCATCTTAAACAGTCAAGCAGAATACCCTATTAGGGGTTTCAAGGCTTTGCCTCTCTTTTGCCTCTTCTGTTGCTATTATATGGCAATGTCCTGTTAAAGTTTATTCAGCCTTTCTCATTATCATAGAGAAATATAATATCGGTGATCCCAGAAGTTGATTGGATTATTACATCCTGTGTTTACTAACTAGTGCATATTTTACAACAAAGTTATTTATTTATTTATTTTACAATACTATCAATCCTCTTCATGGTAAAGCCATCTTTGTTGTTGATTGTAGATGCACAGGTGCCACAGAGAATGCAATGGATTTTTGAGGTGTTTGGGAGCTCCCCAGAGGACCTATTCTTTCTATAGTCACATTATGTCACACCCTAAAACTGTTCTAAGTAGGAGCTCCAGAGCTGTGTGTTGCAGTGTAAAGCTGACTCATCTACGCTTACAGTAGTCTAACGCTTTCCAGCTTTAAAAACCTTGCTTATGTACAGAAGAACTAAACAATACCCAGTCTCATTCCTCAAAGCAACATTTGTTTAGGAAAGTCTATCTGGAAGTTATGTGTTGTTCTGAGGCAGTTTCTAAAAGCTGCTCAGGGCTGCAGTGCTAGAAATAGTTTGGATGAAGCTGCATTAATGACCTTTGTGCAGGTTAGGCATTCAAAGTCACAATCTACCATGAATCATCATCAGAGCTTTGGCTGTACATTGAGATAACATGTCCATGCAGGTAATCTCCTTTCTAGGCTTGTAGATTTGACTTTGAATTCTAGTTTATATTTAATATATCCTTGTTAGCTGTCGTCAGCTGAATTTTGCTAGTATGTTGGAAACATTTAATTTTACACTTTGATCACTGGGAATGCATTGCTGGTGATTTAGGGCTTAGTTAGCTTCTAAGAATTTCTTTGTGTTGTTAAAGATTATTGGCAGTATTCAGTCAGCCCAAATTTCACCTTAGCTTCCAAGTCTAGAGTTTCTTACAAGCTGGATCTTGAAAGTTCCTAATTCAATGCCTTTCGCACTGTGAATAGCCTTGTCCACCTAAGTAGGTGCACTTTTGGCCTTCAAATTATTTCCCTTTCTTCTTTCAAACTAGAGATGAAAATGTGGGCTCTGTTAAAATCTCTCTTTTGTGAGCTGTGCATCCACCCTGAATAACTACGTCCATGCAATAGTACAAAGGATTCCTCTGTAGGTCTTCAAGAGATTTGCTCCCAGGAACTGGTGGTGCTGAGACATAAAGGCAGAAGAAAACATATGCTCCCTCTTGCAGACCTGCAGAGGTTACCCAAGAAAGGCATTATGAGTTAGTTTCCCAGAGGCTAGTATGTGGTAGAATGTGTTTCAGCACCCCTAGGGCAAAGTGTATAGGGAATTATAACCAATTGGAGTTGATCAAGAAGGTAGAGTTGATTGGAGGTATCTACTTAGGTGGGTTTATCACTATGAAGAAGATGGAAGCAGCGTCAGCTACTCTGGGTGGCTTTAACTGTGGCCTGGCTTATGGAGGCATTGGCTATTCCTGGAAATGTAAGCAGAATTTCTCAGTGGTGCTAAGATATCTGAAAATGAAAAGATGTTAGTCATGTTAGGAAGTGTGGTATAGACAGAATTTCAGTTTCCTAGATTGTTTGCATAGCACCACATAAAGCAAACTCAGTTTCAAATGAGATTTCCTAGCAGTGATGAAAAGCACACTGGCAGCCAAAATCTAGTCTTACTCCTGATTTACTAAGATTTTTCAGATGAACTTGTGTTAGTAGTGGTCGGAGATTTTTTTTTTTTTAAAACCTTTTTTAAAGAAAATTTTGTCTTGCACAGATATGCCTGGAAAGAATACAAGGAGGCAGGCTGCTAAATGTCAGATGAGGAGAAGCAGAAGGTGGCTGAGTCATCTATGAGAGTTTGTCCTTAGATAACCTCCAAATTGCTTCTAGTTTTCTTAGGAAAGGACCATAAGGATGTGATTGCTCGGTAAGAGGAAGATATTTAGAAACCTAAACAAAATCTATTGTAAATTTTATGAGAAAAGTCTGAAAAATGGAAAAAGGATATTTTCATTAAAAAAAAAAAAGTTTTGTTCAATTATGGAACAATTGTAGAGACATGCAGTACTGAAACTTCACCAAGGGGAATAAAGGTCACCAACTTCATTACCAGGTCTCTTTTCTTTCCTTAATTTCTTAGTAGGAAACATCCCTCGGGTGAATGCAGAAGTTATATAAACCAGCTTGTGGACTTGCAGTATAGGGTAGAGGTTATGAGTTGTGCAACTGTGTAGTAGACCCACGTTCAGAAATGGCACTGAAAGCTTCAGAGTCTTGCCTGAAGTACATAGTGTCTTTGCCTGAGTCACAGCATAGATGCTGGAACATAGACGTAGACCTTCTCTGGGTGTGTGCCTGATCTTCCTCCTAGTTTCTTCCCATGATCTTGTTTAATTGCCAAGGCAAATTGCCAGGCAGAACTGAAGCTGTATAACTTGCTTGGGCTTCCCTCTTTTCCAGCCAGCTGAGGTACACTGTTGGGAGAAGGGCAGCAGATTATGTGCATTTTCTCTGAAAGCAATCAGGATGGGACTGTGCTAGGGGGAGACTATTGGCTACTCTCTGTGGAGGATCATAGACAAGACATAGACAAGACTGTACCAGGTCACCAATAAAATCATACTACATCATTTACATGGAAAGAGATGAGGATTTTATGATGAACGTTTCTTGCTTCAGCTTCTTTTTAGCGGCCGGAGTACTGAAACTCAGTTTACTGTTAACTACATTCAGTAGAAGTGCCTAATAGAAGACCTGGGACTGTAACAAATCTGAGAAACAAAGAATGCACATTTCTTTGTTCTATACCTAGTGAAGGGAAGAAAAAAGCAATGACAAAAATAAATATTAAAAAAAAAGTGGGGAATGCAGGACAAGTTATAAAGAAAAGTATATTCTGATCCACTGCTTTATTTTGCTTCTGGTCAAGCATGTGTAATTCCAGCCACAGGATATCAAGGGCCCACTCTCTTCACTGTGAATTATGGAGTGCAATATAATATGCTCTTCCCTCTTGCTGCCTCCTTGCAATTATCTTTAATTGTTTGAGATCACTGAAGTAATACATTTTATGTGAATCATGGTTGTTCATTTGTTATACTGCAGTGGGACAAGATAAGGGTGATGATGCTTGGTAATCTTTCCTCTATCCCCCCTGTGATAATTGATTCATAAGACTTGTTATTTAAAAAGTCTAGGCAAAGCAGGCAAAGGGACATTCTTCCTTTCTTCCTTTCTTCCTTCCTTCCTTCCTTCCTTCCTTCCTTTCTTCCTTCCTTCCTTCCTTCCTTCCTTCCTTCCTTCCTTCCTTCCTTCCTTCCTTCCTTCCTTCCTTCCTTCCTTCCTTCCTTCCTTCCTTTCTTTCTTTCTTTCTTTCTTTCTTTCTTTCTTTCTTTCTTTCTTTCTTTCTTCCTTTCTTCCTTTCTTCCTTTCTTCCTTTCTTCCTTTCTTCCTTTCTTCCTTTCTTCCTTTCTTCCTTTCTTCCTTTCTTCCTTTCTTCCTTTCTTTCTTTCTTTCTTTCTTTCTTTCTTTCTTTCTTTCTTTCTTTCTTTCTTTCTTTCTTTCTTTCTTTCTTTCTTTCTTTCTTTCTTTCTTTCTTTCTTTCTTTCTTTCTTTCCCTGTGCAGGCAAGGAAAGTACTGTCTTAAAATCCACTGTGATCAGAAGGATGCTGACCATTGATTTCAGTGTGAGCTGGGTTCAAAAACCACGTGGACTCTATGCAGCTGATTTGGGAGCTTCTCCAAATCTCACTAGGAATTTTACTCCATCTTTAAATGTCATATACTGTTGTAAATGGGGCCCTCAGTGAACTGCTCAAGATAACACAGGAAAGCCATAGGGTACCATATATCGGTTCCCTTCTATTGCAGCTTTAACAACCTTGACTCCTTTAACACCTGTAGATTTGCACTGCATATGTAGTGATATACCCAGGAATTTAAGTTTGTTTATTTATTTATTTAAATTTCGATTTAAGCAGTCCTTGCTGTTGTTGGAGGTGAGGTATGTTAGAGTTGCTTGGTGATTAAAGCATCACAATATTACCCTGTTTCTCAGACACAGAAGATTTGAATTTCCTTGGTAACAGGTAGCCCTCAATTGCTTCCAACCAATTAAATGATTTCTTAATTTTCAGTTAGTTTCCATTGCTGGATTGCTGCAGATAGTATGATTTAAAATCTGCCTTGTAACTACATAGCTGAATGTGAAAGTAGTTGATATCACTTAAAATAAGTCTGCAAGAGGGCATCCTATGTAAGCCTCTGATTAAATAATTTGAGACAATTTTTCCTTTGGTTGTAATCAGCACAGTATAAAATCCGTTATTGGGTGGTGAGATGCTGTTGAATATTCTGTAGAAATGCATCATGTACTATGTCTAGAAATCATTTTTTGTTTTTTTGGGGGGGGAATATATTAGAAATTATCTTTATTGTATTTTCTGTTTGAATTTCAAGATTAAATCAAAATGCTGTTTCTGCTAGACCTGCATAACTCCATGAACAAGAAGTAGCAAGTAGCTAACATGCAACACAACAGTGAATGAGAGGCTGGCCAGTTTGTGCCAGCAGGCTTTGTGCTGTCCAAATGATCCTGAGCACACAAGCAATGAACACATCCAGAAGACTTTGCTACTGGATAAAGAAAGCAAGCAAACAGGGTGCTCAGCTCTGGTGATTAACAAACAGATGTAGCAGCTACACTGGTGCCAATAAAAGACGCATGCTCCGTGTTCAGCTATGGTGCGGTGGAAGTCAAGGTTATAAACCAACTGCTGTGAACTGAGCCCAGATAGCTGATTTGGCTAGATCAGTTTCCCTATGGTTGGCAGAGAGGCCTAGCAGAGAGGTCTGCAGGAGGAACCTTCACTCAACTATTGTGTTGGCAGAATGGGCTGTGGCAGATATTGACCCCCACTTGGAGGTGTTCAAATCACCCTGTGGGGTGTTTTCTCTCTGGAGTGAGGACAAGTGGATTCTAGGGAGCAGTATGTGCATGTTTAATGCTGGAGCACCCACTCACAGCAGTGAGGATTACTCACTGCTGGTTATTTTTATGTTATCCATGAATAAATACTGCTTCAATAAGTCATGTGTATTGAACAGTTTTTTCTCTGTCACAACTTGCCTTCCAAGCCTGAAGATTCAGAAATTAGAATACAAATAAAAATAGAAAATAGATATTGATCCAAGATGCATGTGAGCTGAATTCCAGGGGAAAACACTGCTGACACCATTCAATTAATGAAATTCTACAAGAATAAGGAAAAAATAAGGAGGAGGAAAACAAGACATTCTGTACAACAATGGTGGGAACCACAATCTTACTCCATGTTTATTGTATAAATACAAAGCTAATACATAAAGTTCAGTCCTAAACTGAGAAAACAGATCTCTTTCCCTCGCTCACAAAAATATTGGAATGATTAATTGGTGAAACAAACAAAACAAAACAAACAGAATCAGAGTGCCAATTTTAACTGAGTAATTTTTATTTAAAAAAAACTGCATTATGAATGTTGTACAATGTGGTTTGCACAATATTGTGAATTACATGCACCTTCAAAATATATTCTTGGCATTCAAAGAACTTTCTTAGATTTGTTTTAAAATGAATTCTAGTTTCTCTCTGATAAAGTAATTAGGGAAAACACAAATCGTGTTAGATCTATCTCAGATTAAATTATCACAGCTCCTTGCTATGATAATCATTTGTGTACTGTTTCTTGTAAATTAATTAAATTAGAAGACAATATACCAGAGAATTTATTACCTTTTTCTCTGACATGTGCTTTTGCAAATATTTTATTGTGTTAAGAACAATAAAAAATGGATTGTTTTATTTAAAAAATGCTTTATGAGCTGAATTACTGGAAACAGTCATAAAATACAATGGAATAATATTAGTAAGGTTCCTACTGCTATTCACATGAGATCTCATTTACTTGCACCTTGTATTACCAATATGCCTTAAACACTGGCTTTGGGAAATGTTGTTGCTCTTTATAATTTAGAATGAGTTGCCTTAGATCTAGGGGTCAGAGTTTGGGAGATATTTAGGTACTAGGTTTGGGTTTGCAGCCGGTGGGATTCACAAAAATGCTTAATTATTTTACTTTCCTAACTTTTCTGTGTACTCTTTAAAAATTTTAATGTCTCCTTCTCTTCAGCTTTAGTGACATACTGCTAAGCATATTAGAAAGTTTAAGTACTTCTTCTGAAATGTATATCCATGGCTTAACTTCAGTTGACACTAGTCAATTTAGTATGCTACAGGTTTTTACAAATCAGTAAATAAAAGAAGGAATATTTTGGATAACATTTGTCTTGGATAAGAAAGAATCACTCATTTTGTGAATTACCCTGCTATAGACAAATCCATAAAATGTAATTCACATATTTATTTGTTAATTCATACCCTTCTGTTTGTACCTCAGAAGTACACACATACTGCTGTTCCAGTTTGGCAAAGTACTCTAAGCATATTTAACCTTCAGGGTACTCTTTGAGATCTAAGTACAAGCATTAATAATTGGATTAGTGTGCTATGCCTTTACAAGCAAATTTATAGCATAATCTGCTGAACCAAGAATCAAAGACAGGCAAACTTTTAATTATTAGACAGCAGGGCTACTCTCCTAAATCTTTCCTCTGCGCTCCCTTGTAAAGGTGCTCAGGACAAAAACATCGTATCAGCATCTCTGCAGTGGGTCACTGCAATGTTCTAGGGGGATTTAAGCACATCTACATCAAACACTGGATGACACATCCTTGATCTTTTCATTTAGCCCTTGTGACATGCAAAGTGTTTCTCGCATGTGTCTTCCCTTCAACTTGTCGGAAGTATTCAGACAGATGACCCAGCCTGGGACATTGACCACTGTGTATTTAGACTGATAAGAAAGGCTTGAGGAGAAGACCAGGTATGTCTAGGGGACCCTGGTGTTCTCTAGAGGCTGTTTTATCTCCAAATCTGGCAAGCCCTTGGCATTATCCTCTTCTCTGGAGTGTGTAACAGAGAAAGATGGTCTTTACGCCCAAAGGGTACTCTCTGACTTGGGCTTACTGACAATACTTGTCATCTCCATTCTTTCTACCCTACACCTAGGTCAGGCCTTGAATAAATACTGCTCAAAACCACTGGTTGGAAATGGTTAGTTCCTTTCAAGGTTTTTGAGTCCATATTTGAAGATGTGGAAAATGACTGAGCTTTCAAGGTCTTTCTCCAGGGGACTGAATGTGGGGAAAAGACAAGTGAGTGCCACAGTATACCCATAGTATCTGGTCAGTTGTATGGGAGCCAGAGGCCAGGTGTGAGCGCAAGGACAAAGCCGATGGATCCCGAGGGAGCTTGTGAGTGAAGCATCAGGGATGGATGATGTCAGTGCCACTCTGCTTGGCAACAGTATCATAGAATCATAGAATCATAGAATATCCTGAGTTGGAAGGGACCCTTAAGGATCATCAAGTCCAACTCTTAACACCGCAAAGGTCTACCCAAAAGTTCAGACCATGTGACTAAGTGCACAGTCCAATCTCTTCTTAAATTCAGACAGGCTCGGTGCAGTGACCACTTCCCTGGGGAGCCTGTTCCAGTGTGCAACCACCCTCTCTGTGAAGAACCCCCTCCTGACGTCAAGCCTAAATTTCCCCTGCCTCAGCTTAACCCCGTTCCCGCGGGTCCTGTCACTGGTGTTAATGGAGAAAAGGTCTCCTGCCTCTCGACACCCCCTTACAAGGAAGTTGTAGACTGTGATGAGGTCTCCCCTCAGCCTCCTCTTCTCCAGGCTGAACAGGCCCAGTGACCTCAGCCGTTCTTCGTACGTCTTCCCCTCCAGGCCTTTCACCATCTTCGTAGCCCTCCTCTGGACACTCTCCAAGAGTGTCCAGTAGTGTGGGGACTGGCTGTGGCTCTGACTTTAACACTGCATCCATAAATCTTTTCATAGGCCTAGGTGGCAGTGAGAGGGGGAGAAACCATGCAGGAGGTCCAATGGTAGGCAGTGCTTTTACTGCCTTATGGGAGAGGCACTGGGAGACTGAGGCAGCTGAGGGTAGTGGTGCAAGTCTTCTGAAACACCTGAGGCACTCCCCAAAGTGTACCCCAAAGATTCTCTCTTCATGGACTTCTCCATTTGTTTTACAACCCAGGTGCTCTTCTAGCACACTGGACCTGCTCAAGAGGAAGGACAGAAAGGAGAGATTACTTGAGGGTACTGCTTAAGATGCTGTGATAAACCAGGCCACATACAGCTACCCTTCATTTCGTGTCATCTAATGCCCCCATGTATGTTTATGGCAACATGTCAGCAAAGAAGCTGCACGAGGAAGATCTGTTAGAAAGGGCTAAATCTCTGGGACTGTCATCAGTAATAGCAAGAAGCCTAGAGAGTGCAACACCTCAGGACTGGTCATTTGTTCTTCATAGATAAACAAGAATAAATTCTGGATTTTCAGTACTTACTCGCTAATCCATTTAGCATTCATTTTTGTTGTCACTTTAGACGTGTTTTCAGCAAAAAGTTGCAGTCTAGATGGATTGATTTTGTGTAGAACAGAGAACGTTTGGTAGAGTCAAATGCAGTTCTTTTTCACAAAGAACAGAGACATGGAGTCCTGCTTCCTGGTGTGTTAAAACAAAACAGAACAGTTTCCATTCTTACACTTCCAAAGTTTTGCCAGCATTTTGGTTCAAAAGCTTTCCCTCCATTATTTAACTCATTGCAACACAGCCTCACTTTTCCATTGTCTCTTTGTTGCCTCCATTAGCTCTCACAGTGACTCACAAATACAGTGAAATCTCTCTCCTCAGAAATACCCTTCATGGGTCTCTATTATGAATTTTGGCTGCCAGTTAACCAGAGCAGGTTCACCCCTACATTATACATATATAAATATTTATATATATATATATATATATTACAAGCAAAATGGATTTTGAAAGGAAAGGAGTGAGCAGAAGGGGTAAGAGACAGGAAGGAGATGGTGGGACACCTGTGACCATCCTAGGCTGATGCTTATTTGTCCTATTTTATGTCCTTTGTCCTTCCTCTAAAGCTGTGTGATTCTGGAAAATGAACTCCCTTCCTTCCTTCCTTCCTTCCTTCCTTCCTTCCTTCCTTCCTTCCTTCCTTCCTTCCTTCCTTCCTTCCTTCCTTCCTTCCTTCCTTCCTTCCTTCCTTCCTTCCTTCCTTCCTCCCTCCCTCCCTCCCTCCCTCCCTCCCTCCCTCCCTCCCTCCCTCCCTCCCTCCCTCCCTCCCTCCCTTCCTTCCTTCCTTCCTTCCTTCCTTCCTTCCTTCCTTCCTTCCTTCCTTCCTTCCTTCCTTCCTTCCTTCCTTCCTTCCTTCCTTCCTTCCTTCCTTCCTTCTCTCTCTCTCTCTCTCTTTCTCTCTTTCTCCCCCTCTCTCTTTCTCTCTTCATCTCTTCCTCTCTTTCTCTTGTTTTCTTTGTTTTCTTCCTGTTTTATTTCTTTCTTTCAATGGGTAGAATTAAGATCAACTGTTACCACTTACAGTGCTGTTTATCTCAAGCTGTAAAACTGCCTCATGTTCTATAAACACATTTCTTCATCTTTGTTTTTCCTTTTGCTCTCATCTCTGTTAATCGACTGCTCCTTATGTAACATATACTATAATGAAAACATATGAAACAGGCTGCTGTGAACAACAGATCATGAACCCTTTGGACCACTTGTCTTGCACTTGCCAGTCAAGAATCCTTTTGCTTAAATAATGTGCATTGTGTTCATTCCCCCTTCAATTAGAGTAACCAGGTAAGGTAATTGGGCACCTAGCAAAAGTGGCAGCTGCAGGCAGTAATCATAGCTCCAGCAACTGCTCCCATGGCAACTGATGTGTTTACATTCACAAAATTACACAAAATTTTCGTCCTTCTACACAGTAGAGGAAAGAAAGGTTTTAGAGCAAAAACAAAACAGGGGGATTTACAAGGATAAATGTTTAAGCAAGTGATCAGAAGGAATAGTGTTTGTTCTTTGGAGTGAAAACTTAGAGGATAATGGGTTATACTCAGACAACAATTAACCATCGTCTTGCAGTAAGTGTGCTGTAGGCAGCCCTTGGGAGCAGATCTCATGCCCCTTAAACTAAAATGCCTGAGAGAAAAAGAAGGCAGAAGGAATTACGTAAGTTGGTGGTCCAGCACTATTTCTGTCCACATGGCATCATTGTGGCTTCAGTCACACCATGTTTATTACCAACATCTATTTAGAGGTCCCCAATTTTAAAACTAAAGCTATTATTTTCTAGAAATTACAAAATATTCCTTCAAAGGTACATTGTAAAAAATGTCAGCACTACTAGCTTTGTCTGGGAGGTTGTATTAAATTTAAGGTATGTCTGCAGTATATCTACTATGTATATCTACTCTGATACCAATAGGTGGAGAGACTGTGGTGGAGGATTAGGGCCTGAACTCTGTGCATAAAGGGAAATTACAGGACCTTTTACTTTTCTTTGTCTTCCCAAGAACTCAGCATCTTCTGCTTCTCCTGTGGTAGATCCAAAGATGAACAATACTTTAGCCCAACTTTCCTTTTCCTGCCAACATGTTCTCTAAATAGAAGAGTGACCTGACCATGCTGTCGACTAAGGGCAAAGAAGTGTCTTATGTGAATGGGTTAGAAAAAACATGCAGGAAACAAGCACAACTGAAATTCCAGAAAAACTGCTCAAAGACAGCAGTTTATCTTCTTTAAATTCTCAAGTGGAATGTGGGCATAAGGAAGGTTTAAACTCTATCACATTCTTTCAAAAAAAAAAAAAAAAAAAAGATACTCTGAATGAACGTATCATGAAAACATTAAGAAACACCAGTCTTGTATTTATTAGACTTCTTTTTTTCATTCTGGGCACTGTTCATCCTAATGAACATTTCTTCCTCCAGACTGTGGCTTTTGGTTGACTCAGAACAGATTCCTCTCATTAGAGCAACGTACCTTGAACAAATAATTTATAAACACTTCCTCACCCACAAATGTCTGCACTGATGAAATAAGCAGTTGAGACATTTCCGATGTTCTGTAATGAGCTGTGAATCCTCAAAGGAAATATTGAAACAGTTCCGTTTAAGTCGAATACATCTTCTCATTTCCATGCATTGCTCAAGCTTGGAGAATTATGCATTTGACAGCTGGACTAAATTTAGCAGTTCTGAACCAGGACAGGTAACTGAACTAAAGCTGATGGTCTGTTTGTGGTGGTAGGTTACCCCAAAGCTATAAAATATACAGATCCGGTTACAGTTCTCTTGTGGCCAAACAGATGGAGCACTTCAGTAGGAATCAGCATATCATGGTTTCATTCTTTACAGAAATTACCTCTGACCGCCATTGGTCTGCTAGGTGGAGTTGTGCACGCTGTTTGCTTCTCTGCCTCTTCTCAGTTTCCCCATGTGTAAAATGCTACTAGTCTAATTCATATTTTTTAAGTAAATTACATGCACTATAAAAGTATTTGACTTCTTTGCCCAAATCATCTGTAATTTTGAGATTATCATGAAGAAAATTAAGCTCATTTTTAGATTTAATTTCTACTATCAAAGGTGCTTTTCTACAGCCCTTTAGAAGAGCTGTGACAACCCTGGGTTAATGACTGCTCATAAAATGTCAGTTAAATAGAAGTAACATTAAGTGAAAATTTTAGGTGTGCTACCACATGTAAAGGTAATAAAAGATGTTAATATATCTATCAAAAGACTTCCTTTACATCTTAATCACCTCATAAAAAGATTTTTCTGGTGCAGTTTTTAAAAAAGAAACATTCACTTTGAGCAGATTAAGTTATTTCTGCTCACTTGGAATATACCATTTAGTGCAGTCTCAGTGGGAATAATGTCACTGCACAAAGTACAAAAGTATTGTATGTTGCTAAGGAGGTCTGAATTTCTTACCTTGTGTAGGCAAAGATTCAAGATTGGACAAAAAACTCTTATTGCTTCCTGATACATGATGAACTGATTTTGTATCATTTTCAGTTTTTTTAACTTAAAAAAAAAAATAAACCAACCCCTTAGGAGCTACATTCCAAGTAGTCTGATTACATAGAACAATTTACTTCATCAAAATAAAAACATTTTACAAAACTGTATGGTTTTATTATTTGCATTTTGGAACAAAAAAGTCATAATAATTTTCAGAAGTCTTCTTCCAGTATTTTCTAGATAAATATTTGTATAACAACTATGTAATTTCTTTTCCAAAGAAAATAATTTTAACTCAATAACAAAGTATAAGAAAAGTCAATGATGGGAAATGTTGATTGACAGTCCATTTTCCTCTTTTGATTTTCAGTTTAAATAAAAACTGCATAGTACTGTAAAATTTTCTCTGAAAAAAATAATCTGCCCAAATGATTCATGGCTTCTTCTTCTTCTCCTTCTTCTTCTTCTTCTTTCTTCTCTCTCTCTCTTTTTTTTTTTTTTTTTTTTTTTTGGCCACTTAAGGTAGTGTAATACAGGCTCCAGATATAAAGGATAGTGTAGACATTTGCTTTTCATTATCAATATAGAGAGAACTCTTTATATAAGCTACCAAAAACTGAAAATGTTTTTTGTAAGCAATTGGTCTTGTAGGTGGAATGAGAAGACAGGATGAGGGGGAATGGGCTTAAGTTGTGCCAGGGGAGTTTCAGGTTGGATGTTAGGAAGAACTTCCTTACTAAAAGGGTTGTTAGACATTGGAACAGGCTGCCCAGGGAAGTGGTGGAGTCACCATCCCTGGAAGTCTTTAAAAGACGTTTAGATGTAGAGCTTAGGGATATGGTTTAGTGGTGACTGTTAGTGTTAGGTCAGAGGTTGGACTCAATGAGCTTGAGGTCTCTTCCAACCTAGAAATTCTGTGATTCTGTGATTCTGTGATTCTGTACCTGTGTTTGAGCAGTACAGACTCTGCCAGACCAGGGCTGCAAGCTGCTGCTGCTGAATCAGGTTGAGCAAATGTATGCTGAAGCTACTATGAGACTATCAAATGAAGCACAAAGCAGATCAAAGAAAAAAGTCAGTGTTTCTAGTACAGCTTTTCTACCAGCATGTACTTACTTCATTTAATGAATTCCACACTGGATATCTGCGACTTTTCAGGATCTCATTATTTATGATATGTATCATTTGTAAATCTGCATCAACGTAGAGCACCATTATGGGAGAGGATCCTCGGAAGAAGAATCAAAAGCACAAACCCAGCAACATTTGTGTCTCGCCAACTGCATGAATGCAGCCTTTTTCCTTCCAGCCTGAGTTGATTGATGGAAAGCATATTGAATCAAACAGGACATTTGTGTTATTCACGAGTCAGATTAGCAGCACAGACTGCTCAATAATTGATGCACATCTAATTACGTACTAAACTGAATCCCACATCAATATCCTGCAATACCAGCTTTAGCAATTGTTCAGTATAATCACAATCGACATCTTTCTCATCATTTAGATAACGGATAAAGTTTACCTACTGAAAAGCAATACATTTTCCCTATTCTGCTTAATATTCTCATGGACATGAAATCCTGTGCTTTAAACAGGACAGGGAACAGAGAGACGCTCTGAGCCTGTCCCGCACCCCAGGAAGAGCCCGAAGTTGGCGGCAAGGTTTGCTTGATGCTTGCAGCATCTGGAGCTGTAAAATGCTGTTGGACCGCCTGGATCTTCCTGACGGCAGAGGGCACCATTGAATGCAGGAATCACTTCTCAGCTCCTGCATGCTCAGGAAGGTGAAAGGATGGGTTTATTTAAGGTAAAGAGGAAAAAAAAACCAACAACCAAACAAAACAACCAAACAAAAACAACCAAAAACCCAATTCTTTCTCCTTCCTCCAGAAGCTTCAGCCCGAGCATTTATTTATGCTTGTGTGAGATTCAAAGGTCTTATCAATAATTTAGCATTATTACTGTAGTTAGGCTAATGGGATCCAAGTTTAATTAAGGGCTATATTTAATTTGGGTTGGTTATTATTACTTAAAAAAAAATCAATCAAACAAAAAAAAGACAACAAACACCAACAACAAACACCAACAAATCTGAACAAACAAACAAACAAAAAACACTAGACCAGCCATCCATCAAACATGTTCCTATTGAAAGTGGCATTTGCCATACTTCTGGAAAAGACAAAGTACTTTGCAATCCAAACCGTGTCTTTCTGAGTCACTGCTGAAAATGACCTTTACAAAGTCCTATATTTCTCTGTTGCATACTGAAGTTTTCTTCCTTTTCTTACCTTTGAAAGGCTGTTCCTCCTCAGTTGTATATCTCTGCTGCAGTTGTATTGGACCTATTTTATAGCTCCCCTTTTGACCTTTTCTTATAAGGTTTCCCTGAAGCTGTATAAAGTAAAAACAAAACTGTGTGGAAGGTGTTGTTTAGACCAACAGGCAGAGATGTCCAGAGCACAGCAGCATGGGCAGGGCAGATGTGGCTCTCTTGTGAAACACCTCAGCAGACCCTGGGATGCAGTGTGGGCTTGCTGTGCGTATAGCCCCAACACACACTCCCAGGTGACCTCTGGCAGCAGTAGCCCCTCAGGGCACTGTCAGCAAAGCCTTTCTATCCTTTTCGCAGCTGCTGGGAATTTTTTATTGGGAATCTGCTGTTTGTCATGGCTCTGAACCATGGCGATATTGTCACAGCCTTTAACTTTTCCTCATGACTGCCCCACACTGCTTGGTGGAGGAGAGGAAAGGAGAATGCCTGCACAGTTTCCTGGGGGTGATGGTGCCTGGTAGCACCTGAGTTACAAGGCATGTAAGTGTGCTCTCAAGAGATCAGTTGCTAAGGTACTCATGGTGATGGGTTGCTGGCTGCTGAGGGCTAGGACACAATGCTGGGGACCTTCCTACCTGGAGAGGCCCTTTGGTTGTGGAGGGGGCTCAATCAACTTCTTGCTCATCAGCACGTAACTTGTTTTCTAGTTATGGTTAAAGCAGCAAAGGGGAAGCATGAATACCCTTTCTGATGGGATAGTTAGATGCTGGCAGGGTAACAGGAAGAGCCTGGTATGCCAGAAGGCTGGACACACTCTGCTGGTAAATGACTGAAGGGGCTCATCATATACAGGGCTGTAGGATGGTGGAATAACAGGCTGGGGTACAGATTCCACAACACTGCCTTGTAGGGTATCTTCTGGTGGAGCTGGGTCACTGGTGCAAATGGCAAGGAGGATACGGTCCTGTTTGGAGCCATTTGGGCCATGCTAGACAAATGCAATAATGGATCCAGGAGGAACCTTCTGGTGGTTCTGCAGCAGAATGCTAAATGTGAAGCCAGTAGTATTAGCTAACTTTCAGCTGTTCTAGGAAAATTTTTTGGAAATATATATTCTTTCTTGGCATCTGCAGCAGGGTGCATGTATTTGGGGGTGGGGTGGAATTTAAACTGATATTTCCACACAGAATCAGAGGAGTCCCCAGAACAGCATTTCTAAGCTCATGGATATCTTGTGTGGCTTGGTTAATATCCTGAACACGTTTTCTGAGGAAAAGTCACTCTGCAGGGTGGGGCCAATGTCACTGTCATTTGCTGATGCACAAAGGGACCAACAGGCACAACTGAGGTTAATTAGGTTAATAATCACACAGGCACTGTGATTTCTGCTTCACAACACATGGCAGAAAGACTAAAAAGAAACTGAGACAGTGTCCTGAGCACATAAACGGAACAATTCAGCTCTCCAGGGGAACTAAAAACCTCCAGAAATATTGGCAAATGATCTAATGTGTCATAGGTGCCAGAAAGAATTTTAATTTCTGGTAACACGTTAGGGAATGAATTTCAGTCAGAGCAGTGGAGTAAAGAACTCACCCCAGGTATTCAAAAAATTCTGAACTGTATACTGAAAAGTAAAGTACAGAGGGTAAAGAAAAGACAGGAGTGCCAAATAAGAATTTTGGATTGACCCAAGGCAGAAAAACCTGGGTTAGTTGACTTGAACTGACAATAAAAGCAAAACCACTTGGGCTGTAAGAAAACCCTATACTAACCCCCATCAACGGCAAATCATGGTCCAGTGAAGATACTATATAGAACAACAAACAACGTAGTACTAGTATGAGGTGAAAACACACAAAAAGAACATTTTTATGTGGAAAAGCAGCAAGAATTACACCATTTCTCAGGAGTATGCAAATTCCAACATGCAATGTTCAGTGTTAGGATGATCATTCTTTAAAAGAAAGAACAAAATCTTTTTTCTTTTTATATCTGTATTACTCCTCATAAAACACTACTTGCCCACTTTTTTTTATCACATTTCAACCTTTGAATGATGCTTACGTTCCTGAATAATCAACACATCATTTGAGGACACTGAAAGTTCATTGGAGTTTCAAGTTAAAGGAGTTTCATGTGTTAAAATCAAAATTGTACGTCATTTAAGGCATTTAAGAGACAATGTATGCTAGATATTTTTTTCCAGCTTAAATGCCAATCTGTTTTCTGTAAGAATTTGATTTACAATTAGATGCCAACACTTCAGTAAATGCACTGTTGTGAGCCTGAGTGCACACAGAATTTTCTTTTTTGTTTAATTTTCTAGCTACTTAAATACATTTTAGAATAGAATCCAACATCATTCTGCTACATCATTGTTTTCTGTGAAATTATTTTCATTTTCTTCTTCATCACTGTTTTTAAAGAATCTAAAAATTACAGCTGGGCAATCCTCAGCCTAAGTATGAAAGTAACTTCTAGCAACTGGAGAGTGCTTTAAAATATTTACAGTATCAGAGAAAATAGAGGATACTCTTTTAAGGATGTTCCTCCATGCTCCATATACGAATGCTAACAGAAAGCAATATTTCTGGTCATTCTGAACTTCTTGAGTCCAATGAAGAAAAACGTTGCAAACATTTAAATACAGTCTTTAAGGTTTAGTGGAAGTTCACTTTCCTTATGTAGAATATCAGATTGACAATAGGAAGAAAATATTAATCTTCCTTTTGCTTTAAATCAGATGGGTGGTTTTTTTTTTTTTTTTAACATTTGCTTTATGAACTACAAATTACTCTAGTTTGTTGATTTTAAAAATGTTTGCACTTCTTTCATGTTCAGACATCCCTGATGCAGATTGATTTCCATGTTACAGGTAATCAAGAATACAATGGATTTTTCTATTTTCAACTGCATAGTTACAAAAAAATTCTTGGGAACGTTTTGAAATTTTCATGGTTTGAGGCATGAGAATCTTTTCATACAATATTTTATTTCATTTTATTTTACTGATTGTAACAGGACCTAGTGTAGTATTGACATGAAGGCTTTGTCTTACTGAAATGTACCATCTCAGATGAGGGTGAATTTCAGAAGACAACTATTTAATTTGCTGTGTTCCTACTCCAGGTTTTGATAGGCAATACCAGTTTATTATCATGTAGGAAAAATAACAGACTACTTTTTGCTTCTGTAGAAGCTAATGTATTTTCCATGTTTCAACAGCTGTGAGCAAAAAGAATTATTATTATTATTTTTTTCCCTAGAAGAATTGTTCATTATTTTATCAGATCATAAAATCATTATTTTATGAGATGCTCCATTTTAAACTTTAAAAATTGGATTGAAGGAATTTTCTATGCATACAATATAGTCTTATGGTAAAAGTACTACTAGTTTTGGTGCTCTGGCCAAAATCACTCCTTCTCTTGCTCCAGAAGGTACTAATGCTTTCCTTTTTTAGGGAAACTATCTTGACTGGTTGGCTGATTACTACAGTTGCAGTTATTTTCATATTTATGATCCATGCAAGCATAAAATTGAACTGGTACAGTATGACCTGCCTGGAGGAGTAACAAGAACTGCCCCACATATTAGTCTCTGGTACACAAGCAAACAAAAAAATACTTAATAATGAATGTGGTTAGGAGTGCAGTCAATCACCTACTTTTAATGTGGTCCATTGCCTTAAACCAGTCCACTGTCCTACCTATTCAGGGGATGATGTGGAATTTCCTAGACCACTCAAGGAACTAATTATCCAAGTCATCTGGGTGTGCCCACAGGAACAGCCCTTATACCCAGACATACCACAATTGTAACTACAAGAAGGCAGGCCAGAGTGTCATCATTGTAACTCAGTCACAACTTATGACTCCTAGTTTTTGCCATAAAGTCACTGCTGGATTCCTACTACTTGAGGAGAGGGGGTGGGAGAGGAGAATATTCCAAAGCCTGTTACTTTCTTGAAGTGTATAGTAACTCTTGCTGGCATTAGTGGGAGGTAGATGAAAACACACCCATCTAAGATGTCTTTTCTCAAGTCATGGTGGTAACTCACACAGTCAAGAAGTGGACTGTACCTTGCCTGAGGTCAGGGTGACTGGGGAAGAAAAGATCTCCAGCAGGTTAGTTGCTTTTTGAGTCAAGTGTTGCCCACTTACTTAATGCCAGCATTTTAGAGAGAGTTCCAGACAAATGTAAATGACCAAGGTAATTTCCCACAGGCAGAGTTTTATTTGAACTTTCATTTCTAAATCTATGTAACATGCTATAACTCTCACTGCAGGCTATTAGAAAGCGAGGGGAAATCACTTAAACTTGAATAAACCAAAACTGGAAATGTTTTGTTTTGTTTTGTTTTTTAGACAAGGCAGGGACTGATTGGCTTTTGATGCTGATCACCTTCACTGTGGTTAAAAATAACCCCTGAAAATCCCTAAAAGGAAGGACTGAGGTACATGTATATGGGAAATGTAAGAGGTTATCTTGGTTTTGCCACCATGGTATCTATCAAAAGGGTGCAGCCATCCTGACTTTTAGTTAGTGTTGGGAAAAAAAAAAAAAAGAGATCAAACGTCACTGTTTCTCCAGCAGTAGCAGAATATTCATACTCTTCCATGACAAAAATGAGAACAGGCAAGAGACTTTCATGATAATTTGAACTGTTCACTGTTAATCTTGTGCTTCCTTAGCATGTTACTGTTCCTTTTTCTCCATCCGTCTTCTTACACTTTGGACTTTTTTGGACAGGAATCAGTCTTGACCAATTAAGTTCTTAGTCCTGGGAGGCCTGAACAGGGCTGTAGGTACTTATCCCAAACAGAGACAACAAAAACAGCAAAAAAAAATTTGGAAAAAAAAAGTGATTTAATGGCTTCTCAGTACCTACGAGGTGTTAGTGAAAAGACAGAGCCAGTTCTTTGCAGCAGTGCATGGTGGGATAATGAAGGCAGGAGTCCTAAAATACAGCAGGGGAGGTTCCAGATAAATGTAAGGTATGTTTTTCTCACTGTGAATGTTGATAACCACAGGAAGAGTTGCTCAGGGAGCTTGTGAGATCTCTGTCCTTGGAGGTTTTCAGGACACCATGACACAAACCCCTGAGCAACCTAGCTGGGTTTCAGTGTTAGTCCTATTCTATCAGTACAGGCTGGACTAAAGACCCCCTGAAACTGTTTAAAGACAGAATGACTGTCATTCTACAGTTCGTAGTTGTCTATTTAAAAAGCTGGCACAATGGATCAACTCTCTGATTCCCATGTTTCTTGAATGACAGAAGGTACTTGTCCATCCTCCTGCACTGCAGCACTTCTGCTCTGCAGAACTTTTCTAGCTCTTGTGCCGTTTACTGTATAAACCAACTCTTCAACAAATATTAGCTACTGTGATGATGTGGTTGCTACAGGTCAAATAATGTGCGTCAGAGTCTTGCTCTGAGCATAGAGAGGTTGAGTGTCAGCTTTAGTTCAAGTAGGAGCTGTTATATTACTTTTTTGTAGTTGATAGCTATGCTTTAAGTGCGATTTTCTGCAGAAAATTGATTGCACTTTAGCTTCACTCTTTTGCACTTCCTTTACACTTTTTGTGTTCCTATTCCATTTTTTGATAGGTAATCCCAGTCCGGTTGCATTACCATAACAGAACTGTACTTTACCTTATGATTCTAAGAAACCTCTATGATACATACACAATTGCATTTGGATTTATCAGAAATATGAACAGATCTATTACCAAATTTACACCTTCCTGGATTCCCATTTAATGCCTCGTGTGTTTAGTGTCTTTGTGTGCAATGCCAGTGAAAATGCCAAAAGACGTGACTGTCAGAGATGTAATGCTGGAACTGCTCAGAGCTTCTACAGCACTAGAAAATGCTATTGTTGCTCTAATTTACCTCAGAAAAATGTCTCTATGACTAGTGCCATGAAAAAGATGGGGCATAAAAGTGGCCATTTGGCTTTGCCTGAATATGAAGACAATCTCAGACATCTCAGATTTCTTGCTTTTCTTAGCTCAGAAAGACACATCTAAGTTGCTCATATTAAGCACAGATACTTTCTAGTTGGTCCCTTGGCTTTTATTATCCACTATTCCAGCCCTAATAGTTCTTGCCACCTTTTCTTTTTTCTTTTTTCTTTTTTTCTTTTTCTTTTTTCTTTTTTTTTTCTCTCCTCTCCTCTCCTCTCCTCTCCTCTCCTCTCCTCTCCTCTCCTCTCCTCTCCTCTCCTCTCCTCTCCTCTCCTCTCCTCTCCTCTCCTCTCCTCTCCTCTCCTCTCCTCTCCTCTCCTCTCCTCTCCTCTCCTCTCCTCTCCTCTCCTCTCCTCTCCTCTCCTCTCCTCTCCTCTCCTCTCCTCTCCTCTCCTCTCCTCTCCTCTCCTCTCCTCTCCTCTTCTCTCCTCTCTTTTTTTTTTTGGAGTGAGTGAAGACTGCATTGCTTAGCTACTAATACTGTATTTCTTTTGAATTTAATCTGCTAAAGTGGAACAAAGCTGATTTCTTGAGTTCAATTTCTTTTTCAGGCCAAGGATACTAAACCTTTACAACCAGCTCTATAGGTTACAAACATTTTAGAGATTGTAACTTTGTTATGGGGAAGGGACATAAAACAATCAGGTTTGAAATATTTACAGCTGAAGGGAGTGCAGAATGGGTAATCAGCTTTCTGCCAGCATTGGGTGTAAGATCAAATTACTGAGATGTTAATGGGACCCTTTATGGTGCTTGAAAATTTTCTGCCACTTTTTGCAGTAAGACTTTGACTTCTTTCATGGCAGACTTCTTCTATCTTTGTGTTCTTTCACATTTCCAAAGTGTAAATGACTTATGGATGGCAAAATAAATGCTGAGTTAAATCACATTCAGTGCTGCACCAAGGCATATTACTCAATGCTTTCTGTCACCTTTGAATTTTTTTCTATCCATTTGGGAGTTGAAACATTCTGTTCTTGGCATTGGTTTTCTGGCGAGTTTGATCAAAAAAGATTTGTTTATTTTTAAAAATGCATACGAAAAGTAAGGTGCTTTTCCCCAAATATTTTGAATAGCAGTGGTGCTTCAAGTATTAAGACCAGAAATGTAAAATTTAACAGAGTCACGTTAAGCAGCATCTTTCATTCTCACGATTCAGATCCATTCAAAGTTGATAATCAGAATTTGCAGAGATATAACACCACTACACTATATGTATTTCTTGATCCTGCTTAGCCTATTGTATCATCTTTTAATTCTTTCATCTGAATACTGGCAAAATGGATTTTCCTTTTATGAGCCTGTTTTTCCTTATCGGAATAATTTTTACCATAAGGAAGAAATATGGAGTATTGAAGACAAGGAAAAAAATATTATTCTCACATCATAAATCTAAAATTTGTATCTGTGATGTTTAAATTAAGTAAGAATTTTGCATAGTAAGTGCACCTACCCTTCTACTTCTATTTGGGGTTCATGTTGAAATATATTATTTCATAGAATCATAGAATCATAGAATATCCTGAGTTGGAAGGGACCCTTAAGGATCATCAAGTCCAACTCTTGACACCGCACAGGTCTACCCAAAAGTTCAGACCATATGCCTAAGTTCACAGTCCAATCTCTTCTTAAATTCAGACAGGCTCGGTGCAGTGACCACTTCCCTGGGGAGCCTGTTCCAGTGTGCAACCACCCTCTCTGTGAAGAACCCCCTCCTGACGTCCAGCCTAAATTTCCCCTGCCTCAGCTTAACCCCGTTCCTGCGGGTCCTGTCACTAGTGTTAATGGAGAAAAGGTCTCCTGCCTCTTGACAACCCCTTACGAGGAAGTTGTAGACTGTGATGAGGTCCCCCCTCAGCCTCCTCTTCTCCAGGCTGAACAGGCCCAGTGACCTCAGCCGTTCCTCGTACGTCTTCCCCTCAAGGCCTTTCACCATCTTCGTAGCCCTCCTCTGGACACTTTCCAACAGTTTCATGTCCTTTTTATACTGTGGTGCCCAGAACTGCACACAGTACTCGAGGTGAGGCCGCACCAGCGCAGAGTAGAGCGGGACAATCAGCTCCCTTGACCTACTAGTGATGCCGTGCTTGATGCACCCCAGGATACGATTGGCCCTCCTGGCTGCCAGGGCACACTGCTGGCTCATATTCAACTTGCTGTCTACCACGACCCCCAGATCCCTCTCTTCTAGGCTGCTCTCCAGCGTCTCATCGCCCAGTCTGTACATGCAGCCAGGGTTTCCCCGTCCCAGGTGCAGGACCCGGCACTTGCTCTTATTGAACTTCATGCGGTTGGTGATCGCCCAGCTCTCCAACCTGTCCAGATCCCTCTGCAAGGCCTTTACGCCCTCATTTGAGTCCACAACTCCTCCAAGTTTGGCGTCATCAGCAAACTTGCTCAAAATACCCTCTATTCCTACATCCAGATCGTTTATAAAAATATTGAAAAGTACCGGCCCTAAAATGGAGCCTTGAGGGACCCCACTGGTGACCGCCCGCCAGCCTGACGCAGCCCCATTTACCATAACCCTTTGGGCCCTGCCCGTTAGCCAATTGCTCACCCATCGTATGATGTTTTTATTTAGCTGTATGGTGGACATTTTGTCCAGTAGGATCCTATGGGAAACCGTGTCAAAAGCCTTGCTGAAGTCCAAAAAAATCACATCAGCTGGTTTCCCTTGGTCCACCATACGGGTGATCTTATCATAAAAGGAAATCAGGTTAGTTAGGCAGGACCTACCCTTCACAAACCCATGCTGGCTGGGACCAATGACTGCTTTGTCCCCCAGGTGCGCCTCAATAAGTCCGAGAACCAACTTCTCCATGATTTTACCAGGCACTGACGTGAGACTGACAGGCCTGTAATTGCTAGGGTCTTCTTTCTGACCCTTCTTGAAAATTGGCACAACATTTGCCAGCTTCCAGTCTACCGGGACCTCTCCAAATTCCCAGGATCGTTGAAAAATAATTGATAGAGGTTCCGCGATGACATCCGCCAGCTCTTTCAGCACCCGGGGATGAATCCCATCCGGACCCATGGACTTGTAGGGATCCAGGTGGAGTAGCAAATCCTGCACACGTTCAGGGTCAGTTGGGAGTTTGTCATCCCCACCGTCCCGGTCCTCCAGCTCAGGGCACCCTGGGTCCCGAAGCCCATCATCGGCATTGAAGACAGAGGCAAAGAAGGCGTTAAGCGTCTCTGCTTTGCCTACGTCATCGTCTGTGAGGAGACCTTCCCTATCAAGGAGCGGCCCTATGTATTCTTTAGTTCTCCTTTTTCCATTTACATATCTAAAAAAACCCTTTTTATTTTCTCTCACAGACACAGCCAGCTTCAACTCTAGCTGTGCTTTGGCCACTCGAACTTTCTCCCTACAAACACGAACAGCATCCCTGTATTCTTTCCATGACGCCTGGCCCTCCTTCCAGTAGCGAAACACTCTCTGTTTCCGCCTAATCTCCATTAGAACATTCCTGGTTAGCCACGCCAGCCTCCTGCCCCGCCTGCCTGACTTGCGATATTTTGGAATTGCCTTATCTTGTGCTTCTAGGAGGCATCGCTTAAAGAGTGACCAGCACTGGTGGACATCGAGGCCTTCAAGAGCAGTTTCCCAGGGGACCTTACTGACTAGTTCCCTGAGCAGCCTGAAGTCCGCTTTCCCCATATCTAGGGATGAGGTTTTGGTGGCACTTTTCCTTCTGTCACCATAAATTTTGAACTCAACCACTTCATGGTCGCTATGACCGAGGCGGCCACCAATCACCACATCTCCCACCAGACCCTCTCTGTTTTCTAGCAACAGGTCTAGGAGGGCACCTTTCCTAGTTGGCTCCGTTAGCACCTGTACCAAGAAGTTATCATCTAGGTGCTTCATGAACCTCCTGGACTTGCTCGTGTCAGCCGTGTGGCACTCCCAGTTAACGTCCGGCAAGTTGAAGTCCCCCATAAGGACAAGGGGAGTTAATCTCGAGGCCTCTCTTAGTTCTGTAAAGAATAATTTATCGGCGCTATCATCCTGGCCAGGCGGTCTGTAATAGACTCCCACAACGACATCCCCTTTATTCGTTCGTCCCTTGATCCTTACCCAGAGGCTCTCAACTTTGCCATCGCCGACCTGAAGTTCCACACAGTCCAGCCCCTGCTTCACATACATCGCCACCCCACCACCTCGCCTACCCTGCCTGTCCCTCCTGAAGAGCCTGTAACCATCTATCGCAACACCCCAGTCACAGGACTCATCCCACCAGGTTTCGCTTATGCCGATGATGTCGTAGTTGCGGGACTGGGCCAGGACTTCTAGCTCATCTATTTTATTCCTCATACTGCGTGCGTTTGTGTAAAAGCACTTCAGGTGAATCTCCTTACACTCAGCACCTTGTGGATCTGACCAAAGGACCCCACTGGCACACAGCCCCTCTGATTCTAGCGTACCATCCCTTAGGTCTTCACCGGCGCGCCTGGTTTTAGCCCCTTCCCCCTTCGACTCTAGTTTAAAGCCCTATCTATCAGTCCTGCCAACTCCTGACCTAAGATCCTTACCCCTCTCCGAGAGAGGCGCATCCCATCCGGTGCCATCAGGCCCGGTGTAGCGTAGACCTTCCCATGATCAAAGAAACCGAAATTCTGCCGGTCACACCAGTCTTGAAGCCACGAGTTTATGCGAACAGTACGTCTTTCAGCTTCGATCCCCCCTATCGGAAGGACAGAGGCAAACACCACCTGCGCCCCTGATCCTCTAAGTAGTCGCCCCAAATCCCTAAAGTCTCTTTTGATCGCCTTCGGACTTCTCGTTGCTACTTCATCGCTACCAGCCTGAAAGACCAGTAGCGGGTAGTAGTCAGTGGGCCGTACCAGGCGCTTGACTTTCTTGGCAAAGTCTCTCACCTGAGCCCCAGGGAGGCAACAGACTTCTCTGCGGGTTGGGTCCGGTCGGCATATCGGTCCCTCTGTCCCTTTCAGAAGGGAGCCCCCCATAACAATAGCCCTTCTTTCTTTTTTGAAGGATGATGTGGCAATGCGACGTGTAGGTCGCATTGTCTTAGGCGCCCCCTCCAACTGGGACGGGTGTTTGTCTACTTTGTCATTTAGATTGTCTTGCTCTAGTCCTTCATATCGATTATTTAAGGGTAGATGAGAAGGTGAGGTGGGCAGAGAGAGGGCTCGCCTACCACCCCGAATAGGCACCTGCCTCCATTCCCCCCCTTGATCTAGGTCTCCTCCCGCTGCCTGGCTGGAGGAGGGAACCTCTGTCTTCTGCGTAACAGGAGACGCCTGTGCCGTGGCAGTCTCGTGAGCCTGCCTCAGAGAGGGTAGAGCGCACCTCCACCAGTCAATTTCCCTCTCTGATTCCCTGATGCTCCTGAGCCTGTTCACCTCCTCCCGGAGCTCCGCTACCTGGCTGAGCAGTTCTTCAACCTGGGCACACCTTCCACAGGCATACCTGCCACTGCTGTCGGAGACTGACAGAAGGCTGGGGCACACTCTGCAGCCCAGGACCTGGACGATATTTGATCAAATGCTTCTGGAAACTAAAGATGCAGATGAATTAGACTGGGCAGAACTAGTTTCTGAAAATCATATAGACATCAATTATCTATGATAAGTACATTTTACAGTTATTGGAATTATCTATCATTATTATTGTTGTTAATGAAACACCCAGATCTCATTAAGTTTTCAAAGTAGCCATTTAGTATAATATTGTATAGCATTTCATTATTACAAAAGCATTCAGATCTTCCATGACAGCTGGTAGATAATCAGTAGGTATTAGACTAAAAGTGGGTTGGAAAATATTAAGTTTTGGTTTTGTTTCTGAATTAATTAATGAGTCAAGTTGGATTTTGCATGAACAAAGAAGTGGACTTGACCATTAAAGCCCCTTTAATATCTCTGTCCCTTCTATGTGCTCCATCTATCTGGCATTGATTTATAAGTAGAGCTTGCAGAGAGCTGTTGCTAGGGGACAGAGCTTTTGTAGGTCCCCATTAAAGCAATATTCCTGAAGAAGAAAAGTAATTTACATATTTCAAGTGCTGCTTGCAAAAAAAAAAATAAATAAAAAAACTAATCAAGCCCCCGTAAGTTATAAAAGGGAACAAATATAATCATCTATAAGAGTAAGAACCTATAATGTCAATGAGAAAAAAAAGGAAAAAATAGAGCACAAGAGAAACTCTCTGGGCTACATGTCCTTTTAAACCTGGCAGAGAATGAGTGATTTTTTTATTTCATTAAGTTTCTCCAGTTTATATCCCGTAACTGAGATCAGAACACCTGCAATGAATTTAAACGAATGTATACATTCATCCATTTTCATTTAACAGAATAATTTTGATATTAACCACACTGCTTAATCTCCACTGTAAAAGCTGCAAAAAGGAGAAAACTCTGTCAAGACCACCTCTCCTAGTTCTCAAAATATGCAAACACTTTCTGACTAGTCTGCCCTGCTGATATGAGACCCTGGGACAGGTCTATGCTTTTATAGCTTTTTAAACCCTCAAAATCTCTCTCTCTCTCTCTCTTTTTAACCCTCTCTCTCTCTTAAAGATTATTCCATATATATATATACATGCATCTGAAACCTTCCCTTTGTACAGATTTCTGTTATATGAATTTCAAAGAAAACTGGATTGATGAAAATGAAAACTCCTCAAATATTCCCCCTTTCGTAGCTTTTAAAAGTTTATTTTCGCAGGACTTAAAGGTTCATTTCTTTCTTTCTTGAAACATACATTTCATTGATGAGACTGTTTTTCCATTAATGTTGTTTAGAATTTATGGCTTTTGCCAGAATTAGCAATGCATTTGGAACAACCTGTTCTCCTTGGCTAGATGACCGTCAAATTGATGTGAAAATGCTCTCCCTTGATAGGATGAATGTATATGACCATATAAATCATTCCTTGTTTTCCTAAGTGGATTGAATGAGTATGTGACCGCCATTTGTTATGATTCTTCCTCTCTTATTTTGGTACTAATCAGAGCAGATTAGATTAAGCCAGCTCTAGGAAAACGCATTTTCAGCTAACAGTCATACAAAGCAATCCTAGTGACTCTAGGCAGTTCAATATAGAGTTCAAACCCCAGAAGAATAAAAAAAGACTACTGGCAGAGACTGTGATGAAGTCTGCATTGCATTTATAATACATAACAAAATCTGTCTCAGCAAAGGTTTTGGAGAGGGCAAGGGAAATTTATCACTGAATATTTGTTGTGTGATACTGCAGAAATACGTACAAGCCCCAGGTGGTTTCACGATCCTATTTTCTTAGGCTGTCTTGCTATGAACTTACACAGATAGTTCCATCTCTGCACAGTCTTAACTATAAGGTAAATTCAAAAGGTAGAAGGGGGAAAGTGATTTCTAATAAAACCCATAAAGTAGACCTTCAGCAGAGCTAGAAGTTGGATGTAAACTTCCTGCATGTAAACTTCCTGCAGTTCAGTAACTTAACTATCATCACCAGAAAAGTGAATGTGCACAAGTAATTAATGCTAATTTAGTTTTTAAGTGTTGGTTGCCTGCACTATGCAGACATACCCTGTTAGAATCTACTATGAAGCATAAAATATGTCTCTTCTGCTTATGGGGAAATGCAAAAAATTATAATACTAAAAATGAAACTGAATTCTTTATTTTACCTTTACCTTGAGAAGCATTTTTGTCAAAGGTATTATTTATCCCCAATTCTAAAATAAAGGTTCAAAAGAAGCTTTTGTTTGTTTTGTTTGTTTTTTGGTAGGCAGCTTTTGCAAGCTGAAGTAACGTACAGAAGCTGAATGAAAAGTTAAAAGGAAGTTATGTCTTTGGAAAAAGATTATACAGACAACAGTTAAAGACTCAATGTTACTTTTCAAAAAAAAAAAAAAAAAAAGCTGAGGATTACTGTGTGTTTCTGTTAAGACATAGTGTGCATGATATCATACATTGTGCATGATGACTGCCATTACCCATCAGTAACATTCAATGTCTAAAGTGAATTTTTTCATATCTCTTTTAGAAATGGTTTGGAAGAAAAATGATCCAATATTGTGTATATATTTATATTTAAACACAATATATATATTGTGTTTATATCATATATAAACCAATATTGTGTATTTATGGCTTAGTGGATTTAGATCACTATAGCTACAGAAAAAGGAGGTAGTAGGTTCTTTTTAAGAATTATGCTCTGGAAAAGAGGAGGAGAGAATGGGTCTCTCCCACTGCAAAACAGACAGCAAACTTCTAATCTGAATCAGTATCTGTATTTTCCAGATTTCACAGAATTTTCTAGGTTGGAAGAGACCTCAAGGTCATCGAGTCCAACCTCCAACCTAACGCTAACAGCCCTCCACTAAACCATATCCCTAAGCTCTACATCTAAACGTCTTTTGAAGACTTCCAGGGATGGTGACTCCACCACTTCCCTGGGCAGCCTGTTCCAGTGCCTCACAACCCTTTCAGTGAAGAAGTTCTTCCTAACATCTAACCTAAAACTCCCCTGGCGCAACTTAAGCCCATTCCCCCTCGTCCTGTCACCAGGCACGTGGGAGAACAGGCCAACCCCCACCTCGCTACAGCCTCCCTTGAGGTACCTAAAAAGAGCGATAAGGTCACCCCTGAGCCTCCTCTTTTCCAGGCTGAACAAGCCCAGCTCCCTCAGCCGCTCCTCGTAGGACTTGTTCTCCAGGCCCCTCACCAGCTTCGTCGCCCTTCTCTGCACCCGCTCAAGCACCTCGATGTCCTTCTTGTAGCGAGGGGCCCAAAACTGAACACAGTAGAATTTTGTAGATCCTATTATTGCTATTCCAAAATAAAATTAGCTTACAAGAATAATGTTCATGTCTGGCATGTATGTAGCATCTGCCTTCCTTTATCGACTGTTCCAATGACCTTTGCCCCTTTACAACCTGAAACTATAAAGCAGTGCTCATTGAGGACAGCAGGCAGATTACCATGTTGATTCCTGTGGTCACTGAACTGGGTCATTCAAGCTATAGCCAAAATTCCACTGTCATGGGAAAACCCTTGGGGAGACCACTTAAATAGCTTAAAATCACAGAACAAGTAAAATATATGCATTGAGACCCCTGTTTCAATTTCCACCACACAATCGGTGCCCCCAGCAGCTTGCCCTGCTCCATGAGGCTCTCCAGACATGAAGAAGCACAGATCATCAAATAGCTGCTCAGAGCAAGAGGTTACTCACTGACTTTTTACCAGCTGCTTTCTGTTCCCTCTTATCAGAAGGCCTTGTCCATGGAGCTGCTGAAATAAGTATTCCCAGCCTGCTTCACTCTAAATCCACTGGGCAAGGAAAAGCCTGCTATTTAAATTGATAAAGCCAAGCTATTTTATAAGTACGTGTGAATACAAAGAAATTACACAAGTGTATAGGGGTAAAATAAGAAAACTTTAACACTAAATGAGTTCCAAGTAGCAAGGGACATGAAAAACCACAAACCTTTCATTGAATACATTAGAAGTAAGAGGGAAAACAAGAAAAGAGATTGAACAAGAGGTTCTATAGAGAAAGCAGAATTGTTTGCTCTTCTTCATGGAAAAAGTAGATTGTGCTAGATATTTTAATAAATTAATTTTAACAAGGTTTTTGGAATGCAGGCTGGAGTAGAGAAGAGAACAGTTCAGGGAATATTTGCGTAAGATTGGTACATTCAAGTTCTCATAGTTCGATGAAATTCACCCTAAGAAATGAGGCAAAATAATCTCTGAATGAGTGGTGATTATCTCTGGTAAGCTGCAGACAGGAGAGATCCTGGAAGACTAGAGAAAAACAAAACTTTTATTTATTTATTTATTTATTTACTTATTTTTAGAGGAACAGACGAGTTATAGATCAAACAGTCTAGTTTCAGTTCCTGGAAACAATCTGGAACAAATTATTGAAGTAATTGAATGTACCTACAAAAACAAAAGGCAGTAGAAGCAACCAACAAAGAATTGTCAAGAGAAGACCAGATCAAACTTATTTGATTACCTTCTTTGAGAAGGGTAGAAGTGTAGAAAGAAAAATGCAGATATATATATAGATATATAGATATATAGATATACATTAACTTTCTCAAATTTTATACATTTTTTCCAAGATTATAATCTCATAAATTGAGGAAATACTGCATGCATGTAATTAGAAAAAAAATGAAAGAAAATGGATTTTTTATGAGAGATTGTTATACGTAAAGATTGAAGAATGCAGTACTGTAGACAAAAAAATGGCATCTACCAAAACCAAGATAAAAATAGATCCTACTGCTAGGAAAGTAATTCTCAATCTAGATTCATGAAGCAGAAGACCTTACACAAAAAATCTGGTTACATTCTTCACTTACCTCCAGATGAGCCTTGGAAAGTGTGTTGTCTCTAGTTTTGTGTACTGCATTTTTAAGAGCAAGACAAAATAGAGAGAATCCAGCAGTGTAAATGATGTGGAAAGTGTAACATATATGGGAACTGGGCTTGCTGAGAGGTGGCCGAGGGTGACTTGATTATAGGTAGTTACAATTTTGGTGACCAGTGAATGTTTTCTGAGGATAGAAGAAATCCGTCTGGTTTTCTGCATAGATGATTTTGGGTGAAAAAACTTGAAGATAAAACATGGTGGAGTACAAGGCTGGATAACCTGGAGAGACTGATAAACCAGAATTCACCAGAATTTTTAAAGACAAGATTACAGTAAGATCTGGTAGGGATGGCCAAAGCCTACATGATCTTGTTTTGGGGGGGGGAGGTTGGATAAGATGTTCTCTGGGGGAATCTTTGAGTCTCTTTATAACAGCAACATAACAATGTCTGAAATGAAGAAAAAATTCTCTCTGGGGACAAGTTTATGAGCTTTAGTAGTGTAGAATAGAAATGTTTTATGAAGGAGCACAATGATCTGTTTTTAATGTAAAACATGGCAGCATTCAGAACTTGTTTTTTGCCACTTCCTGTCATGTAAATCTTTTGTAATTTTGAAAAACTGTTTTAACAAGAAGAGGATATTATGCTTTTACTTCGATATATTTTTAGGAAAGAATATTTGAGGTACTCTATCAACAAGCTCTGATGTCCTTCCATTTTAGCCTCTTATAACTATCTTCCATGCTAGATTGTGATGTGGTAATATTCTGGAAGCTGGAATAACTAAATTAATTTCTAGCAGTGAGATTTCAGGTTCAGCAGGACTGGGTGACGGAAAAGAAGGGGAAAGGCAATTTATGCTATATTAGAACCCCAAATCATAAGCTACTATTTTGCCTGGTCACAAACAAAAGGCAGTAACGAGCTGAATGCATTAAACCAATTTATATGATTGAATAATCTTTGGTTGTCAAGTTACATGTTTTGTGAAAATCTGAATGTGGATTGTCAAATTGTCTAGCCAGGAAGAAAAGAGCCTTTTACTTACAATGGGCTAATGATCAGCTGACAATTTAATTACACACCAGGGAAATTCTGAACAGGAAATGGGGTACATAAGCAAGTCTGCTTCTCCATACTGAAGTTTACTGCTTTGAATTAAATTTGAAGATGCAGTATATGCACACAGATTGGGTTCCTCACTATACATGTTCTAAATAGTTTTCTGGAGGGATACAGAAGGGGAGACACCATTAAAATTTGGTCTTAAACAGAATTAAATATAGCTCCTATACCCATAACTTGACTCTATAGTTTTTGGACCTACGTTGTCCATTTTAATTCTTAAATAATAACAATAATAATAATAAAATTAAAAAGCCCACCAACTAGTGCTTTTATTTGCATTTTCTTTTTTTTTTTTTCCTTTTTTTTTTCTGCTTTGGTCATGTTATTTTTAAACTAGTTGTTTAACATCCAAACTTTTCATCTGCATAGCATCTCAGTTTTAAACAGGGGTCCTGGACCACACTTTCAGTGGCCAGAAGATTATCATGTTTCTCTAGGATATCTAAAGGCTCAGAGGCATCTTCCATGGATCCTCAGCACAGCTTAGGAGATGATTATACAAGACTTACAGAATGATGGTGATCAGCATTGACCAGAAAAGCTTGACTTTAAAAGTAGGGTAGAGGAAAGACAACCTCTATCCTGGGAGTCCCAAGAGAACATGGAACAATGATAATACAGCCTGGGGAAAAGGGGTAAATCACTTTAAACAGGCCATTTAAAAGTGTTATTAGTATTTCTTTCAGAGAATAGAAATAAATCACCTCTTCTGTCCTAATATGATTATGAATCACAAATCAAATCAATGCTATCTAAAATATATGGAGTTTTCTTTCTGAATACAAAGGCATCTGAGGGGAGGAAAAAGGAATTGGTAAGTTCTTCCCAAACCAAAGCCAAAATAAGATGACGTCTCTGTTTTATACAGTTAAAATACTAACAGTCCTTATAACAAAGACCAGGAAGTTTCATCTTAAAAGTGAAAATAACTGGAAAATTATCCACCAAAAAATCTCTTCAAACTCATTTTTTGTTTCACTGATGAGAATCGTGAAGTGGCAGTTGTAATGGAAGGGGAATATCACATTCTCTGTGGATATGAGAATGTCTCAATTCATGTAGGTTGCTAAACAATTCAGACATGAAATTCTGCTTTGAACTGTATTTGAACTGTATTTACACTAGTGACCTAAAGATGAAAGGCTTGGTAAGCTGCTGTTAATTTTCCCTTTACCGTTTTTTCCTTCTTCATGAATGGCAAGGAGCTGAAAATGTTTCAAATGTAACATTTAACTCAAATATCCTTAGATGTAAACACATTCCATTGCTTCCAAAATCTTCATGTGAATGTCCTTTGCATGAAACTCTTCCTTTGCTTTACAGTTCAGAGAAGGAGCATAGAAACACACAGAACATTAAGTCGCACCTTGAAAATATATCTTATTTTTGTTCCTAACAGACAACACATAGATTCAAGTCCCTTCCTGTTAAAATCAGGAATATTCCCACATCTTTTTAGCATTGATAATTTCCAGATGGCACTGCTGACTTGGGAATCCATAACAGAAGGTGAAGAAAATGCCTATTTGCACCAGTGGTACAGCTGAGAAAGATGCTGGGAATGTCAGGAAAAATAATCAGTTATGCACTGTAATCCTTTTCCTGAGATTTGTGTTTTTGGCATAGAGCTTCAGATTGTATCCAAGCACCTTAATGTGTTGTCAAAACATGAAAGGCTTGTTTAAATCAATTTGGCTAACACGCATAATAATTCTGTAATAAAAAATGCCCAGTGCTACTGTATGATCTGATAAGCCAGGATGTTTGTTTAAACTTTTTAATGACACTGCTACATATAGTACTTTTTGAAGATGAAAAGTTTTGAATATTTTATAATTTAGTGCCTCAGGCCTTAATATTAGTTACAGCCTGAAGAGGGGTATCTCACATACATAAGCAAGAAATTATGCCGGTTGAATGGAAGGAACTGGCATATGTGAAGTTGCTCTTTGTGAAGCAAGAAGTAATGGTACTGGAAAGGTTGGTAAAAGATGGTTAGCAGTAAATGCTAGGTATGCCTTTAGAAAATGTAGCCACGCTTTAAATAGTAGTTCAGCCACTGAAGAGGTCTGTGAACTTTGTAGCTCCATTTAGAATATTTTTAAGAGTAACTGAAAAATTAGTTCTTTTAGGATAATCGTGTTAATGAACAGAATGAGAGCAGATTTAAAAGTGAAAAGGTAGTTTGGATATTTCTTTGCAATTAGGATATGGGTTAGGATCCAAAGAACTCATTATCCATTATGATACTTGCCTACCTTGCTGCTGGTGATGATTGTGAACTCTGCAACATCAACCCAATGAAAAAGGGTAAAAAGAAGAAAAGGGTTAAAAAGGACCCTCTTTACACTCCTCTCTTATCTCTAGGAAGGGGAATAGTTGACACTGGACAAGTTTAAGCCTCATCTTGAGGAGCTTTTAGGACCAAGTGAACTAGACCTGGATGGAGCCTGCACAGCCAAAGAACCATCAAAAGCAATCTGCACTTCCTGTCCTTGGCCAAAGAAGTGCTAATTGTAGAACCTAAAAATCCACCCAATGTTGACGTGTTTCTTGGAGTTTTATAAATGACAGGATTGCTTTGCATCCTGCCAGGTTTAAGCAAGAACATCAAATATTTACATGAACCCAGTTCCAAAAAACCCTAATACTACTGTTAATTCTGTATGTGGTATCCACCCAGACCCCCTAATCCCTTTCTGAAAAACTATATTCCGTATGGGTGGCGCACACAATGTGTACTGGTGCACAGGGTTGTTCCTCCTCAGAAGAAAGATTTTGCACATCCCCTTATTGAATTTCATGAGGTTCCTGTCAGACCATTTCTCCAGATGGTTGAGGTCCCTCTGGATGGCAGCACAATCCTCTGGCGTATCATCTACACCTCCTAGTTTTGTGTCTTCAGCTAATTTGCTGAGGGTACACACTACCCCATAATCCAGACCATTAATAAAGATATTAAACAGGATGTATTCATTAATAAAGTAAATAAAAATTTCTTTATCCTAAACAAGGTGTATTCAGACAATCAAATTATATATATATATATATACAGGTTATAAGGGTACTGATATATACAAGTCTAATAGTAAAAACAGTGATTGTGTTTGTGTATTTCTTTTCAGAATTCGTAAGTTGTAATGAATGAATGGGTAAGACAGTTTGCTTGTAAGTGATCCGACCCTCTCCAAACCAGTTTTAAGCCTTACTCAGAAGCACACAGATTTGTTTCAGTTAATCTAGCTGTACACAGGTAAAGCTTGGGATAGATAGGTAATCAAATAGCTTCTGAAATAAAGTGAATTATCACTCTTTTTGAATAGTTTCAGGAATTGTAGTCTCATGGGATAGACTGAAGATGTTTTGTCTTGAGATAGACCTTGCTCATAGGTTTTATCAACAGTTTTAGCTGACTGGATATGGAATGATGAAAATTCTGATCCATTATAAAGTGTTTTTATTTTTTTCCTGGCAATTCCTAGTTCTAGACTTGGTGTAAGCAGGAAATAACTTGCTTGGAATAATGATTGGTATCTAAACAACTCTTCTACACATTTCTTTACATATGTTAATATAAATTAGTCTAGACCACAGTCTAGGACTCATTCATATAGGACTAACCACTTTTAAATGCCATGCCAAATATATTCAGAATTTTTTGCTAATAACTGTCATGAGGATAGCATTGATGTAAGCATTTTATGTATATATTTTTTTCGGATTCACAAATTCATTTATGGTATTCACTTTTGTAATTTTAGGATGGATCTTTTCCAGTAAAAAATGCAAACTTTGACTACAATATATTGAAACAAATAGACATAAAGTTTAAAGAACATATCTTTGTTTTTCTGCAACTACCAACTCCAAAATGGAAATCAAATATTGCTTCCGAAAACAAATACAAGAGTTTATGTGTTTTTTTTTTCCTAATAAAGTCCTGAAATCAGTAAAAAAGAAGGAAGCAATTTTATGTTCTTTGTTATGATTCATTTTAAATTGATTTGATTTCTTACTGTTTGTTGAGCAGTCTAATCAGGCAAGAAGAGTAATGTAAACTAGTACATCATTTCTGTGACATTAGCTAGGCCAACAATTCTGAAGTTGAAATGTTTACTCAAATGATCTGAATTTGTCAACATAAACTGTTGAGTTTGTAATTGCCTTTTAACAGCAATAGTACAGAAGAAAAAGGTCACAATATATTGTCAGTAGATTGGGCAAATTTATTTGTGCAACCTGTGAAATTAGTATTTGATAGCCTTGATGAAAAACAAACAAACAAACAAAGCACTATTTTTTTCCTCCTTTAAACTGACTAATTTAAACATCAACTTTCTTTCAGTGTTCTGACCAGATTAATAGAAATATTTATCACTGGAGACCCAAACAGAAACAATCCAAGCTCATATTAAAATGGGAAATTATGTTTCATTTAGATATTCCCTTATTTAAGTTGATTGGGGAAACTTTTTGAAGTGAACTCAATGCACCCTCTGTGTTATGAGCTCACTTAGCATGTGACTGTGACTTGAGGTGGCAGATTTGTCAGCAAGGAATGTTATCTGTTATAAAAGAAGGCAGTGGTCCAGTTTCTCAGCAAAAGTAAAGTGATACAGGAAAACGTATACACTGAGATACAAAAACAATTTCAAGGTTGAATATAATCATATGGACAGTTGCTGACTAAACACAAATGTCCCCTTTCTAACCACAATGCATGCAGAATAAGAAAATAACTAAGAGAACCTCAGCCATACAGAAAAATATGGAGACAACTGAAAGAGCAAGTAAGGGCTAGAAATGTGTAACTCTCCAGGAAACATAGCTTGATATTTAATTAATTGCTTTTACAAAAATGATATATATTCATTTTGGAAATGAAACATGAACTTTCCACCAAACCACCTGGGCTTTGTCTGATCACAAGCTCAATAAAAGGGCTTCTTGGAATCATTGACTCTTCCTTATAGGATACAGGTAAAATAAAAATAAAGATATTCCTGATACAAATCTTTTATGGACAGCCCCTACAACACCCTTCTATTTACAAACGTTCTTAGGATCACACTTATCCTGCTCCTCCTTTGCATTGTCTTTCAGCATGGGCAATTCTACTAATTAAAACATTATCATCTAGCTGTCCTTTCTGTAATGAAAAAAAGCAAATGAGTTAAAATAAGCGTGCTTCCAAGTTTGATCAATACCATATAATCTGCAATTACAAATTTCATGACATTTTTAAGTATCTTCTGCAGCATTTTATTATAACATTATGTGAAACACATTCCATAACATTTTTCTGAGGCATCTCTAGCTGATAAAATTTTAGTGTTTCACCGAAAAGTAAACTTTCTTTTGGACATAACAGCATGAACTTGAAGATGTACAGTAGAAGACTTAATAAGAAAAGGAAATAAGGAAATAGAAGATAAATCTGAAATTTGCAGACTGACAGGACATACAAAACTAAAGTCTACTAAAGTCTGCCTTAATGATCACAGAATCAAGTTATCTTTTTGCATTAAATAAGAGTCATGAAACTCACCATCTCTGCTCCATGTCAATCCTCCATAATGAGCAGTCCAGCCTTGAACTACAAACCAACTTCCAGTTACAAACTTGGAGCCTTGGTAGAAAAAGCAATGAGAAAATCTATGAAGTTCATGTTCCATTGGCATCACTGGAAAAGTGATGGGTGTAAAGCCATATATACAATCTTTGCACTCCACACCAAGAATAATTTACTAGCTAGTCTTCACAGCATCCTGAGATTGTTCACACTGAAGTTGGTTAGCTATTTATCGTAGTCACTGTATATGATAATGTCTTGGTTTTAATCTACTTTTGATTAATGAAAATAGACATTATATTAAATTATATTAAATTATTAATTAAAACAGTCTTTAAATAGGATGCTGTTGATGAATCTCATATGAGCTGTGTGGAGGTGTCTGAACAGTGTCCAGAGTACATTTTTTCTATTCACAGCTTTTATTGCCATAGCTATAATATATATTATTCTGTCTCGCTTCCTTTGTGAGACAGGGATTCATGCTACATCAAGTGTAGCAGATACAGAGCAGATTGTAGACAACTGATCAGAAGTCACCACACTGTGTGCTCACCTCTTCTTCTCACCATGTGTGGCACATAAATAGATTCTGAACTTGTTGAAAATGCTGCTCTGTAGCTCCACAGATGACTGGAAAAGTAGATGACCTCTGAACTAAGAAAACTTCTTCACAGCTTGTATTAAAAACAACTCACACCCAACTGTTATGGAGCTGGTATGAAAACTAGCTGGTATGATTTTCATACCAGCTAGTATACACTAGCTGGTATGAAAAAAAAATCAAAAGTAGATTTATGGGTAGAAAGAAGGAAGCAAGGGGAAATTGCGAGTTCATCTTATTTCCAAGGATCTGAGGTGTGTCTGATAGGCTGATAATGCCATGAGACACTGCAGTGTCAATCCCATCATGCACCGCAGAAAAGCACACAGCCTATCAGGCTCCACGGGGCTCTTAGGCCCTGTGGGATAACCCTCAAAAATTGTGAATGACTGACCTGCAGGGAAAGACAACGCTATGCCAAAACAACAATCTAGATCACAGTGGGATACAGCCAGTATATACGGACAATGCAGTCATGAATCTGCAATAAATAGTTAATCCAAACACACTGAACAATACGTCTCCTATCAAGGCAAGACCCATCAACCCCTAATTTTCTGATAAAATAATAGTTATGTTGAAAGTATTCTAGAATTTACTGGAGTAATATATCTATTAGAAAATATTGAAGAAGCCCTTAGTATGTGATGTGTTACTTGATTAATTTTATCTCTACATTTTGTTTTGCAATTTGTGTCATCACAATGGCCTTGAAGTACACAGCTGATCTGAAAACTCCAAAAGGCTGCTTGCTAGTAGGTATGTAAAATTCTGTTTCTATATTAAAATATTTATTTGGTTCTCAAAAGTTTAGTCATTCATTTATGCTGTGAAATGGATATTTAGCATCTGACAATTGTGTTGCTTAATGGTATAACAAATAGCTACTGACATTTAAGTAGCTGTAATATTCTTTTACTACAAAGCAGAGAGCCAGAAATGTTTATGTTTTGTTAATTATATTGAACTTCTTGACAATTTTAAAAAATTAATCTCCCTTTAGAAAGGTTCTAGAGTATTTTTTAGTTTATACCTCACTCACAAGCTTTTAAGCTAAGTTGTTGTGATACTGAATGTCTCATAATATCAAGAGAACTATCACATATCTGAAATGTTTTATTATAATTTTCTGATTTACTATAATGTTCCAGACTAGATCCCAATGATCGTTCCAATAAGTCTAGGACTGTATCTTTACCAGGTTTACCAAGAAAGCTTGATAAGACTAATGCAGTCAAAAATAAATGTTACACTGGTAGATTAACATTTAGTTGCCTGTTGCATTGTCACCACAATATATAAAAAGTCCATCAACAAAGTGATAAGCCATCCAGTATGCCACAGCAGCCAAACCATGGGACAGGCAGAACTTCATGGACTGCTGTAAACTGCTTTTTTTTTTTTTTTTTTTTTTTTTTTTTTTTTTTCTGCTTTGGAGCTGCTGTTCCCTGAGGCTAAACTTTATTATTTTCCTACTTTTGAGATACATGAGTTTGTGCCTCCATCCTTTCTAGAGCTTTTTCTCAAACATTTCCCAGTGGCAGAAAATTTAAGCAAGATCACTTTAATGAGTATAGTTTGAATATAAAGAAAAAATGTAACAACTTTCTCTTAAAAAGTTAGCTGCTCAGATGACTTAAAATTGACAGACCTTAAGAATGTGAGCCTCTGGTTATTTTTAAGATACTAGATATTATTTAGAACTCAAGCCAAACTTGAAGGAGGGTGGTCTTTTTATTTTTAAGGTGAGGGCTACTCTTATCTTTATATACATTTGCATGCTTTAATATTAAATTTATAGATATATTCTTTCTAACTGTGATAAACACAAGACTATTTTTCTTTTCCTTGTGTTTTTGATTATTGAGACTGGATTTACAATCCATCATGCAAAAGTTTAGACAGATAAGAAACACTTGTGTTTCTTGAAGCTTCGTATCTTCATTTATTTATCATTCAGTCAAATACTCTCAAACACTGAAAAGGATGTTGGCTTGTAATATTATCATGCCTTCAAAACACAGCAGTTCATTACAGAAGAGGCCACTGTCAAAGAATAGGGAAACTTTAATCCTCGACTTCTACCATCTGACACTTCATTCTTTGCCCTTGACATTCTTCTCCGTTTTGAAGGTTCTGAATAACTGAATTGTTGCATACCATTTTTTTTTTTTTAAACACATCTACATCCTACCGTAATGTCCTATTGTTCTATCCATCAACCTCTCTCTGCCTTCATCTCTGATGTAAGAAGTTTTGTGTATTTAATGGTCTACCTTTCTCATTGAGCAGTTACTCCTTTTCCTTTCCAGGTCACACAGACCTGCCTGTATGTCTTGATTCTTCCAACCTTATCATGAAGTATCCCCATTTTTTTCTCTGTAGTTAATTGAAGTTATTTGGGAGGTCTGTAGCTTTTAATTACAGTCATAGGAGATTCGTTTTACCCTAGAATGATACTACACTATTTCTTTGGTCAAAAATTAGAGAGGAGGGTGAAACTAGCTACCTTTGCAATTCTTTGCATCCCTATTTATCTCTTTAATGTTTTCACCTGTCACAAACAACCAACAACAACTACCACAGAGGTCTACTTGCTAATGCCTTGAAAATACATTGAAATTTCAGAATGGGTCAACTGCAACATTCGTCATTTATCACACAGAGAAATGCCAGACAGCTGAATGAGAAACATTATCCCTGCCAGACGAAAGAATGGACGTTGCTATGTCCTCTGAAAGTCCTCCATTAATGTCATTTATCTTTGGCTAGTTGTACTCTAGGGGAATATTTGAAACATACTTTATGTCTGCAAAGACTGACTACTTTGTATGTAGATGACATGCATACTTGTGGAAAATCTGGAGTCACCTTCCCTGCAACATTTATGGCTCTGATAAATGAATGCAGGTTAACTTCAAGAAATATGATGAACAATAACGAAATGCTAATCACGTGTTGATAAAGATCACACCCAGTTTGACTTACGTTTGATAAAACAATAATTCAAATGAACATGCCAAATTGGTTTTATCTATTTACTAAGTAAATTAAAGGAGAGATGATGGATTATGAGATGAATGAGGTTTAAAGATTTAACAGATTTATCAGTTCTAAATCTTAGCTAGAAGAGTTTATGCAGGTTACCATAATGACATCTGTTTATTGAATTAAATACCACTTGTGAAAGACTCCTTTAGAGTTTGCATCTTCATGTATACTGTATTCATAGAGTAGATTTTTATTTGGAAATTTACAAATTACAAGAAGAAACAAGAAAGCTCAAACTTGCTCTTTCCCCAAATAGTTGTAACACAGACTATTTAAGTATCAACTTTCTTTTTTCTTTTTTCTTCTCTATAAACGATACATTAGTGATTATAAATAAATGTGGTCAAGAGATACAAATACAAACAATCACATTGCAGTAGTTGTGAAAATTAAATGCAGTACTCATGAGTTGAAAATGTTTTTCTTTGCTAAAGCAAACAGTAGATTCTGATTATTGAAAAAGTATGAGAAAAAAATCAGATCTCAAAGATCAGTAGGTCTTGTACCAGATTAGCTGAACTGTTTGACTACTGCTTCAACATTTTACCATTTTTCATTTTTGTCTTGAACATAGGCCTTTCACTTTTGTGTATCTTTCTCAACTTTGCTTGGTACATCCAGAATAAAAAAAAATAACAGAATCGAATACTGTACATACTATTTCATGCCTTGTTTTTTTTTTTTTCTTTTTTTTTTTTTTTTTTCCCTAGAGTTTTAAAATCCATTTTCTCATGATTCATTATTCTTCTATTGTTGAATTTTTGAATTTATTCAGCTTTTCTAAACCTTGGCTAAATATATTACATTTTATTAAACACTTAGTTATGAAAATATAAAAAATATTAACTGTTGAACAAAGTAAAAAAGTAAAAAGTAAACTGAGTTTCTGGAATTTTAAAAGGGTTAACCAAAATTAAACAGGGAAGCTGGCGGGAAAAATAGTAACTTGGAAACAGGCATTAAATCATAAAGGTAGTATATTGTATTCTAATATAGAAACTACTTAGAGAATGAAAAATTTGAGCAAGAATTGACAAAGGAGATGATATAATTTGGGAGAGACAATATTTCTGGCCTGTGATTTGTTACTTGTGAAGAAATAAGCATGGTCAGTGTGCAGTCCTTAAATTCATATTAAGAACTACAGTTTCCTTGATACATATTGAGGACTACATTTTGTGTTTTCTTCAAGCTGAGAATAGGGAACAACATGTGGCTTGTCTGTTCCAAGAAAAAAAACAGAGGCCTAACTATGTTTCAGGGCTCCTATTTATATTTTTTTTTCCTTTTTTTTTTTTTTTTTTAAATAACTATGTTAGCTTTATATCCTGTAGAAAAGAGAGTGCATTTCTTGCTGTGATAGAGTGAGGCTGAAAGGAGAGTAGATATGCAGTTGTCCCTCTATCTCTAAAGCTTCCAAAATGGTCCCAATCTTCTCTGGAGGGGAAGCTCTATCCAGCTTCTCCAGGAAGGACAAGACTCCAAAGGATAAATGAACTCCTCTCTTGTGGGTCTGTTGGAGTAAGACAAAGCAGTATCATCAGGGGACAATGCTTTGTTATATACAAGGTATTTTTTCCGCCAAAAACAATTTGTATCAGTCTAGTTACAAGGACATCTCAAATGGCATTTAGAGGAGTATTTTAATCTCATATTTGTCTTACATTAGTCCACCTGTTCCTGTCAGAAATGGCAACTTTACAAGTTCAGATATTTTGCTAGGTACAGCTCCTGTCCAGATTTACTTCTTTACTGTTTTGAAGAGACATATAAGAAACTCTTTACAGACTTTACCAAAGACTTTAAAACCAATCTTCAGACTGATTGCCAGTCAGCATCAAGGCAACAATATTGGAATATATAGGGGAATTTGATATGGTGGATGCTTCTGAAGTGCGAAATTTGATGTCATATAACAAGAGCTAATGCTGAAAGGAAAATCAGATTGAATATGATTAGTGTAACCTGAAAAGTAGAAGGATTGAATTTTCTGCGGAAACTTCTTCCTCTTTGGCAAGTGCAAAGAAAAAAAAAGTCTTTGAAAAGAAATTTTAGATATCTCAGTGGAGAATGCCTCACTTTACAAACTTTATGCTTTCATTTTTTTTTTCAATATGTTGTGACCTATAAGAAGAAAACAGTAAGAAAAATATTTTTGTTGATATAACATTGAGTTATTACAATAAAAAGCAGAAGAGGTCCAACTGTTCTTCAATGTAATGACAAAAAAAACAGTCCTGACAAAAATGCTTGCATTAATCTAGAGTATGAAGACATAAAGGAAGCTGGCATGAATTAAATAATCTTAATGTATCTGAATGTATTTAAACTGCAAAGAATTGAAGTTTCACTTTAATTCCTCTTACAGTTGGAGCCATTTACATCCAGCACATCACTCCCCACCTCCCCCAGATAAGTGGGATTAAAAAAAACCAACACATACTTTTAAGCTTAGATTGAAGTTGAAGGTGGAAAAGAATATAGATGTGATTTTAAAACCCTTTCTTCTAGAAACAGCTTAATGCATCCATTAGATTTTGTAGCAAGTGTAACACACCACCTAATACTTCACAAATTGTTTTCTATGTACATAATTTTGTTTTGCTTACGTACACACTAACTTTCATTTTCTCTTCTTCTTTTTCCCTTCCTTCATCTTTCTAAAATTGTCACATACATTTCAATTCTCTCTCATCCTTTATAATTCTTTCATTTGGTTTAACTGAATTTTCTTTCTCTTGTTTATTAGATTGCTTCTACCTTTCTCCTCTAGTGGCTCCTTTCCTCTGCTTTAGTTGCACATATAAAAATAATTTTTCCAGGCAAAGTAAAATAGCAGTAATGAAGGAGTGACGGGACATTGTATGGTCAACAGCTGTGCTCACAGAGTTTTTGCTTTTAGAGGAAAAGTGAAGTTGAAGAAATGGTGGAAAAGAGTTACTAAAAAGTTGTATATTGGAAATGCACAAATGCGCATGACAAAGTCAATATTAGAGGAGCCTGTCCTAAATTCAGAGGTTAAATGCAATGAGTCTGCATCCCTTCTAAAGAGGTAGATTAGGAATTAGCTATTCTCATAATTACACTTGCATTAATATATTATAGTAACACTCTTCTGTTTAGAAAGAAAGGACATTTTGTTTGTTGGGATTAAGCCAGCAGCTTGTAACAGTGTATTTTGGTTTTGTAGTAGCGCCTGGAAGCGTGGACCTAGAATGGCTCCCTTTTGCTAAACATTGTGAATTAGGTGGTAAGAGAGAGTCCTATTTACAGAGTTTATAATCTAAATAGATGTGTGGATAAAACAGTGATAAGACTATTATCCTTTGGCAAATGAGACAAACCTATCAACTGGCTAGTCTACAATTAATAGACAGTCTGTGGCAGAACTTTACCATGATTGTTTTTCTTCTCTGAGTATCAAGAGAGTGAGTCTGTAAAGACATTTCTGCAAACATGGCAGCCTTATTTGGGAAAAGAGTTTGGTGTGGAAGAAAAGAATTCATAGGTGCAATAAAGCACAAAAAAATAAAACTAAGCTATTGCTTGTTCAGGTTATGGAAAGTACATGCAGTCAATCTTTCCACAAGTGTGCAATATAGCATATTTTGAATAATTGAATTAGTGAATTCTGAAATGTTGCAAATGAAGAAATAATTTTGCTTTGTAAACTACAGACATGTATTGCCTTTTTGTAGGATGAGAAAACGTAGCCTTGTGATGCACTAAGTAGTTATCATTGCTTACATCAATCTTCATAACATTTCTCTAATGCCCTAAATCTCCGATCTGCTCTTGCTTTTACGTGCTGTGCATGCCAAGAAACTGGTGATTTATAAACAGATACAACTCCTTTGAATGAGAAGTCAATAGAAGATTCCTGCTTAACCTCCCCACTATGTCAGTACAGAAAGCCAGATTTAATTCTTTAGTATAAACTGTTGCTAGAAAAATCCAATGTTGCTTGTGATGCCAGACACAACCATAATTTAGTGTGGGGAGAGATATGAACATTGATCTTTCAGAAGATTCACTGTCTGTCCTTGTTTTAACTTTATGTGTACTCTTCTGTGCTAGACTGAGAAATTCAGTGCCAACTAAGAGATATTTCTTTCCTGTTGTTACCAGTGGAATGAAAACAACAGGACTTGCAAGGCATGTACAGATGCCTGTTCTACAATAAACAGCAGGTCTGGGCCAGTTGGCCACAGGACTGATTGTCAAGGCAAGAGAATGAGGAAAGAAAAACCAAAAACAACAAACAGACAAACACAAAAAAAAACCTGTCGTCTTTGTCCTCTTCACCTGACCTGCAGGCTTCTGTTGCCCAGAGCAATGCAGGGAGAGAGTTTGAGCCCTGGACAGGAGAAAAAGTCCAAAAAGTAGTCTGAATTGTTTATATATATGACTGTGCTCTGTGGTATATGGAGGCATCATCTACAAAGCACTTCTCTGGTACAATGTATCTACTGGCCATAAAGATTATGCCTGATTACATTAATGAAATCCTACTGACCAGGGTGTAAGATTTCTACGTGAATTGCTGAATTGCTGCCTTCCTGAGTACAAGGAATGCAATCCCTGCATTAGCAAGGGAATTCCAGAGGGGAAATATCTGCATCTAGATGACAAAGAACATTTGACTTAAAACTTCTGGTGAGACCTGAGATAGAGACATCAATATTCATTTCCTTGCTGCTGACAATTCAGCAAGAGCTTCAGTGATGTTGCTTTAGGAACTGATATATGTCCTTATTCATTTGGATACTGTCATCTATCAAGATACTCTCTTCATGGTTTACTTTCTCAAATATTACTGAAAAGAGGAAAATATTAAAGGGCATGTAAAAATGGGAGTAGATAAAGAAGACATTTTGGAAGAAGAACTTAGCTTTCACTTCAAATAACTGGGGATATTTTTTCATGCTGTAGCAAATTAAGACAAAGAGCTAGGTCTTGAAATGGCAAAAATGAGCAGCATATTTTCCAACCCTTTGGATACAGTGCAGGAGAAAAATGAGATTTGTATTTAAACTTGTGTAAGTTAGTTTATGTCACAAAACATAGCTTTGTATGCACTTTTTTTTTTTTTTTTTTTTTGTGAATGCAGCTTTGACTCAACAGAGGATTGTGACCACCATGAATATATTTTGTGGCCTTGGACAATTTAGCTTTTCCATGCTTAATTTTTCAATATTTAGCTAAAAGAAAAGACAAATATACTTCATTTTTGTGCAGATTTTTTTAAGGATATATGCACCATTTATTAGTTCTCTCTCTCTATAGTCTTTATAAAATTCACATTGTGCAATGAGCTACACAATTGCAATTGAAAAAGTGGAACAAAGTGGCAAATCATAGAGATGTCAGCCTTAGTTTAAAACTCAAATGTTACTGAAATGTTACTTCCTCAGACCTACACTTAAGTACTCTAAATTCCTGCTTGGTAACAAAAGTTTAGTTCAGACTTAGCTTGGTCTAGCAAAATCTGCATGGTATATTAAGCATAACATGGAACAATGTAAATAAACTTTTTTTTTTTTTTTTTTTTTTTTTTTCCCAAAAATCATATATTCTGAGTTATATTCAGAGCATATCAATAATTGATTTTTATACAAGCACTAAGGTTTGCTCTTTTGAAACCCAGTAGCAAAAAGGTTTTGAATTGGAACTTCCTGCTATCATTTTAACACTAATAAGGAAGTAGCAAGAGTCCATTAACATACATTTTTTACAAAGCTATTACAAATAGGTTGTGTGAAGATGAATTTCAATCAACAGTTTCATCAACATGATGGATATTCTATTAACAGTCTCATTTTCATCTCACTAGTTTTCCAACAGAAAGAATGTACTGACACTATATGCACTTGGTTGTAATGAAGTTTCATTTATATTTTTACCACCAAAATGCCACCATGATTAAATTTTAAAATGTAATGCTAATCAGATAATTTCTATCATTAAAGAAAAACTCTAAAAACAAATAATTTGATCCAAGAAAATGGGCTAAAAAGGTTTTCTCTTTCTCCTTTCTCTTTCTCTTTCTTGCCTCCTTCTTCCCTTTCCCTTTCCCTTTCCCTTTCCCTTTCCCTTTCCCTTTCCCTTTCCCTTTCCCTTTCCCTTTCCCTTTCCCTTTCCCTTTCCCTTTCCCTTTCCCTTTCCCTTTCCCTTTCCCTTTCCCTTTCCCTTTCCCTTTCCCTTTCCCTTTCCCTTTCCCTTTCCCTTTCCCTCTTTCTTAACTTGTCTTAATGTCCTTTAGTTAACCATTTTTAAATGAATGTAATCTGGTCAGACTAAAGATTTTTTAATATATTTATTTATTTATTTTAGTGAGAAAAGCCAGTCCAACCTTCATTACTGGTGGGCTTGATGACAGCTAGGAACATTATAAACAATAACATCATAAATGGCACAGAATTCAAACGTAAATGTGTCTATGCAAGTGAAAATGCAGTAATTTCATGGAATCACAGAATCACCTAGGTTGAAAGAGACCTCCAAGATCACATAGTCCAACCTCTGACCTAACACTAGCAAGTCCACTAAACCATATCACTAAGCTCTACATCTAAACATCTTCCAAAGACCTCAAGGGATGGTGACTCAACCACTTCCCTAAGCAGCCCATTCAAATACCTAACAACCCTTTCGGTAAAGAAGTTTTTCCTAGTATCCAATCTAAACCTCCCCTGGTGCAACTTTAGCCCATTCCCCCCACAAAAAGAAGCACTCACGCAAACCCTGAGAATTGGCAAGAGCTGTTTATTGCCGGGACATCCTGCAGATAAGCATGCAGGATGTCCATGGTGTTTGGTGGCTCCAAGCTAATGCTTGCGATTGAGCCTGAGCAACGAGTATGGGGCTCGCCGGGCACTCCTGTGCCGCTGTTGGTGCTCTTGGATGACAGAGAGCAAAGACATGCCGCAGTAGTCCCAGGTCTGTTCTGGCAGAGGTGGATCCACTTTCATCTGTTCCTCCACATCTGGTGGATCCAGCTCCATGGGCTCCATGGTGTTAGGCAGAAGGCTAAGCCAGTCTTTGCCTGGGACTGTCCAAATGGGATGCCTTCCATCTGGAATGTTCTCAGGCCAGGGTGCCAAACCAGTGGGTCGTCCAGTCCCACGCTTCACTCCCATGACACTGTCGGCTTGATTTTCATGCATCGGTCCAATGGTGTTGTCTGTTTTATTGCCGTTACTGGGTCCCACACTGTACTCCAGACTATGGGCATGCCTCTGATCCCCGTGACTGTCTGTCTGATGCTCCTGCCTTTGCCCCACAGCACCGTTGCTCCTGTGACAAGGCCCAGGCCCCCTGTTGCTGGGCGTTTGAGGGGCCAGCCTGTTCCCTGCATCGTTGCGGTGCCAGCGATACTACCTGTATGTGTCTGTGAACTGGGCTGGGAGCAGCCTGGAAGATGCCCTCACATGGACAAGGAGGAGGGTTGGGGGGGATGAGGGCCTCTTTTCTGGGGCTGGCTCCCCCCAGGCCATTTGACTTGCCAGAGAGAAAGGCTGACCCTTGACTACAGTGACTGCCCTGCATTTCCCATCCTGTGCCATTGGTTTATTGCAATGGTGTCCAAAGCAAGAAATTAAGTATTAAAGTAATGTCATAAGATTTTGGGTGATAATAAGAGTCATCTGTTTATCTTCATAAAATCCAATAAGCCCTGTTCTATTGCTTTTTCACAACTTTTCCCAGACAGCTGAATACATCTGCATTACTGAATTGCAAACTATAAGCTTACATGTATGATGAGAAGATGATATTTACTGGTAAAAGGTCTATTTGGTTTTATGGTAGAAGGCTCAATAACTATCATCTAGGGTGGAGAATGGGGCCTGACGTATACAGTTTTGTTATATATGTTAGTAGGTGAGCATAGTGAGAATACTGGTTGATCATTTTTAATGTGTGTTATGTTTCTGTGACGCCTTCAACACTATATGCATTTGCATACGATTATTATAGGAAGACAACTCATAGACCTGGACGATAGCATGGTGAATTACGCCACTAAGGAAAGGCGGAGGTCTGCCACAAAAGAGTTAAAGTTTATAGGAACTACTTTTTTTTTTTTTTTTTTTTTTTTAAATCAAATTATATGAGCTCAGAGATGGACAGAATAAATAACCTTCTAACCCTGACAATACCAGTTCACTATGTGTGTACTATGCACACCAAGACCAAGATGTCTAACTGGATTAAGCATGGCCTCTTGAAGTGAAATTCTTGTTAGGTTTATAATCTATTTACAAAACCATGACATTAATTTTACAATTCCTGGAGTTATTCCTGGACAGAAAACACAGAGAAAAAGTAGGAAAGGCAATAGACTTAGGGGAAAGAAGGCTGAAGATGAGGAGAGGACTGAAAGTTAGTTCCTGGAGGTTTTCCAAAATAAAATACACAATTTGAGTTTTGCTTAAAAAAAATCTGCCAAGTGACAGAATTTTGTAATGAGATGGCATCTTCAGCACATTTATTTGATTATTTTCTTTGCTGCATGCAGCATAGCTGAACTCAGCCATCTGGGGATGATTCCACATATGGAAATGAGCAATTATATTTTCAAAGTGCTGCCTTGGTAGGATATCCATGCAGTCATACACCTAGTGGTAAAGCCAAGTAGAAAAATAACATTGAAGACATAACAAATAACACTGCGACTCCCCGGGAGCTACTTTAAAGTTAACTTGGCCAACTCTAATTGCACTCCATTTATTTGTGTACAGAGGGTCTTGTTTTGGTAATGCTTATTTATTATTGTAAACATATGAATACATGTATATTTATAGAATTAAAAATATTGTAAATATACAAAAATGGTAACATAATATTTATAAACAGTAACATAAGTTTAATTTGTACCAGCTGGCCTATCAGATGGTAAAACATAATGCTCAATATAATCCACTTAAGCATCACATATGACTGATCTGGTCACATTAACTTGCATATATCACTTAAACATATTTTGATGTGATACATTTACCAAGCAATCTAAACCAAATCTTTACTATGTAACTATGGGGAATGCATGTATTAATGGGCTTTTATCCACTAATTTATTTATTTTGTAAAGGTTGTTAACAGTTTCAAAATTCTGGTGGTCAGTGGTACATGGATTACCATAATTTGAATAGATCCAAGAGAAATAGCAATGGCATTTCTTAAAATGCTAGTCCTTTTTCCTTACTTTTCACTATCTTTTAGTGCATTAAAAGTGATATAAATTTGTTTAAAAATTTTGTACAGCCATAGATGAGTGGAAAGGAGTATGTGTCTGCTTGTCAGGTATGTTGGTTCCCAGTCTGGTGTACTAATACAAACACAGTCATAGACAGCCTTTTTTGTTTCAATTTCCATTCATTACATTCAAGCAATGAGCAGGAGACATAATTGGATGATGCAGCATCTTAAATGGCCCAAGCAAGGTTTAAGATATGATAACTGTCAGCCTTATATAATTTTTACAATTATTTAATATTTCTAAAGAACAAATGCCCTGCAATAACAAGATGCTATTGTTTTCACTCCCCGATTGACAGAAAGTTAAAATTAAAGAGGAAAACAAGAGATTTACAGATGGTTGTGTGAGAGTTTTTAGCACAAACCTTTACAGAAATATGCATTTTCAAAACTTTTAATTAAAAAATAAGTGTATTTGGTAGAAGTCCTCTTCAATATAATTTTGTACCAGATAAAACATGAGTATAACAGCATCAGACTGAAGATCTAGTTGTTTTCTTGTGAAAATGGCTAACTTTCCTACTTACAAAAATACCTTTTTCAAATCCTTAAATGAAAAGGAAAGAGCTCAAAAAACTTGGTTTTCCTCCATATACCCTAATTGAGAGTATTTTTTTCCATTGCTTTCAGTAGGAATGCTAGATGTGATGTCTGATTTTCAGTCTCCAGGATTTAACGTTTTAGTTCTGGAAGTGCTAATGAAATATCCAATAGCTCCATCTCTAGATAGCATGGTCTTTTGACTTTGTCAAAATCATGCTGTTTGACACAGTTATTAGGTGTCTGTGGCTCAAACCTTTCTCCAACATACTGTACTTAGACTTACGTGAGAAGCTCTAAAAAGGGAAAAGAAAAGAAGAAATGGTGGTGGGCCAGGTTTCAGGCTCAGTCTCTGCAGAAGACAGGAAGATCTCAAATCACCTTTTGGAACTACTCTGGTTTTCACATAGTGTTTTCTGCCTAGGAATAGCCTTACTCTCATGTCTGACTGAGTACCAACTTGCCTGCAAGATCTGCCTATGGAAAAGAGGTTATGGTGGCTTCTGATTGATTCCCTTAGGAACTGCAGGAAGCATGGATTCTTGTGGTTCCAGACAGAGGGCTCCATCTGCAAGTAGTAACTGCATGTACAAGATCAGAATCTGAATGCAAAGTCTCATTATGTAATTAGCAAGCATCTAGTATGCCTGTTGCTCAGAGTCCTCTATGTCAGAACAGAATTTGATTATAAAATGATCTCTTTGCACATAATATGTTTATTTAAAGTGTTGGTAACAGCTTCTCCTGTCCTTCTGGAAAAAAAAAAAAAAAGTAAAGCAAGTTTTGTGTTTGGCTGGACGGAGGTCAAAACATTTGGCTAAGACAGAGGGAAAAAGTGGCTTGATAAGCAATAAAAATTGCTGTAAGACAGGCCAACATCCTTGCTCTCTGCAGCAGAAGAGCTTTGACCTGCAAGTAAACACCTCTGAATGTTCACAGACCTTCACAGGATCTCATGTAACATAAGAGCCCTACAGGCTCTAGTCTTTCTTCCTCCTCCCAAAAACTTCAACATTTCCTCTGCTTTCAGAAGAGCAATTTTACCTAAAGCAGAGCTTTCTCCCCTTCAGATGCATCTTTGGGCTGCTGTCTTCTACTACTGCACAAAGCTACCAAATGAAATAGTGTTGTCTCTAATAACCAGCAAGACACGTCCTAAAATTGAAAAGTACTGATAGTCTTTTTCAAAGCAGAACATGTTGGGCAAAAATATTAACCTTTTATCAGTTGTATACTATTTTGTTATTCTAAGTCTGGTCAGGACCAAATGCATTTTTATTGAGTTGACTTCTGTGGAGTGAAACTATTAAGATTGGCAACACCAGATGTTCTGCTGAAAGTTAATAAATATTACAGATCTAAATTTCCTAGGATATACATACAGCTATTAAAATATAGCTACAAGCTGAAGTAAAACTTCTCTGAAAAATATTATTTTTTTTTAGTTAAAAAATGCTTTTTCTTATTAGTGATGACATAAGCTGTGAAAATCAACTTTACAAAGAGATCAAAATATCCATGTTGTAATTACAATTATTGTTTCAGCTCTGATTACATCTTGTCTACATTTTTTGTGCTCTTATTTAAATAGTTTTCCTAGCGGAAAATTATATAAAGTTTCAAGTACTGTAAGAATTCTGTTTTCTTTTAATTTCCTTGAACCTTTCAAGCTACCTATAAAAAATATAAAGTACACTATTTTCTTTACACCTATGATATCCAGAATCCCATCTTTCTGTGGATATTCTGCATTAAAATATAATTTTGAGTTTGGAAGTTGGATATAGCCATAGTTCAGGAGATTTCTTCCAGGAATCTTTATATTTAAAAATAAGTGATAGATACCTTATAGTTAACCTGTAGACTGTAATTTCATAGAAGTGTGTATGAGAAGCAGATTAAAGAGAAGTAGAAGAATTACACCACTAACTTGACCTAACTTTTCATTTCATTTTTAAGGTTATTTCAATACCAAATGACACTCAATTAACTAAATAATTTGCAAAGAATCAGTAGTCAGATTTGACTAAAGCAAAGTAAACATATTACATCTCTGACTCCCAGCATTTTCTAAGTATAGTACCAGTGTCCCTCCCAATAATATATACTCTTGTAGACCAGGTAATGGAATGATGTGCCACGCACTACAGGAGAATACAATACTTAGATACACTATTCTGTAACAAAATCTTAATTTGGAAGGATATGTGTTTTCAGGAGACAAGCCTAGGAATAGGATTCATTTGTCTAAACATAGCAGTCTAGAAACATTTCAGGTGCAGTAGAATGTTTTACATGGGATGTGGTATCTGCTGAGTTTGCCAGTCTTGTAAAGGTGCTTAGGATACTCGAAGTCACTTTGTTTAGCCACTTGAATGCAAACCTATGATTACTCATGAATGTAATCAAACCAACAGTAAGAAAAGTAATTCCAGACACACGTGGAAACAAGTGGTACCAAATCAAAACTATACAGAAGATTTGATGCTCTCCTGGCGATGGAGGATATTTCATATATTTCATGCCACCTCTGAATAAAAGTTGTCCCCATATGTATTGATATGGTGGTTTAACAATTAATGGGCAGTTAAAACTCTACCACCAAAAAAAAAAAATAATAAATAAATAAATCTTGTGCTGAAATAAAAAATACTTTAATGAAAGGAGGGGGGGAAAAAAGCAATATTCAGCTATTTCTTGGAAGGCAGGGCCTCAATGAAGACATGCTTTCCTAATATGAGTCCATATCACCCACATACACACCAACCCCTCTTCTTCTTTCTCCAGCTTTTATTGCTGAGTATGATGTCATAAAACATGGAATATCATGCTTGGTATTGGTCAGAGTAGGTCAGATGTCCTGGCTATAACCCCTCCCTACCTCTTGCTCACCCCCAGCCTTTTTTGGGGGGGAGTTGAAAAGACAGCTTTGATGTTGTGCTAGTGCTACTTAGCAATAGCCAAAACATCAGTGTGATATCAATGCTGTTCTATCTGCAAGTGCAAAAAAGTGAAGCACTATGTGGGCTGCTGTGGGGAAAGTTAACTCTGTCTTAGTCAGACTCAGTACAACTGTGAAAACAAAGACAGTTTTGTTCTAAGTAAAAAGCAAAGAAATTTGTAGTTTGCATGTCATAGTAGGAAAAGAAAAACAAAGCATTAGGAAATTTGTGCTTTTCACTAGACAAAATCCTCACTAAAGAAATGAAAAAAATCAGTTGAAGTCAAAACATTTGTAGGAAATTGATAGGGCTTCTGTGAGGATTCGTACAGCCAGTGTCTATATATTGTATGTCTAAAAGCATCAGCAGAACTGTGTGTGAACAACAGAGGAAAATTAGCCCACGGTAAGGACCAGTTAAAAACTTAATCAGAAAATTTGAACTTGGTAAAAGTGGAAAAAAGAAACAACACACTGAAAAACTGCAGAGTAATGAAGAAGCTATCTGTTTACTTTATAAAAGCACTTCATAACTTTTGTATGTGTTCACTAGCCACTGGTAAAGTCACCAAGCCCTTGTGCTCAGTCTTCCAAAAATCACAGTGATTAATAAATGCGTATTTTGTATTGCAAAGGCTGTCACACAATCAAACTAATTAATAACCTAATTAATCCCACACTGCTAAATAAGCCAAAATCTCAATAGAAGCATTACTTGCAGAAGAGCAAGTAGGTATCAGGACTGGATAAAACGTAAGAGATGAAAGCTGTATTAGTAAGTGAAAATCAACTAAAACAGTAAAGGGTTTGAAAGACTTTGGTTTTACACAGTGACCATGGTCAAGTCATCATCTTATCAAGCTAAGATTGAACAGAAGCCCCATGGACAATTTTAACTGTTTTGAATTCTGTCATAGGCAAAAGATTGCTGTTTAGGAATCTGGGCATGTTTTGTGGTAAACAAAAGAGGACCTGGCCAGGTTTTCATCTCCTTTCGTTTCTTTTCCTGTAGGAACTGGCACAATTTTCACCTTGCTTTTTGCTCTCTTTCCACTGATTGCAGTCACATCTTTCCAGAGAAAGTTTCCAGGCAGTTCTCTCTACAGAGTTCTCAGCCACTCCAGCCAGCAAAGTTATCAGCCATGACTCTAAATGTGAAGCTATGCTAAGACTCTTGCACAGCTTTTCAAAAAACAGGTTTTAACTTCTGTGTGCTTTTGTAAGACTGCACATCTAAGATAGAAATGTGCTATCTCATACAGTGATGATACTGGGAAATATAATCATACCTTATTCATCATTTTGGTGCCTTTTCTAGAAAAACAATTTGTAAAGAACTTTGTATTGCCTGTACAGAAAAGTGGCCTCACTATTGTATTGGAGTACTCACAGAGTGAAACAACTTTAAAGCTCAATTGTATTCTAAGAATATCAATCTCTCCTTAAATATGGTAATTACTTTTGAAGAAATTAATTTCCTCTGCATCTGCCAGTGAAATACAGCTCTGATTCTTTTAAATTGTTTTAATCAAACTATTTCTTCTAACTTTGCTGAAATAACTCAGCCCTTGTCTATGCCTTAGCAGGGGACCAAGTCAATCATTGCATTGGTTTCTGCCAAAAAAGAGTCAGTGGAACTTAAACACAAGTTACAATTGAGGGGCAGGAAACTGTTAACTTGTGTTAACTACAGCCTTAAATAATCGATTGTGCATGAAAAAGGAAGTGGTGTGGAAGAAAGAATGAGAAAGGAGGAAGTAATTTATTGGAGAATCTGGCCTTAGTCTAGGCAAAATACTTTTCCCAGAAATTGTCTTGAACTGATCTTCATGTTGCCAAGGCAACAACTGCTGAGTTGACATGAGAAAAAACATGATTTCATGCTCAAACAAGGATCCAGCAACAAGAATGGGAAGTGCTGTACCTGTAGAACAGAGAGCGGTATAGGGAAAAACAAACAAACAAACAAAACCACAAAATAAATAAACAAACAAAAAGACTAAGATAATGACAGTGACAATGAACATGGTCATCCAGAGCTGAATGAATGAACTCATTCAGGTATCTCAGAGCAACAACCAGAAAAGGTGGAAAATCTGTAACAGAGCTCAAAAAGTGAAATTACCTTCATGACTTCAGCATCTGCAAAGAATGGAAGGCTTTGGAGAGTTTAAACTGTGTCAAGCAGGTCCACAATAATGCTTCTTCTAGGGCAACTGTCTTCTTAACATCTGTGTAGAGCTTAAGCCAAGATTTGCAGTACAGCAACATGACAAAGAACATCTGGCCTTTCTGGACATATGTCTTTGAGGAGTCCCACAGGTAACATGGTGGGCAAACAACTCTATTAAAACAGAGTAACTTCTGTAACTAGATCCCATTAGCATACATACAAGATCCCATACACAAACACACATATTTATATGTATATATAAGATGGGAATTACTATGTGAAGAGAACAACTAACTTGTTGAACAGTTCTGATGGAAACTTCTGAGAAGTTAGAACAGAATAGAAGGGAATAGTTTCAGCTGAAAGGGATTGATCAAGATCAAGTCTAACTCTAAATGCCAGATTACTTTGAGGCTTACCCAAAGTTAAAACATATCTTTAAGAGCAATATCCAAATGCCTTTTAAACATGGACAGTCACAGGGCATCAACCACCTCTCTAGGAAGCCTGTTTCAATGTCTAATCACCCTCTCAGTAAAGAAGTTTTTCATAATATCTAGTCTGAACTACCCCAGATGCAGCTTTGAGCCATTACCACATATATTGCCAGTAGATACCAGGTAGAAAAGATGAGCACCTCTCTCTCTGCTTCATCTCCTCAGGAAGTTGTAAGGAGCAATGAGGTAATCCCTCAACCCCCTTTTTGCCAAGCTAAGCAAACCCAGTGTCCTCAGCTGCTCCTCATAGCACATGCCTTCCAGCTCTTTAACCAGCTTTGTTGACCTTCTCTGTACACACTCAAGTGTTTCAACATCCTTTTTAAATTGTGGAGCTGCACACTATATTCCAAGTGAAACTGCTAATGTCCTGATGCTAAATTCACTGGGATAATCACCTCTTTTGACTGGTTAGCTATAATGTGTTTAATATACTCCAAAATGTGGTTTGCTGTAAATAGGGAGTTAGATTGTTCATAAACAGATTAGAGTTAAAATTTTGCTTTCTGGATAGGTACAGTAGACCATGAATGGTGAGGAGAAATTATTTCGGGTACTGCTGTTGCTGTGAAATAACTAATAAAATAGGAAAGGAACATAAATATTGTAGTTTTACAAAGATACTCGGTGGCCTCAGGTTATTCATATTATGGCTGATATTTGATCTCTCAAAAGTCTGGACTTGTTGATCTATTGTGAAAATTTATATGTATTATTCTTAATAAATTCAGATAGCTATCCTAAGTGAAAGTTGAAGCAACATACTCCTGAATAAAATTCTCACTAAACACAGCATATTCACCTGGTCAAAAGAGGTGATTCTCCCACTATACTTAGCATTGATATGGCCTCAACTTGAATATTGTGTGCAGTTCTTGTCTCCACAATATAAAAATAATGTTAATATCCTTGAAAATGTCCAGAAGAGGGCAACAAAAATGGTGGAAAGTCTGGAATGTGTTCTCTATAAGGAGAGGCTGAGGACAATCTAGATAAGAGAAAGCCATGAGGCAACCTTATGGCTCTCTGCAACTTCCTGAGGAGGTGAAGAGGAAAGGGAGGTACTGGTCTCTTCTCTTCAGGAACTGATGACAGGATGTGTGATGTGACACTTGCAGGTCATGGCACAAATCTGCACCACGGGTGGACATTAGGATAAATTTCTTTAGTGTGAGGATGGTTAAACACTGGAACAGGCTTCCTAGTGAGGTGGTTGATGCTCTGTGGCTGTCAGTGTTCAAAACGCATTTGGATAATGCCCTCAATAATATGCTTTAGCTTTTGGTTAGCCCTGAAGAGGTCAGGCAGTTGGACTACATGAACTTTGAAGATTGCTTCTAACTGAACAATTCTATTCTAGTCTAGTCCAGTCTACTCATTTTCTTTGAGTGCTCGATTCTATCAATATCATTGTGAACAAGAACAAAGAAAAAATAAGATGCTTATTAATAATTTGAATTATGCATGCCATAAATCAAAAACTAGCCAAGATGCTCTTTTGCAGTACTTAGATTATAATGTACTTTTATAAAACAGAATTGCAAGGAAAATATTACCATAAAAACAGTGCTGGAATACACTTAATGTTTGGCTGAATAAGAAAACTGTAAGATGTACACATGACACATCTTAATAACATTAAACAATCTGATTTACAGTATGATTCAGACACTAGAAAACTCTTCTGTACTCTTAGAATGCAGTCTACTGAGAAAGTAGAAAAAAAGGTTTTGCTTTGTAGATCTTCCAGTATAATTAAAGTTAAGCACTCCATTTGTTAAGTGTAATTAGTACAGAGTGGAGTTTTATACAATAGTAAATGGTAACATAATTACAGATGCAAGCTGTCTCCTAACACAGAATTAAGCCAAATTTCCTATGCAAGAGAGTTTGTATTATAGTTGATACATATTCATAAGCAGATACACTTTATGTCATTTTTGTGCTAAAAACTGAAGAAAAACTAATTGTGCATATCCTTTAAATTTGCAATGAACTTAAACAACATACTTATAGATATTTTTTCTGACTAATATTACTGCATCCCCTTTAATTATTGTGATTTAATTTAAATAATATATGATTTAAAATAGACATCTCTTAATTTTTAAGTGATTTAACAGTTCTTATACATTACAATATAACCAACTTTAAAATAATTTGTTTTATAAGGAAAATTACAAGAGGACATCCATTGAAAAAGAGACTGGATAAATAAGTGGAAGACTCATTACAGGGTAGACTACATAGATAAACTGTATTAGGGCCAAGAAATCCCTTGAGCTTTTACCTAGTGGCTGGGAGAGTCCTCGGGCCAGTATCAAATGCTTGCCCTGCTCCCATTAGTAATGGCTAATGTCTGTTGTTTCCAGTGGTTCTGTTTCTGTTAGTATCAAAAAACCAAACCAAACCAAAACATTATTCTCTCTCACTTTCTTCTCCAAAAAGTCCCCACCTACAGGTGGGGAATCTTTGGTCTTGGGATGGGTAGGGTTGAAAGATCATGCACAGGAGAGTAACCACAGTTTTTTCTACAGGTCTATCAATTTTTAGAATGTTACACAAACATATAAGGTGGGTAGGTTCAAGGTGTGGTGATGAAGAGGAGCATAACTAATTCCCTATTGTATAATGGAAAAAACATGGTACAAAGGGTATCTACCTTGGCTCTGTTGATAAATTTATCCCTGGGATTTGTGTACTGCATGCACAATCAAGGTGCATGACCGAAGTATGACAGGCACATCTGTATTACAGTAGGAACAGATGGAAAACTTGGTTTTACAAATAACTGAAAAGAATTATTGTTCTCAGTTGGACAGATCCGATATGTTGAGTCCTTTTACAGTTTAGGAAATCTTACCCTGAAAATAGCATCTAATTTTGTACACATTAATTAACACAACATTTCAAAAGTAATAGCAATGATGTTAGTTTGTAATGATCCTTTCTTCATGCTCGCAACACATTTTGGCCAGACCAATTTTATTCTATGAACATTTTGAGAAGCAGAATTTCAATAGAACAAATATTTGAAGACTACTGATTTCAAAGCAGAAAAGTTAAAGCAATAAAAAGTATTGGATTTGTATCTGCCTGCCTGGATATCCAGACCAAAAACTCTTCTGCAATCATCCAGCTAAAAAAAGAAAAGCATTAGCAAAAGATGTATCTGCCAAACAATATCATTCAGTACTGAGTCAGATCTGTCAAACCCTGGATCAGATCAGGAAACTTTATTCTTTGAATTGCTTTTCTTTAGCTTTTATGTCTGTGGATAATCTCATTACACCACTTACCTTTATTTTATGTAACTCATATTGCAGACTGATTTATAAGCTATTTCAAGGAGACGTGAATAACGCATTAAGGTCAATAATGCAGGAGGTCACTATGTCTAAGCCCAAGAGCAAGTTTTCAGGTTAGGACACAGGTAGACATACTTTCACTAACGTGAAATTTATTTCTTCTTAGTGAAATCATAGTGGATAAAATTTAGAAGCAAAATAAGTTATCTTATTCTTCAAAGAATAAGATAACTTAAGAACAACAGAGGTATTAAAAGGAATCATCACAGATCTCACAAAGAAGGTTGAGAAAATACAGCAATGCATCAGACAAAAATAGTTAATCTTACTAAAGTTAGTAACAACATTTTCATAGACTGTAAAATTGGATCTTCTATTCTTACTTCAATATTTTGCTTAAGTCAAATGTAGCTGTTTCAGCATATGCTCATTTCCCTACCTCTTCATCATCAGCTCTGCTTTGGGACAGACACTTCATGGCTGCACTAGCATTATAGTTCAGCACTGTGTGGATTGATGCATGCCCTGCTTGTGATACGCTCCAAGAAGAATTTTAGCAGACACCTGGGACACATGTAACCCATAAGGCTGTGACTTCCTCAAATCTTGCTCTACAAATGTAAGTGTTGGGTATTAGTTCTCACGACCTGTGTGACCACAAGCTTCTATGACAGCTTTATTTAAAACTGCAGAAGAAATATGTTGTTTCAAAATAGAAGAAATTTAGGTTCAAATTAGTCTTCCTATTCATAGATATAGTGAACTAAGGTAAAACTGTTTCAGGCCAGTGCTCAACTACTACTACAGTGGAATACAGTGGAATACTGTGAGCTAGTGTAGAAGTATCACTGTCTGCTTCACACTTTGAAAGCTGCAAATGACTAAAGAGCTTTCTGTCCTTTATTGTTTGTGTCACAAGCTTGGTACTTGGGACCTGTGGTATAAAAATAAAAGGAAGGTAAACATAGTAATTTACATAATCATAAACATAACAGTAAAAGTAACATGTTGATCATGAGCTAGTAAGAGATTTTTGGAAGAAAATTGTGCCCATAAATCCATTAAAGTTCTTTGAAGAAGTCTAAAGGTCTTTGTTATAGAGGTGATCCAAGGGAAAGAAGTTAGTAAAAACACTGAAACGATTTAGAGGAGATCCTTGGAAGTACTTTAAAGATTTAAACTACAATAAAGTAAGAAAGAAAGAGTGTTTTCTCATAGGTAATATGAGTTATGAGCAGTTAAAGGTAGTAAGCAAAAGCTAGGAATGATTGTTTAGTTTTCACGATAGAAAGGAATTACCATAGGGAGAATTGCTCTGGTGTTTCTGTGTTTCAGCATCCTCATGAAAATCTGGAAAGTTGGGAGATGCATGAGATAACGAGGTTTGCAAATGCTACAAAATTATTTAAACTTAGCAAAACTAAATTGACTGCAAAGAGATGCAGAAGTCTCTTGTGATACTGAGTGACTGGGACATAAAGTAGCTGATGAAATTTCAATTCAATAATTACAAAAAACATGGGGAAAACACAGTTCTATCTTTATACACAAACAGAGGATGATAAGATTGAAATTAGATATTGCCAGATAGACAAGTGATCTTGGAGTCACTGTAGATAATTATCTGAAAATAGAGTAAACAGCTACAGAAAAACTAGTAGAACCCATCTGCTTAATCTTAAGGACAAGGGTCATCTCAAGAATTAAGAAATGTACCTGGTAATGGTATTTGCTTACCAGGAATTACAAAATCAACTTGTAGATTCACCTTAATTGATATTACACCTAGTAAAGAATCATCTGAAATACCAGTTCATGTACTGTCTAAAGTCTTAAGGGACATATGGTAGAGTAAAAGCTGATGGAAACTTTTTTAACCTAGTGCCTTGGACAAGGTATGTCAGCTAAGCATGCATCTTGAAGCCTTGTCTCACATTGGAGCAAGAAAGAAGATGTATATAATTCACTTTAGAAAGAGGAATGCTGTTTTTATATCTGCTTCACCCAGTCCTCCACTTTAGAGGTTGATGCTCCCTCTACATTACAAGCAGAATATACACAATGTCTTGCATTTTGTTTGCTATACTGCTGTGATTCTTTCTTCTATGTGTGCCAGATTCAGTATACCGGTATTTTTACTTCCCCCCAGGCCCTGAGCAGAAGGCTGGACTGACTAGTTGTTGTGATTTAATCCTGCTGTCAGCTAAGCACCACACAGCTGTTTGCTCACCCTCTCCTCTCAGAGGGATAGGGAGAGAAAATTGGAAAAAATAGGTTGTGGGTTGAGATAAAGACAGCTTTTTAGGACAGAAAAGAAAGGGAAAAAAATAATAGTAATAATAATAATAGTATTACTAATAATAACGGGTACAAAACAAGTTATGTACAAGTAATTGCCCACCACCCACTGATCAATGCCAATTCCATCCCTGAGCAGCAGTCCCCCCAACCTGGCTAGCCACCCCGTATTAATTGCTCAACATGACATCAGATGGTATGGAACACCCCTTTGGCCAGTTTGGGTCAGCTGTCCTGGACCTGTCCCCGAGCTCCCTGTGCGCCTTCAGCCTGCTCACTGGCAGGGTGGTGTGAGAAGCGATAAAGTCCTTGGCTTGGTGTAAGCACTGCTCTGCAACAATTAAAAGTATGTTATCATCAGTGTGTTGTCAACATTATTCTCATCCTAAATCCAAAACACAGCAGCATACCAGCTACCAGGAGGAAAATTAACTCTATCCTAGCTGAAACCAGGACACTGGTTACTGCCTAGAGTATTCTTTCAAGTAAATTAAAATACATAGAAAGCTTGTAATCAGACTTTTTGAATTTCAGCCTAGCTTTGTAGAAGTGTTACAACTATTTCCTCCTGTCAGATAAATTATTTTGCACTCAGGCTAGGATGTATGAATTGAACTATAATAGCAATAAAGAATAATTATTTAATTTAAATACAAGCCTGGCCTTTTAAATAGCTGATCTTAAACTTGAAAGCAATTTTAGCTTGCTTTTTTATACAACATTATATTGAAGGATGTTCAATCTTTAAGAATAAAAACTGTCTTTGTCTCTTTTGAAAAAGGTAATATACCCAAAATGTAAACAAATAAGAATACTCTGAAACTAGAATTAATTGTAAGAGTAAAATAGATTAAAAAGAGAATAATAATGCAAAACTTGATGTTTCAAAATGCAAAATGGACATTTTTTTAAAGAAAGGTCACAGACATTCACACAATATTGCATAGGTACATATTTTACATTGAGATAAATTATGCAAAAGGGTGCATGGGCATTTCTATCATCCTACTATTAAAACATTGCAGAAGAGTAAAAAAATGCACACAATTTTTGTCTGAGAGAATTCTGTGGCTGTCTGTACTAATCTCTGTACCCACAGATGTCTCCACACTAAACCTGTGTAGTGACTTTTCTAGAAGAATGAAGTGTGATAGAAGGGCTGAACTGACAGGGGAAGAACTAGGGAGCAAGTTCTGTCTGTTCAGTCTACTAAGCACTTTTTTTTGTTTGTTTCCTTTTTTTTTTTTTTTTTCATATAGAGGTAAAAATAAACAGAAAAGAATGTACAGAATTTCTGTATATTTTGACACTACCATAGACTATCAGACTTTAACGTTTTTGGACTCATATAAATGTAATTTTGGCTAAAAAGGGCAAAACATATAATTAGGTTTGGCAAAACATATAATTAGAACTGATCTCAAAATCTGATCTTCAAGGTACAAAAGGATAACACTGAAGAGGAGGCATTTCAACGTTAGCCTATTCAGCCATTGTTGTCAAATGTGTGCACAACTTGTGCACAACTTGTTAACAACTTCATCTGAGGATGATTTTGGATGTATTTCTTTTAATTAAATGGAAATAAGGATCCTAGTCACAAGTGGATATAGTGGGCATTGCATGAAAAAAAAAAAAAAAAAAAAGAAAAAGTTAAGTACAGTCTGATTTTGAGAAAATGTATTTGTTAGGAAGATGGGACAGAATTTATGTTTCCTAGCTTGGACTGTGTTTGACAAAAATCATTTAGGATACGGAATAGAGAAGTACCAATACAAAGTTCCTCTTATTTGGCTGTCTTATGACTATCAAACTGAGGAGCACACCATTTCTCATTGTGGGCCACTAGTTGGGCAGATAGAGTTCAGTGTTAATACATTCTTAAAGATATCTGATAGGACATAGTGCAATTTGTTTTTCACAGTGTAGGCAATGTAGACAATATGGCTATTATGGTTGAGAAAGACTGTTGAACATGAACCCAGTTAACAGTATTGGGTAAGTGTACAGACATGGAATAGCAGCAGAGTTATGGTAACCTTCACCTGAGTGGAAGTACTGAGTAAACTGTGTTCACAGGATGTTTGGGCAGAGTGAGGAAGGATCTGGAAGAAGCTCAGGAAATACGAGCCAAGTGCACGTGAGAGCCCAGCAGGTTGTATTTGTGCTTGGGCACATCCCTGGGGGTCTGGCCACACTTCAAAAGCTGCATGCCTGACTGTCTTTGAATCAAGAATATCAAAGCAACATTCTCAGTTTCTTACTCTGACCTAGCAATGCAGTCTGAGGCTAAATCAGAGGCTTTCTGTCACTTGCCCTTGAAAGTGGGCTGTTGATTGGGGTACACAGGAGTTACTTCTGAGACTGAGACAAACTTGGAGTTGTCACAAATAAATGAATGGTTAGTAATCTGCTTTTTTTTTTTTTTTTTCCCTCCACTAGAAAAGAAAATTGTTACATGCGTATGATTTATTACTCTAAGCAAAACAGAGACAGTTAGGAAAAACATACAAAAATGTTTTTGCAAAGATGCAGAGAGGAAGGTAATAGCAAAAGAAGAAAAAGCTGAAATAAGTGGAGTAGTACAAACCTCAAACTATAAAACATGGTCACAACAAAGAGCTTTGATAATTTGTAAAAACTTTTAATTTAAAGAGCTGAGTCAACATGGACCCTGCAGCTGCCATTTCTGTATTCCCAACACTCCCAGCATGGCTTGCGAATAGATCAGTGAGCTCTCAGTAACCGTACACCATTTACATGTACCATACACCATACATACACCACTGCTTTTCTGGAGGCACAGCTGTGTATACATCCAGTAAGGTGGATCTGTATGAGGATCTCTGCTCTCTACCTTCTACCCACATGTAGGAGATGTAGGAGTCTGCAGCTGTGGAAAAAAAAATAATAAAAAAAAAAAATAAAAAATGAAGCAGGTACTCCTCTACAGCATTTTTTGGGTGGGAGATAGTGAACTATTCTCAGCAGTCAGGTTGACCAACTGGAGACAGACACAAAATCGGTATCCAATTAAGATCCACTACTGCAGTGTGAGCTTTCTGTGCAGTACCTCTCTTGCCTTCATTGTGACCAGCCACACCTGTGACAACACCACCACCTTGCTAACTGCTTCCCTCACTCCACCCAAAGAGATCCCATCTTGGGGTCTTTACCTGATCCATTTCTTGAGGCTCTCCATTAGTTAGATAGGTAAGTAGGGAGGACTGAGAAGCTATCAAAATCGAGAGAAATTAAGGAATGTTGAAAAACTGGCTTTGGAGGAGTTGAACAGTATTTCAGAAAAAAGCAGAGGCAGGTGAATACTGGGTTTATGCACCTATAGGCACATTAAGCTATAGGCACAGGTAGGTACCTATGTAAATAAAGGAATTGTCGTTTATTTACTTGTACTCACCATAACTCTTCAGTTACCAGACAAGCCAGGAAACATTAGTCCAAATACCACTTGAAATAAGCTCGAGGCTAAAACAGGCTATCCACTCTAAATATTAATAAGCAGGAATGTTATGTCTTGCCTTTCCCCTTGGGCAGAAGAGAAAGCATACAGACAAACTCTTGATAGCCTGCGACAGTCTGACCCTGTCAAAGCCAAGCAATGCATACAGCAGGTCTACTGCAGTCAGAGCATTTAGGTGTATTGAAACATGTGTTCAAACCACAGGGCATTAAATGCTGAAGGTTTCTTCTCACTGTGGCTCACAAAGTTATATTGTCACACTATAAGACTTTTTCTTATCCTAACAGCAGTATTTTACAATAGTTTTTTTCCACAATAGTTCTAAATTTTATTGTCAGAATCTGCAGCGAATTTGGCAAGGCAAAATCATATTTTTAGTGCTGTAATATCCACTTTGTTGTTTAAGTGTCAGTTATTTGTAAACTACTATTTGAATAGCACAGTCTGTTGAAGGTGATGAATTACGGCTAGGGCAAACATTCCCTTGAAGGTAAAGAGGTGTGTGGTTTTGGGTGGGATCCAGCAGATGGTAGTAAAATAGCAAGCTTTTCTGGTCTTCACTTCTGGGTAAAGGAAATATGGATACATCTCAGATGCCAGATGGGTCTTGTAAGTCTATTTGCAGTGTATTTTCCTAGCACTTGTAATAATAAAGATACAATACTTCTGTGACATATATGAACTCATTCCTCACCTTTTTGTTCTTTACTGCTGCTTTGCCCTGGGAGGGTAGAGCTCCTGTTGCCAGCAAATCATGGTATGATGAAAATTTTCCAAAGAAAACTTTTCCTATGAAAAGAATACATGTCTACTGGGAGACACATTGACTCTGTTCAGCACCTGGCCTTTCAGCAAATTCTCATTAAAGTTGCCCTTCTACCCTAAACTGCTTCCCATGAATCAATTCTGGCATATCAGATATCACCAACACCACTGAGTTGTTCATCAGAGCTAACAAATATGGAAACCTTGCAAGCCCTATTGAACACTGCACCTCTCCCCACAAGAACCTCATCAGGATAGGCGCAGTGACAGAAAGGATAGAATATGGCTTTTAAGTGTCATACCAAGTTTCCAACCCATTTTTTCCTTAGAGAACACCAATAGCAAAATGGTTCATTCTCTGCAATACCCATCTCCAACATCAAGATCTCTCTCTCCCAGGTTTTAAAAACATTATATGTAAAATTTAAGTTAATTTCTAGCATCATAAACATATGGTCTTATGACTTTCATTGCAGGAATTTTCCAGGTATTACAATTTTCCAACCTGCAGTTCCTTTTTAAACAAACAAACAAACAAACAAACAAAAAACATTTCCTATTATTTAATGGCTCTAGAACATTTAAAATCATTACTCAGTTTAAATTTTATAATATCACATTTTCAGTGCCTAAAAAATATCATGTTCTGGATTTGTTGTGCAAAGAAATAGCACATAAACTTTATATTATAAATAAAGCACTTTGAATAACTGCACAAATAAACTTCTTTCTTTATGAACCCAATGAGAAGTATTATGTCAAAATTATGTGGGAACAAATGAGAATTTAAGAACACTAAATAGAAGCAATAGTGTATAACTACTTTAAATGAAGCATGAATATTGTATACGTGCTTTTCTCTTGCTGTCAGACAAGATGGAAACTCACTGAGACTGATTTTATGTAGGAGTTCACAGCTCTGTTTTATCTGATTGCAATAACTGTCCAAGGACTATAAAATAATTTGATAGAAAAAAAATAACACAAAGAAATAAACAAAAAATACACCCGAACCACAATTCTCCTCACACAGGCTTCTGATGAGCATTAGCAATAGTAAGAGCATTGCCAGCAGATGAAGGGAGGCAATCCTTCCTCTCTGCTCAGCATCCACACCTGGAATGCAGGGTCCAGTGCTGGGCTCCCCGATACAAGAGGAACATGGGATCACTGTTATGTTGTGTTCAGGAAAATCAGCAAGATATTGATAGGGGAACTGCACTACCCATCAAAACTAGATCAGAACCTGTTCAGATTCTGAATTACAGTTAGAAAGGTGTTCACAGGCTGCTCCCCATCTAAACAGGAACTAGCTGTGATAGAACCCATTACCAACAGGGAACTAAAAAAATAAAGAAGTAATAGATGTTAAGATGTTTAAATTTGTTTATTTAAAATATATGGAAATTTCTTTGAATCACAATGAGAAGGGAAGAGGTGAAAAAAAAATAGAAAGTTGTGAAAAAAATGCAAACCCACAAATAAAATCCAAGACACCTAAAATTACCCCAGATGTGCCCCCACCCACCCCACAGAAAGTAATGTTTCAGTTGAATTTTCATTTTATTTGTGAATATTCTAGATGCAACAAAGAATACTTTTGAAACTAAGAGCACGGCTTAGAGGGGAAATAGAAAGCAATGTGTTTTCTACGGACATGCTTGCTCCAGTTGGTCTGTCACCAATCTGCTGTATAGTGCAGTAGTGCTGAATATAACCTGCAGTTGCTAAAGCTTGCTGTTTCCTGGAAGCATCTTTTTTTCAGCAGTCTGTTTTTAAAGCTCTAAAGAGCTGTCCATTCTGAGCACTCACAGAGGCTGTTTTAAAGCTTCCCTGCCATACTTAAATCCACCAGTGTGCAAATAAAATCCTGTCATCTTATGGTCCACCATGGCCATATGTCCCAAGGTGACAGGAGAGTGTTTAAGGCAATTACTCCCCCTCAAAAGACTGTAATCATAGGTGTTTAACGGATGCCATTGTCTCAAGTACTACACCACCACAGTACTAACTGGATTAAAATACTGCATATTCTTTTTCCTTTCATGTTTCATGATGATTACATTTGAACTATAGTGACAGCTCTTCAGGAGAGTGGCTGATTAGAACTGTTAGTTGAATTCACCCACTGAAATCAGTTTGGTAATTTTCAGCATACTTTAAGTAACAGTTTATGCCTCTATGTGTTACAAGAAGCTACACCTGGCCTTGCTTTCACCAAGCACTAGTGGCACATTCTCAAGATATCACGCAATACACTTTGTCCCTGCAGCTCCCTATGTCTCTGTGTTCACACAGACAAAATCCAGTTCCCTCATATTACTTAAAATGGGAACAGTTTTTGTTCTGAATCACTGAGCAGAGCTGAGGTCCTGTAATTTTGTCAGTAATATTGGTGCCAACCTATGCAAGTTTTCTCATTTTATTTCCTGTGATTATATAAAGGAGAGTCTATTTAAACTTGGTATATTCAGCAGGTGTGATTTAGCCTGAGCTGATCTCTGGTTGTCTTTTTAGTGCCACATGTCCACTTTTGGTCTTTAACTCCATGGACACAGTGCTCAGAATTGTGACTGCTGATGTCTCTCAGACTTGCTCTGAGGGTGAGCCCTAACACTGTTTTAGTGCAAGAGCTGCTACTGATATGAACTATGGTCATGTGCTGGCACCAGTGTGCTTCCTAGTGCTGCTCAGAAACTCATGTGCTCAAATATGACATCTAAGTGGAGCTGGATGACATGACAATAGTGAGAGGAGAATGCTTCCACTGACATGCAGGTGTTTCTGTGGTTCACCTCCTTTTCCCAGGATGTGGTTGTCATTCAGGTGCTCAGAGATTTGAGAGTGACCATTACTATGCCACAGGAGCAGTGAATATAGAGGTAAAGCCATAATAATACATATGCACTGCTCCATGGAAACTGACAGCAGGTTTCCAAGGCAGCCAAATCATAAAAAAAAAAAAAAAAAAAAAAAAGCGAAGTACAAAGAACATCAACTAACAGCTTGATGTGCTAAGGAGAAAAAAATTTTAAAATTGCTTAAGTCCTGCTGCAGTCAATGGCAGTTGTGCTCTTAAATCACTGAAGCCCCTTTGAAAAGCCCAGCCAGGAGCACCATTGCTTGATGCATGTGACTGATTGTTCATTGTTGCACGCAGCAGTCCTGCAGCTGCACTTTCATTCTGCACTGCACCCCACTTCAGGGCTTCTTTCTTCACCATCCTGCAGGCACTGTCTTTAAGGAGACCATTATTCCTCCTCTTCCTCTCCCCTGATTTCATGCAGCTGTATATCCACTTGACAGCCAAATATTTCTACAGCCTTTCTAATAGCCAGGGATATGATGCTAATAGGGCGTCTGTCTGCTCCATTGGACTGTCAGGAAACAGCAAGGATTGTTCACTCCCCTTCCTCATGAAATGCAGACAATTGTGCATAGCAGCCTGAACTGGCAAGCAGGAGGAGAAAGAGCCATGCACTGCTAAGAGCATAACTAATATGGTCTCTAACAAGAGCTCTGAGGAAAAAAATGATTATAGGAGAGATGATTCAAGTGTAGTTGGTCCTATCAAACTGAAGCCCATCTTGAGCACAGCACTGCTTTTCAGGCTTTCCTTCTTTGCATTTACATTACAAGAATTCAAGACACTCTAGTAATTTTTGTCTTGGTGTTACAGGGTCCATGACATCTCAGTAGAAGCTGTGAGCAACCTGAAGGCTCTGCTATTTCTTAACAAACCTAACTGAAAGTGACAAAACTTCTTCTTGGAAAATAAACCAAACCAAAACAACAACAACAACAAAAACAAGCAATGATATAGAGTTAATATGCAATAAATACAAGTATTTTTTTTTTTGTAATAAAAAACAAATATGCACTAGGTGAGATCTGTAAGATTATTAACCTCTAAAACCAGCAAACAGACTCCAAACGATGTCAGATATTTTTCATACGTCTGGAAGCCTATAACCTGTTCTATAGGAGAAGCTACTCTTCAAGACGTTGGCAATAAAATCACAGAATCACAGAATTTCTAGGTTGGAAGACTCAAGATCATCGAGTCCAACCTCTGACCTAACACTAACAGTCCCCACTAAACCATATCCCTAAGCTCTACATCTAAACGTCTTTTAAAGACTTCCAGGGATGGTGACTCCACCACTTCCCTGGGCAGCGTGTTCCAATGCCTCACAACCCTTTCGGTAAAGAAGTTCTTCCTAACATCCAACCTAAAACTCCCCTGGCGCAACTTAAGCCCATTCCCCCTCGTCCTGTCACCAGGCACGTGGGAAAACAGACCAACCCCCACCTCGCTACAGCGTCCTTTGAGGTACCTGTAGAGAGTGATAAGGTCACCCCTGTGCCTCCTTTTCTCCAGGCTGAACAAGCCCAGCTCCCTCAGCCGCTCCTCGTAGGACTTGTTCTCCAGGCCCCTCATCCAGCTTGGTTGCCCTTCTCTGGACCCGCTCAATACAAACAATAAAGCCAAGCCAGTATACATCAATATTATTATGTATTTTTTACCCCCTTCCAATGTTTGAAAACTTCCAGGCAGTGAAAGCTCTTCAGAGATCAAAGTGTAAAAACTATTTTATGGCAGATGCCAAAGAAAACTGCAAAACCAATATATTAACTGGAATTATTTTGAGCATAGATAAGTTTTCCCTTCCACTTTGAACAGAACTAGAGCTTGGTTTCACATGGATTTGCCACTCCAGACGTAGCCCCCAAAAATCCCGAATATAACAATTTTAAAACAAAACATTCTCATCATCTGTTAAAGAAATAAACATGTCAAGTGCTCCTTTGATTTAGTTATAAATGAAGTTTAAAACTAGTTATTTATGTAGTTGATTTATAGTCAATACTTCTAGCTATGAAAAGGGGAGTTTTTTTTTTAATCGTTTAGTTTTGTGTGTGTGTTGTTTTTTTTTGTTTGTTTGTTTGTTTTTGTTTTTCTTTGCTGAGAAAGTTAAATCTGTATTTGCCTTCTGTGCTTCAGCTGAAAGTTGATCTCTCTTCATGAAGTTCATCCAAACACTCCTTCAGGACACTGACCTTGTGACATCCCAAAAAGAAAAGTTTTAGCCACAGAGACAACATGCAGATAGTCTTTCTCTTCTCAGATAACAAGATTTTAGCATTTAATCAGGAGAAATGCAGAGAGTAGATAAAATCAGTGGGTTTGACTGGAGCATTGGGAACAGCTATCAGAGAATGACGGCTTCTCTAATTTTTGACAGTGAGATTTGTCATCTGAGTGTTTCATTTCTCAATGAGAGGTTTCAACTCATTTTCACAGTAATGCTTTCTGAAATGTTTTTTGGTGGTGGTGGTGTTTTTTTTTTTTTTTTTTTTTTTTTTTTTTTGGGGGGGGGGGAGTCCACTATGCTGCACATATTTATTTAACTTTGAGAGGTTTCAGAGTTTGAGAGAGGTTTGAAAGCTTTCAGTTTTCAGATAAAAATCAACAGAAAATACTTTAAAAAATATTAGTATTAATAATACAGAGACAACCAACAGTTTGAGAACCTGCAGTTAAATTCCAGATTGCTAAACCAGGATATTTATGGCAATGACATCTTGGCAACATGCTACACTTCTGGGTGCAGATTACAGCTGCAGCCTGTATAGGCTGATAGGACCAGAAGACCAAGGCAACACTGTGCCAAGTCAGGTGTACTTTAAAACCCTCTAGAGCAATATAATAAATGTTGCTTGTGTCATAAACACGTATTACTCTAAATTTTCAGACTTCACATAGCCACAGACCTTCTGGGTAGAGGTGGGGGAGAAGGCATATTTCCAGAGATTAAATACTAGAGCTCCATGGGACACACCAAGTGCTACTCAACCCAGATACTGGGCAGTAAAGTCCATAGATCTGAAGGCCATCTGGGTTGTCTTGTCCCAGATTACAAAACTGCAACATTGCACTTCTATGCATGCCTGCAAGCAATGAGACTTGCCATTCCAGTGTCTGATGATGGTAAAAGTTACCAGACTCAAGAAAAGCATCTAGCCAACACTGAATGGAAAAAATGACCCTGGGGCTACAGGGATGATTTTTTTCTGGAGATGCTGAGTCAGAGTAGTCAGTATACATGATGATTGACTGACAGGCACCAAAGCAGCACAGCTGATACCACCAAGAAAGGCCAGTCTATGGATCAGCATCATGGGAGGCCAGTCAATTGAGGCAAAGGAGATGGGGAGTCAAGATGGATTTGGACAAAGGAGCCCAATAGAATATGGCCTCATTTATCACTGCTGAGCTGTTCTGGAAAAGGCTTTTTGTACCAATGTGCTTCTTTTGGTGTTTGACTAATCACGTCCTGAAGGCCTTATCATACAAATAGTCCCCAGTCTGACTTTCTCTGAAGGTCATACTCTCTGTTTTGACACTTTATCCTTGAAGTCTGATAAACGCTACTGATTAAGTAGAACTCATTTATAAACCTACTTGTTCTTTTATAACTCTCAGCAGGCTTTTTTTTTTCTTTTTTTTTTCCCAGTTCCTTGCCCATCTTTAGATATTATCTTATCTTTGAGTTGTGATGTATTTGCCTGGCAAAGAAAATGGTTTTGTCTAAATTTTTAATCCTTTTATTTTAACCTTTTTCTTCAGGCACATATAAAGCAATTACAGTAATCTTCACTGTCATACATTATCATATTTTCAGAGAAGCAACTTTGAGAATTCAAGTCAATCATGGGAAGCACTTCTCTCCTGGATTTCTCTCTTTGTAGTGTCTACGGCAGAATGGAATGAAGCTGTGGCAAGTGTTTTAGTTTGCATTTTCCTTTAAATTATTCTGTATGAGGTGAGGAAATTAAGTGCACTGTAAAAGCAGATTGATTATGATATGTAGAAGCATCGTACAGAAAACAAAAATTTGGAATTAAAAGCCTATCAGCCATTATAAAAAAAATAAAATGAAAAAAGTAAGGAAAATTGTTGTTGTACAATTCCTCATTCGATTCATCTTCCTGGCCTGGTAGGATCTTTTTTTTCTATAGAATATATAGTTTTTACTTAGTTTTAAAACAAATTAGCATAGAGACTTTTCTAGTTTCTTAGAACATCATTCCATCTCTTTTTTCTTTTCAAACAATATAACTGTTTCTCATCAGACTTTTTTTCCCAGAGATATTGAATAAGACCTATTTTTCTTTTCAGTGCTTCTAGGGCATTTGAGAGTCCTGAATCATGTTTGTCATCATCCCCAACTGTTGGAATCCTTTCTTCCTCACTTGTGACCAAAGAAATCTCTACTTTTGAAACAATAACAATAACAACAACCTTCATAAAAAGTGTCTGATTTAACACCCAAAATTTCCATGCACTTATCTATGGAAGCATTCAAAGCAGACTAAATGTGTCCAAAGAGAAGTAGTAATAATGCACCTATACGAAAGCAAAAGGAATGATTCAACAAGTAAAATTTACATTGGTGATGATGGCAAAGACCGTCTAGGACACAGAATCTACAACTGGGACACACGATGAGTAAAGCATGCAAAACATACTTACCTAATTCAATAAAATATTGTGTTGCTGTACTAGGAGAAACTTGCAGCAGGGCTCTGTTTCTGTAGCACTCAGGGATCTTCTAGGAAGTCTCTGCTCCTGCCTTTCCACCTAATCTGACCCTGCTTATTCTGTGGAATTGACTGGACCTCCACCACCACCAGCATGCCTGTAAGCAGGACCTTGTGAAAAATTCATGAACTGCTGAGAGGATCTCAGCTCTGCAAACATGACCTATATAATTCACTTGGAAAACAGCAGACTGCTAACCCAGAGTTCAAGCCCTTGTTTAGGCAGCGTAGGATCTCAGTTTTTTTATTTAATCTATGCATTCCAAAGTTGATATGAGGCTTGCTGGTAAAAAAAGATATTAGTAAGTTAAAAATAAGATCTCTCTCTCTTTCTTTCTTCCTTTCTCTCTCTTTCTCTCTCCTTCCTTCCTTCCTTTCTTCCTTTCTTCCTTCTGGAAAAGCAGCATACAGTTAATCTGTCTTGAAAATTTAAACAGGCAACAGAAGATATTTTCTAATATATTTTTGGATATGTCAGTATATAAAGCATATACCAGTTGTGGATGTTGAGCAGTGCACCACAAAAATGAAAGCTTAAACTTTATTGTGCCAACATACTTACGGACTTCTTCTAATGATTGTATATATTATTAAAAAAAATCAAGTATTTCAATTGTTTAATTTAAAGAAGGCTTCTTTAGATCATCCGGGGAATAATTCCTTTGGGAAATACTTAAATATTTCACAGTGAATGAAGACTAGTATTTTTCCATACTTTTAAAAATGACAGTTGGCTTGAAGTGTTTTATTGATTTCCCTATAAATAACTTTGAGCTGTGGAAGAAATACACTGCATGTAATGTAACTTGGCTTATAAAATAATTGCATAATATTGAAATGAGGACTCAATCTGGTAGAACAGATTGCAAAATAAAATGACCAAACAATGTTTGAATAAAGATCTGGCTGATAAACTGAGCTGATTGCAGTATATACAAATGTTTGGAAAGGAATGCTCTACAGTAGGAAAAAACAAGAAATGACTGCACTATAGACTTCACTCTCATACTGTGAGGAATTGAAACACTAGATGAGGACTTTTGCAGTAAATTATATTATTCCAGTGCCATTGGATTGGTAATAAGCAGCAGTATATTTTTAGAACATGAAAGGAAACAAGCATATCTTTGAACTTTTTGTGTGTAAAGTTTTCTTTAACTGTGGCCTCCAGGGTACAACCTAACTCAAAGTTTCTTTTACATCATGACTCAAGCAGTATTCTCAGATGGATAGAATTCAATTGATCTACTTCAGCACCAGCTCTCACCCAAAACAGCTCATCACCATTTTCTCAAAAGTGTTCTCCAGCCTTGTGGAGGGTGTTGTACCTATGGAGGGATGTGTAAAGAGTAAAAAATCACTGCTACACAGTCAGTGAGCAGAAGCATCCACATGTTACATAAGAAACAGACAACTCACCTCATGCAGAGTACAGCCATAACTGTCAGCTATGCCACCAAGACAGAGTCTGCAATGACTGGTTGAGACACCACAGGATGGAGGGAGGGTTGGTGGTAACCAGAAGGCACTCAGGGAAAACTTCAGACTCTTGAGAGAACTTGATATAAATCATCTTACCGTTTAAAAAAAAAAAAAAAAAAAAAAAAAAGGTATTTCTGCTAATGCCCTTAAGTCTCTCCAGGAGCTGATTTATCCAAAGTTTTCTTTTGCTATTGGTCGTTGCAGCCTGCTGGGTGGACACAGCTGTAGCCTGTCAACTACCAGACAGTAAAAAGAAAAGCAAAAAACTCTGAAACAGGCATCATTGCCATGAGCAGCTGCTACTCTGTGTGCATTTTTCTCCTCTGCAACCTGAATGTTTGTCGTGGTTTAACCCAGCTGGCAGCTAAACACCACACAGCCGTTTGCTCACCCTCCCCCTTCCCTCTCTGGGATGGGGGAGAGAAATGGGAAAGTGAAGCCCGTGAGTTGAGATAAAGACAGTTTATTAAGACAGGAAGATAATAATAACAATAACAGTAATAACAATAATTATGATAATAGTACTACTAATAATAATGTGTACAAAACAAGTGATGCACAGTGCAATTGCTAACCACCCACTGACCAATGCCCAGCCTAACCCCGAGCAGTCTGGCCCCCCTCCAGCTAGCCACCGCTATATATTGTTCAGCATGACGTCAGATGGCATGGAATACACCTTTGGCTAGTTTGGGTCACCTGTCCTGGGTCTGTCCCATCCCAGCTCCTGCTGCACCCTCAGCCTGCCCGTTGGCAGGACAGAGCAAGAAGCTGAGATGTCCTTGGCTTGGTGTAAGCACTGCTCTGCAACAATTAAACCATCGGGGTGTTATCTGCACTCTTCTCATCCTAAGCCAAAACAGAGCATTCTACCAGCTACTAGGAAGAAAATTAACTCTGTCCTAACTGAAACCAGGACAATGTTTTAAGAAAAATAATATTCAACAAAAACATGATAGGATGAAGAAGAGTGAACGGAAACATGTGTGGAGCAAGTAAACCTCAACACTGTCAAGAAATGATGCATTGTGTTGCCTTTTCCAGTCTTGCTATCCAGAGTGTTTGGCTGGTACTTCTACCTAAGATGCTGAGCATGAGTGAAAGACAGCTTCATCGAAACAACAATCAATTCCCCTGCTTGCTCAATCACTATTTCCTTTCCATTTTCCCCATACCTGTCATACACTGACATTAAATGGCTGAGTATCAAGACTCAGGCTATTGTACTGCTAGGCATCCAGCTATGCTGCTTTAGGCAGTAGGTATATTATGCTTTGGAAACAGGTGTGCAGTGAATCACAAATATGTGACGTGGCCTGTATGTAACAGTTACACCAGCCTGGGAAAGACTGTCCTGATAGCCTGCCCCTGCCCTCAACATCCTGAGCCTCTTCTGACTTTGAAGCACATTGGTACACCCAGGCACCAACGTGTGTTCAAGAACAATTATCTTGACTTTGGAGAGTAATGGCAACAGAAAAAAGATTGCTACTGAGTGACCAAGAGAAGACAGTCATAGATCAGGCTGTGCTGAAAACTGGTACTATATTCACATAATATTTTGCTGAAATTCTAGTTTTGTCTTCATTTATTGCTTCTCTAAAATGTAGTGGTGTCTTTTTAGTTGCTATGTTAATTCTCAATTTTCTGTATCTTTCAAGACTGTTAATTGAAACTTTTCTTCCTGTCAGTCATATAGTATTTATCCCTTGTACAGATCAATCTCTTTATTTTATTTTATTTTTTTTTTTGGTATCCTATATTTAGGAAGGGAAGAAGCAAACCATAAAAGATTACTGTGCTTAGTAAAATAACTATTCTCCACTCCTAATCCCATTTCTATTCCTACAATGTATTGCCTGGAACACAGATCAATTGAATCTCAAGATATGTTTCTTCAGCTCATGGGACAATTGTTTCTGAATTTTTATTGACTGACTCAGCATATAACTCAGCAAAGGATGAAAACCTGTAGTGCTGATTTCATGCAGTGAGATAATTAGATTAAAAAGAGGGTGCAAACTATTATTCCAGCATCTTAGAGAGAGCTGTTTATATATTTATTTATTAATTATTACTTTTTTTGCTAAAGAACAACCTGCTGTGGTTAATGATGCTACTGCATTTGCCAGCAGAAATTTGATCTACTCAAGTGATATTCTAGCACAGTTTAGTTCACTCACCTATTTCAAATTTACATTACTGTCACTTACTGAACACTGAATCACTTGCTGCTGCTGCCATCACAGTCAGAGGATGTAAATACAAACTAGAAATTAAACAAGAAAGGATTTAAATTACGTAGACCCAAGGATAGCTATGCAGAACAATAGCCATGCAAATAAGGAACGTGATCTGCTGTTTATGTGCATACCTAAGAAAAATACATACTTTTACAAGGAAACTTGAGACAGTCAAAGATTTTCACATAGACATTTGTTTTCAAATAATTAAAAAACAACATTTTTTTTTCCCTAAATTTATTTATTTTTTCCCCCCATTGGATTTCAATGCATCATTGTTATGAGTGCCATTCATTGCGTTAATGGGAATTTCTATTAGCCTTGAAAGCTTGGCAGCACTGCCTGTCACTTACATTGTTCTTGCTCAGATACCTACCGTGCCTGGAACTTATATCTGTCTGATCTCATCAGTTCAACACAGTGGCAGCCCACTTTGGAGTTACACCTTTTAATACAATCAACTTAGAACAGCCTTGCATCTCTGTTGCAGGGTTTGCCTCATTACTTGTTAATTGAATCTCGTTTGCTGAAACATATGATCTAACAGTTATAGCAAATCTTAAACCTCAACAAGCACAAGATTGATTAATGAATACAGAGTAAAGTAAATTCCCTTTTTGTGTTTAATCACCACAAAGAAGGTTTTGGACCTGTGATCTAAAGGCAACTTCCTTGTGGATTTTAGCTTCCAATTCCTTGTGAAGTACCTCATCCTTTTACTTAAACTTACTGATTATGAAAGCTCTTATGCACCTCTTTATCCCCCTGCAGAGCGCATAGAAATTACTTTGAATTTGAAAATACTGATGCATGAAGCATGGCGAAGAGAAGTCATGTTTCTCCTGTGTGGTGCCTCTATTCTTTCCCCACAACACCTAATGCTAACATCACTCCCAGAAGTCAGAATGAAGAAAGAGTTAGATGAAACTCATCTGTAAAGTGGCAAATGGTTTTCAATGATACCAAAGCTTTTGCTGTTGATTAGCAATTTCTGGAAACTACTTTTCACACTGCCTGAATTTATAACTGTAATAACAGAGGGATTGAACTTAATTATATTCTTGTAGCTTTGTTAGCAAATTGCAAAGAATACCGTTTACTTTTGCCCTGGTAGTTTTGACAACAAGAAGATCTTTTGCATAATATTCTCAAATAAAGGTGTAATAAATGGCTCAGTTTTCAAAATAGGACTATAATCAAAGTTTACAATGTATTAAAGGAATAGAGGCAAGCAAACAGCGCTGGGTGCGCCGGGAGTCTCTGCTCCACCAAGACGCACACCAGTTACATCAAGCAGCTGACTTTTATGCTCCTAGGCTGATACACATTCATTACTACTTCTAAAAAAAACAAGGTTATTATAATTAGTTTCCAGAATCCAAACCCTCCTACTGGAGCATGCGTATCAGCCTCCGGTGGTCCCTCTGGGGGTCTCTCGTGCTGAAGGCTCATAGTCTTCCTCCCTCTTGTCCTTCTCCTTTGTCCAACTTGGCTGTATGTCAGAGACTTGTGCAACATCCCCTGCAAGCTTTGTCTTTTAGTTGTTTTTCAGCTCTCCCCATCTCCTTAATCTCCTGGCCAGATAGCAGAGACTTGCATAGTGTCCCATGCAATAGTCATAATAGTTAGCAGTTATTCTGAACCCCCCACAGATATCAGAGACTCCAAGGAAAAGTCTACAAATACATTTCCCTTCAAGCTCTCTATTGACATGAATTGCTAAAACATTCCTTTGCAAGATACAAGAATTATATACATTAGCCACTCTTAGACTTGTGGTTATACAAGGGTATGTAAAACAGAAGGTCACATTCATCATACCATGCGGCCCTAGCATTGTTCCATACTGACACGAATCAGATGAACATATCTCACAAAGGCATGAGCTATATTTTTTTCCACTGTGATTTCAAACATTCAGAATGACAGAAATCACCACTGGCAACAATTATCTGTCTTCCATGAAATGAGAAGACAACAGTCTGTGATTTCCTGCAATAGAAATATGTGCAAGTCCCTGTTGAGTTAAAACCTTTCAGTCCAGCTTTAAATGTATTTGTGTTCTTGTTTGCATACATCCTCCTCTCCTTCCTTCTCATCCTCTGTATTCCTCTCTCATGAATACCTGGCTAAGGAAGAATTCACTGAATTAACCTTGTGTAGGTTGGGGTAAATCTTAGCTCTGGATTTTATGAAAGATTTGGAAAGAAAATAAAATTTTAAAGCCTTTCAGTATCAATAGAGAATATTTTTAGTTTCAGACTATACACCAGGGGGACTCATTTCATTTTGTTCTACTATGTTTTCAGCAGTAACACAGTGAACCAGGTGCTGATATTAATTCTATGGTATCTACAATGAGCCATTTCAAACTGATAAATATTTACAACAATTTACTTGAAAATGAAATAAGAAAAGTTATATCATCTTCAACTTTAATTTCAAAGATTTGGTCTGATTAAGAACACTTCTTTTATGTATTTTTCCATCAAAAGTAAATGACATGAAAAAGCTCCAGAATGAATGATAGTATGAAGTCACTGGGAAAATGAATATTTTTGAAAGAATAATATTAAATAATAATAATAATCAGCTAGTCTAGCAGCTTTTTGTGGTGAAAAGGAGAGTAAAATGTATTTCTTTCCTTGCCAGGAACATCACCCTGTGTGATGTTCCTCGTCAGTGAAGTTCCTCACAGGGAATGCTGCAGGACCCTGTGGTTGAGTGGATCCTGCAGCAGTTCTGAGTCAGTGCATTTACTTAGGTTAGCAGAAATGCAAAATGAGGTGTGTAATTTAGTATTCATGACATTTAAAATGCAAAGTTGAGGGGAAAACACACCCAGATACTTTCCATCATGTCTAGAATAAAGGGTTGATGATGGTAAATGAAGTTATTCTATTTCTTTTTTTGGGCAATGCAGCCTAGACTGGAATTTTAAAAATGGTTATTTTGCCCACTCCACTGCTCTTTATTGATTATAATCTTAATGATCTTACCTCAGTTAAAACTCCTTGTAAGTGGCATCATGTTGGGAGTGTAAGGTACATAAGTAAAAATACATTTCTCTGGTATGACCACACTCCCCCTCCCCACTGGAATTCAAGTGCCATCTGTCAGCTTCTGCTGCCACAGTATGGGACAAGTACAAGAACAGTAAAAAGAAAGCAGACACTAGAATACCTCCTACCTCCATGAATGTACAGTCTAAACTGTCAGCAATGGTTACTGTATTTTCAAAGGCAAGAAATAACATGATAGAGATTGACAGATGAAATAGTCAGTTTTAAAAAGAGAACTAAACAAGCCTATTTGAAATTGAAAGAGTGTGAATTTCAAGTGTTACAGGCCAAGTACAAAAACTCTAGTATTTTAGATTGAAGAAGGGAGCATTCAACAAGTATACTTGTTCTTGTCTATTTTCCAAGACATCTCAGATATTCCAATGAATTTAAAATGTGAAATGAATCAACCGTATGAAGATGGATATTTTGTAAGTGATTATTTCTTTCTTTAAATAGTTAAAAAGAAAGTATTTTATCCTGGAAGAATTTCCTTCATTTTCTTACAAAATTTAGGAGCTGTTTAACATTCACATATGCACACTTATATGAAACTACTAGCAAAAAATTAGTTTACTAAACTAATCTCAACAAGCCCAAAAGGTATTTAGATGTGGGGTCATGAGGCTTTGATCATTAGTAACATTCAGAGACTTGTTCCTAAATTTCAAAATACAGCTCTTCTGAATTACAATTGTAGTTTCTATTTGTTCAGAATTGATGGCTCTGGTATCACTGAGAAAGTATAGAGGTCTGATATTACTGTAGGCAGACCTCTTAGGACTGTTGCACAGTGTTTATTAAGTTGGGTAGACTGAGCAGGAATACATGAGATCTGAATTTGTTTTCTTTTACACATAAGTAGAAGCTGAAGCTAAGCAAAAGCTGTTTGCTTGGCTTCTCAGTGATTATTCTTAAAATAGTCAGTATAGTCCGGAGAATGTTTTCTTGGAAAATTTTAATACTATTGTTGGAAATTCAGAGATTGGTGTGAAGAAAGACTAAATTTAAAGATTCCCCCATCCACATATTGAAGGACAAAATCTCCAAAATTGTGTCACAGACTAAAAAGAAAATAGAGATGAAATTGGTAACCAGTTCCTGAGTCAGAAGACAAGTTACCTTGTCAATAGAATTTGCCCCATGTTTTCTAATGGTTTACTTTGTAAAGTATAAATTCCTTACAGAGACACCTGTTTAAAAAGTTTTTTCTAAGTTAAGAAAATGAGAAAATCTCACTTGGAGGAAGGAAACATTAGCACTGAGATGTCAGAAAGTGTTCTGGTTTAATTTGAGTTGCGGCAATGTTCTTTCCGATCTTCACTTCCTCTCTCTGCAGCACTCCTTGGGATGTGTTGTCAATAACAGCCTCTGATCTGAACTGGCCTGTATCAATTTATATTGGTGATTTGCTTGATATCATAATAAAAAACAACAAACAAACAAACAAAACAACAACAAAAATCCACAATAAATTCCTTCCTCTATATGTCTTCCCTGCACATCTCACCTATGATATTATTATGCAGTACAGAGGATGGTAGATCTCTGTTGTTCTAAACAATATTTGGACGTGTGTCTGAAATAATGAAGAAAACAATTGCTGAGAAGGAAATTTATTTATTTATTTATTGGTTTGCAGAAAGGAAAGAAAAAGATTTACTTGAGCATCTTCCTGCTTTTCTGGGTCAAAAGAAAGAGGCTGAGAAGATGTGATATTTTAAGAGAAAGCAAATTCTACATTAATATTTTAAAATGCACACTGTTGCATATATTCTCTTCTACAGAGAATATATACTAATCACTCTGTTGAACTCCATGTAGAAAATGACACTTTCAGACCAGAAGTTTTCAGATTCTTAGCAGGAAATATATGTTTTTTATATGCAATAGACATGATGAAATCAAATGGATTTTCTCTTAGTTTACTTTTTTCTAGGGAAGTACCTGGCACTCTGTATTTTATTCTTCAAGGAAATCCTGCTAAGCATTCTAGCTCAGGGAGGGTTGGAAATCTGCATAATTACATAACAAGTTTTCCCCTAATTGTCTCTAAGTATAGAACAAACTTGGAATGGACCGTGGATTTTTGATTGTGTTGCCCTTTCTAGTTTTCTCTACCTTGGAGCTCACCAGAATTGAAATTACCCTCAGTTTGAAGAGTGGAGGTCACATCTGCAGGGGTGACTGCTGGTCCTCTGTTCCCCCGGGGTCAAAGAGAAGTATCACTCTGGCTGGCAGTGCTTTCCAAACCCTAATTTTGGGGCCAACTGTTCCTGAATACAGGGGATGGCAAAAATATCCCATGCTTGCTATCTCTGAAAGTATCTAGTGAAGGAAAGTCAACTGAATTTTCTGTCACAGAATGAATTTCCTCATTTGATATTATAACACCTGCCCATTTCTGAGTTCATCATACAAATTCCAGATTTCTAAGTGCAAGAGATCCTTTTTCAATATTCTTCACCATTCACTGAAGCAGACTTGTGTCCCCTCTACCAGTGAAGAATAAGTCTCTATTACTAGCTACTGTATTAGAGATGATTATTTCAGCAGACTATCTCTTTCCTAAAAGCTGTGTGCTTAATTGTGACATCATACCATGACCATGTACATCACCCTTCCTCACAGGTTGCCTTGGTTTCAATTTGATATATGGTGATTTGTGCATAACATATGCATTTCATGTGCTATCTTTGAGCCAGAAATGGGACTATTACATTTAATCTTTTCAGTCACCAGCTACAGAAATTCCAACTACCAGGCAAAATTCTAAAATGAAGAGACAAAGGCAGAAACAGAAAATGATAAATCATGGGATTAAATGTAAGTAAATTAAAAAATATATATATATTCCTTACAATTTCTTCAGAAATTAAATTTTACGGTGTCAAAAATATGAAATTTTATGTGAAACCAAGAAGGGCTTAATTCAAAGATAAATGGTGCTGTACACTTCATTTAATATACACTTATTATATTTCTTAGAACAGAGGGCATCCCCTTTTATATATATACACACAAAATACTGAACACTAATAGGAATTTAACTGATTACTGTAATATTCCTACTCTTCTGCACCTTGGCTAAGCTATTTTTCCTCTTTCACTGCTTCAGCATCTCTACATGGTTGCTGCAGTAACAAAGTAATTTTCTGATAAATTCATCAGGAAAAGTGCACTATAGAGAACATGTATAACTCTAAACCTGTCAGACCATCACAATTTTAAGGCAATTATTCTCCTAGGGGAAAAAAATAAAGAAGGAAAATTACACAATGTAATTGCAGAGAGACAAGGATAAGTTATCATAATTTTATGCTACCAAACCTAACTTTCTTAAATGTGCTCAACACAGGGAGATGTTCCCTTATGGACAATATATATCTTTTCAATCTGTATCAACCACAATGTCAAAAAGGTTGGCATATAATGTAAATCAAGATTGCTGGCATACTTGTACCACTAAAAATGATGGCTGAAGGAAAAGTCATACAATAACATTCATCTTCTAAGCAAAATGAAATACCTCAGCCTCCTTGAACCAATTATTTCAATGGTACTCAAAACCTAGATCATAATTAAAAGTGTAATCACTGTAGTTAAGCTAAAGATTTCTGTAAAACACAAAACCTACAACACCTGAAGGGAACCACAAATCCTGAATAGCAGGAATAAGAAAATGCATTTTAATCAACTTGTAAGAACCTCGTAAAGGAAACTTATACATCACCAAGAATGCTGAAAATACCGATTTCTAAACAACTTTCTGTTGCCTCTCCTTCTTCCTCTGATAGATTCCTAAGAGGTCTTTTACAGTAAATACAATAATAAGTATAGTAAGAATATAATAAGAATAAGTAGTTTTGGTTGATTTGTTTGACTAGGAGATCTCTGCAGGATCCAAGCTTTTCTATCAGTCTCCTACTAATTCATTCTGAAATGAACTGCACCATTATCCCTTATTACAGAATTTATACACAGCTTAGAGTATATAAATCTGGTGTCACCTCTCTGTACATTTTTGCCATTTGACTCTTTGTTTTATAATTTTTAACTATGACCTAAAAAATTTTAAACAAACTCTTTGTTTATGAACTCCTAGCCATGAGTAGAAGTATTTGGTGCTGGTATAAAGGGATAATGCTTGCTTATAGCACATAACTTCACCATTTGTTAAAAATGAGTCTCTTAACTGGCTGAACAATGTTGATATCAGGATGTATCATATTGTCACATCTGCAGTCTAACACTATTTCCTCCTGGTGTCAGGATCAAAGGTTTTTTTTTTTTTTAAAGGAATTCCAGAATTCCAATACTTTTAGTTCATAAATAGTAATTTATTTTATTCAAACATATTTATTTCAAAAGTAGGGCAGAGTCAGATGAGTCCAGAGTTAAACAAGCTCTTAAAAAAAGAAAAAAAAAAAACAACACACACACACACACACACACAAAAACAAATATGTAAGTGTATGTATGAGACCTAAGCTATATATTTAGGTAGCAGTGAAACAAAACAATGTAATCATAGAATCACAGAATGGTTTGAGTTGGCTGGGACTTTAAAGACCTTCTAGTTCCAATTCTCACACCTCCCACTAGACCAAGTTACTTAAAGCCCCATCCAACCTGGCCTTGAACACTTCCAGGGATGGAAGTCCACACTTCCACAACTTCTCTAGGCAACCTGTTTCAGCACCTTGCCACCCTCATTGTGAAAAATTTCTTCCTAATTCATAATTTTCTTTTTTTTTTTTTTTTTTTTTAAAAAAAAAAAAAAAAAGAACCTTTGTTTCTACAGGCTGAACAGCCCTGACTCTCTTAGTCTGTCTTCATAGGAGAGGTGCTGTAGGCTCTGATCATCCTTGTGGACCTCCTCTGGATTCACTCCAACAGGTCCGTGTCCTTCTTATGTTGGGGGCCCAAAGGTGAACATAGTACTCCAGGTGAGGTCTCACAAGAGTGAAATAGAGCAGAATCACCTCCCTTGACCTGCTAGCTACACTTCTTTTGATACAGAGGCACTTTTCACCACCTTTTGACATAAAGAAAATAAGATAGGGTAGCTTTGGAATCAAATACATGTGAGCATTCAGGTTTAAATAGCAGGTGGTTATATTTTGCAGCACAGCACATCTCAAACAGGCTTGCAAAGTTCCCAAGCATACATTCCCCAAAGGAATACCACAGCCATTAAAAACTGAGAATTGCCAATGCCCAATTTCAGGGAAAATGCTTCTTGAATATCTCATAGAAATGTGTCTCATCTGGAGTCTGACATCAGCTACATTTAATGGGCCAGTAAAAGATACCTTTGGGATGAGCTTTACAGTTACAATTTCATGTTGCATGACTCCATGTACGCTTCATGCTTGCATGCTGACAAATAAAGCTTTCACTAAGGAAATTCCACCACAAGAAACAAAGCTCTTTTTCATGATCTAATGACATGAGCTGATTTACTGTGAATGTCACAATACTTGAGTTATTCTTCAGACCTACCTTGAACCTTAATGAAGTATGGAACATCCTCAAATTAGCTATCTTCCTATGTACAACATAAAAACCTAAAGTGTATTATTATTATTATTATTATTTATTTATTTATTTATTTATTTATTTATTTATTTATTGGGGGGAGTCGGTTCCTTCATGTGCTACTAGCCTGAACAATATTCTTTTTGGAGTCTGCAGCAAACTATTCATTCTAAGACAAGATACGTGTTCAGATGATCCAAAACCACGCTGCAATGAATGAAGTTGATATATTAGCATTGTCACCTAGGTCTCTGTGAGATAGCAAAAGAATCAGTACCAAGTCAACATATACAGTGAATTGAAAAAGTGTTCAGGCAACAAAGAAGAAACTTTATAACCATGACACCAATGAAATAGAACATACACAGTGCTACACAAAACACACTTGTGAATTTTATTTTTGTGAGACCACTATATGAGATGGCAGTGGCCATCACTCCCAAGACCTATGCAGCTGCAGTTTGACAGAAAAAAAACATAAATAAATAAAAGGAAAAAAAGAAGGAAAAAAAAACACCTATGTAGTTCAAGAAAATAAATATTTCTGTCAACAGAGAGGATGGATACAAATGTTTACAATCAAATAATGTACTGAAAGTATGTATTTTCACAGTATAATTTTTGTCTGCCGGGAGAAGGTGGCATAGGACATGAAGATATTGTAACGCTGAAAAGATACTGATTTCATAATATGAAAAATAAACTCAAAGAGACAGAGATCATTAGTTAGTAGAAGGTCTCCTCTCTTGAGTGAGAAAGCATCCTTCTGAAAGTTGCTGTTAAGAGACTGAAAGTTTGTTATGAGTCTGCACATATGAACTGATGAGCCAGCTGTGACATTCTATACCACAAAGGTATGGAAAGTGTCTCAAATGAGAAAAAGTCAATGGGTATCTTAAATATTTATTAACAGGAACGGAATTTTCCTGTTAAAGGGAAAAAAAAAAAAAAAAAAAAAAAAAAAGATTGTCCCAATCTTAGTCTTATTCGGTCATTTCACAAGGGTGTAAATGGTTTAACTCAGTGTGATGAGATCTAACTGACAGTTTGGAACCTAACAGGGTGGCATTTTGGCTTTTGTCTCTGTTCTATTCATATTTCTTACTGTTTTTGTGTTTACCCCCAAAGGCATATTTTTCCATACAGACTTAGATAGAAAGGTTGTCAACACTGCATGTCTAAGTGAAAAAGAAAATATTAAAATTTCTGACATGAGTTCCTTTATGCCAGTGTCACAGTGCTCACTGGAAATCCATCTATAGACTTCCTCTGCTCTCTCTGAATTGTTTGCATGGTTTGGACTAACTATTCCTTAGAGGAACACAGTCATAGAATCATTAATGTGCATCAATCACTAATGACCTCCAAAATCACCTATTCCAACCATCTTCCTACTACCAATATCACCCAAGTACCATGTCCAAACTTTAATTCATTGCAGTATGGAACTGTGAGATTAATCCTTATCTAAGAAAGATGGCTACTCTATTTTTATTACTTCATTAAACAAAGGTGTCAAACAATCACAACTAAGATAAGGGTATATTTGTGCATATTCCTGAATTGCCAACTGTATGACTAATTTGCTTCATTTATTTTAGCCTGTTTTAGAAAATATTATGCTGCTGTGTCAGCCAGTGGATGGAGACTGAATCAAGGTCCTGTCCATTAGCTCATGCAGATCTGGAATTTCTAGTAGGCTAAGAACTGGTGGGACTTCAACCTTGGAGTAATTATAACTCCAGGATATGAATTCTGGCAGATATTTTGCTTTGCCTTTGGAAGACATTCAGTGCAGCTGCATGTTCAAATGTAGGTGAATCATATCCATATATACGCAGACAGGATTTCGTGGACATAGGAAGTGAAACACCATTGTAACAAATTGATCTTCATTCTAAGGATATGTTATCACTAGGCTTAATATTGGCAGTTAACTCAGTGATGCTAATATTTGTCATAATTATCCTCCAATATTATTTGAAGGCATTAATACTAGGAATTAGTTTGCTGTTCTATATGGATTATTTTGTAGTTGACATGTTAACTTTAGTACCACCAGATCACTTCACATTAGATGCTCTCCTTTAGAAGTAACATTTCTGAAAGATGACAAAGACAAATTAGTCATGGGATAGTAATTTTGAGAAATATACACCTGTCAGTATTTGAGGAAGATTTTGGATGCAAGTATGAATATTTGACTTGCAATTCAGATTTTGAGACTGATGCATTAAAAGCTCTTGCATATTCTTATGTATTATTTTGACACTTGTACTGAGCTCCTCAAAAGGCACTCACCTCTTCCATCAGTGTCTATGAAACACAATGTTCCAAATGTATCTCATAAATAAAGAATACTCTAAGTGCTGTTCACATTTGCATGTCATTATATACTTCTGGAACTCTTCAACATAGTGGTAGCAACTTCTCACCTGTAGGAGAATTCAGCTGAAGATGACGTACCAGCAGTGTCTTGCTCACCAGCTGCTTCTTGCTCCTCCAATTTGAGGAAGAGGAGAGGAGGAAATGTTGTCAAGAACTTCTGCTTTAGGAGCTCCTCCCTAAATATCAGACAGAGAAGGATAACTTTGAACTTAAGGATCAGAAAAAGTTAGGGTGCCCTTCAGCCAGTAAAGAGGAGCAGATAGTGCTCCCAAAATTACGTGGTACTCAAGGTGAAGCTGCACCAGTGCAGAGTAGAGCAGGAAAATCCCTAGCAATGCTGTACCTGATGCACCCCAGGGTACGATTGGCCCTCCAGGCCACCAAGGCTCATGTGCAGCTTGCTGTCAGTCAAAACCCCCAGATCCCTTTCTGTGGGGCTGTTCTCCAGCATCTCATCCCCTAGGTATGCATACATGGAATTTTATCATTAAGCCAGTTTACAATAATAGTCAATTGTAGAGGAAGTTAGGCTTAGAAGTCTCTAATTACTAAAGTGTAAATTAGAAAATATAAAGTGACACCTTACTCATGAAATAGATGAGATTTATTTCAGTCTTGGAGTGGACTAGCTCTTTTGCAAGTCACATCTTAACATCTTCTAAAATTAGGAGACCAGGTAGGAGTATTGACTTTTCAGGGTATAGTTTCTAGGCATCATGTTTGCAGAGTAAATCTCAGAATGCAAGAATCTGTTTCCAATACCCACAAGTTCTGTTAATACTTGTGACAGCTGATTTCATAAATACAGTTTCAAATAATATCCACAGATACATTCTCTATTATTGACTCAGTAGTAATCACAGTGAATGTTCCCTAAAAGTAATTCTGGATAATACAAAAAAAACCTGTATATGCTTGGATATAAATTTAGATTATTCTGTATCACAATGGCATAAACTACACTTATTTAGCTAACCTAAAACACCAGTTCACCATCCAAATTTAGAAGAATTAAATTTAAGGTTAAGAAGGTTAATGAAGTTAGCATGTTGGCAACTAGATATCTAACGAAGATATCTATCTTCGGATGATATACTTAATGTTGTAGAGGATTAATGTTTTGACCTGTTTCACATTCTCCATTAAGTTTGATTTCAGATGAATGTTACCACATTTATATGGATAGATATTGAAAGAAATCACAAAAATCTAGTAATCGTCATGGTTTTGCCAACATTAAGTTTTGATCTATCAGTTATAATTCACTTTAGTTCCTTCTTTCACATAAGTGATTTTTTATATAATCTGGATTTAATTCTAATCTTTTATGACCTCATGACTCAAGATTTAATCAGCTCAGTATCTATAATTTTGTTCTGGAAACCCCAATAAATAGAGAAACATTATCATATCAAGCCTTTCCATGATGAGCAGAAATATTTGGGAATGAACATATGAAAGGATAGGGAAAGGAAATTACAAACAGCCGCATGGTTATGTCAGCACTCCTAATGTATTAAACCAGTTAAAGAAGTAAAAAATAAAAATAAAAATAAAATTACTGTAGTAAATTTTGTAACTTATTGTACTGTCTGTAAAAAGTCATGCAGAACATTGTCTCACTGTAGTAGAGACATGTAATGTTCTACTGAGTAAGAAGTGATATTTCCTCTCCTTCCTTTCTCTCCCCTTCCCATGTATGGTTTAACAAGATAAAGTGTTGCTAAGCATAGTTTGGGAAACTAAAGTTTCTGCTGGAAGTGTGTCGAAAACTGTAATAACTTGTTCTTTCAAATTCTGAATATTCATGAGGTCAGGTTTCTTACACATGGCTGTTTCTGCACAACTCATTTTGTGATGGGGAAGTCCTTTATACTTAAAAAATAAACCTGGAAACAAACAGGTGTAATAGATTGCAGTATGTTAACTAACAGCTGCAAATAAAGAATGGGTTATAAATTGAAGCTACCAAGCTTGAGTAAGGGGGAGGGAAAGTGAAAAACATGTAATTTGTTCCTTCATATTTCAGAAATATTAATTATTACAGTTACAGGTTTTGCATTGGTGTAGTCCAAGTTCATTCTCCCTCTACAACAAAATTTATGCTAATTCATTATTATTTAATGAAAGCTATGCATGAAATCGAGAGCTTCTGTAATGCTGCATAGTATGTTTTATCAAATCTCTTAATTTGGGTTGTCAGGATGAATGACCTTGGATCCAGTGCTTGGCTTTTTTTTTTGTTTTATCTCTCTTTTTTTTTTTTTTTTTTTTTTTTTTTTTTTTTTTAATGTGCTCTTCTACCCTCTGTTCGAAATGATTTCACTTTCATTTCTGGGAGGTTGAAGGGAAATGAGATATGCAGAGCATTTATTCCATCTAACTTTTCAATAATTTGAGAAAAGGAAAAATATTATGATAATTTTTGTCCTTGAAACTAGCATTTCCAATTCATAGAATTCTCAGCAGCCAAACTTATTAATTACAGCTACAGGACATTCACATTTTGAAGAACATAACTGAAAGAAAAGGCAATAAAATAACTTGGTTTCTGCTTAACACACTAAGAAACTACTTTTTGAAACTCAGTTGTCTTTAAGTTCAGAAAAATCAGAGCAGAAAACTAGTAGCATGCCAAGTTTGTTTCCTAAGTGACTAATTAACAGTCAACCTGGTTTTGGAAGAGTACTATTCTTCAGAAGTTAAGACAATGAAGTACTGAGAAGAATTTCAAAAGAAATCTAAAAGTATTATTCCCCACTGCCAGGCAATAAAATCAAATGTGTGTTGTGCTACTCTTTATAGTTGCAAGTGATATTTCAAAGGATAAAATGTTTCTTATAAAAGAAAGTCCTCCTTCAATTTCCAGAATTTGTTGATTTATTCTTTTTTACAAATTAAACATCTATTCTTGCACTGCCAACAGAAGAGATTTAATGTTGTACAGCTGTGAGACTGTGTCTTCAAGAGTCTGGCAAGCATTTTTTCTAGAGGTAATCTGATGTATCAAAATAAGTCTTATGAAAAATAGCTACAATCTCATTTTAATTTCACTGCAGTTGACTTTTGGCCTTCTGAAGCTTAAAAGACTTCTAGTTAAAATACAGAAACTCATACAAAGCATAACAAAGCTAACAATGAGCCTCTTCCAATTTTAACCCTTCACTCAAAAAAAGAAGTCTAGCATCTTGCATTTACTATTCTGAGCATGCTCAATTGCTGGTCTAACTCACCTACTTTAAGTTTCTGAGGCTGGGGCAATGAGCCCATACATTAATGTAGGACATGCTTATCATGAGAACCTTAATGCAAATCAAAAAAAAAAAAAATTGCTGGATGTGTTTACATTAAATTTTTGTTCAGATGAACAGTGCACTTTTAAAGTACATGCCCTAGTTGTCCTGTTGCTGTGCCTGTAGTTGTATCTTGGAGCAGCTAGAGAGCATGAGAAATGGAATACTTCTGGGTGTCACTAAACCAGGAGATGTGCTCAGAGATTGCATCTTTTGCAGTCTTTGCTGGGCATTCAATTCTTGGGACCAATCTAGATCTAATCTGAAGAAATGCCCCTTTGTACAGAACATAGTGGGGTCTCGACTTCAGATTCTCTCCTATTGCAACATGTTATTTAGCAGAGACTGGGACACAGTGGTAATCTTGCTCAGTTGCCACTTTGTTTCCATGGAAGTCTTCAATAACATCATGCTCCTTCCTTGGGAACCCAAAAGCTGTATGTCTTCTCAACAGTGCAGGTCAGAGCTCCAGTGGAGGAGACTAGTTTTGACACCTCCCTTTTTTCTTGACAAACTGAATTAATCAGAAGCAGTCCAGACAACATAGTGGTAGTGATGAAAGGTCATGAATTAGTGTGGCCAGTGAAGATAGACTGAAAGAAGTGTTACCGAGCTTAGAGAAAAGAAAGCTAAACTGGGAAATGATGGCATTCTTATGTATCTGAAAAGGAGACTTCTGAGAAGAATAGAATAGCATTTTCTCTGTGTCTATTCTAAACTGGACAAAAAGATCAGGCCTCATTTCCAGAAAGGGAGATTTAGTTTTAAACATAGAATCACTTTATAATTGTAGGAATAGTGAAGTTTTGAAGAAAATTGCTTGAGGATGTCATGAAATCCTACCCCAGGAGTCTTTCAAAAGCAGGCTAGACAAATATCTGACAGCTATGGTTAGTCACTTTGTGGGGAGAGGTGACAGACCAGACAACCTTTAAAGTTTCTGCCATCCTGTTTGACATAATTCCAAGTTAGAAGGGCTTCATTTCTATAAGTGAACAACTTGGTACCTACTGAGCTTTATCAGGTCATACAGAATTAGAAAATAGATACTGAATGGATAAGGCATTGCCATTTTTATGATAAATCTTTAAGAACTGCCTTTTCTTATGGGGAAATCAATAGGAAGCTTACCTGTTAATAAGAGCAAGATGAGCTCTTTGATTCAATAAGATTTTATGCCAGATTGAGTGCTTAAAACCTGCTGAAACTGGTGAGTTTAAGCAGTGAGTGAAGAGGGAAAGATACAACATTACTGTCCACATTACATTCTGAGAAATGGGGAAATTAAAGGCAAAATGCCCAGTGGACCAAAGGAATACGTGGCATAGGCAGAATGTGGGCTATTTCTGGTGTGTTTGTTGTAACAGATCATGCTACTTTTCCACTTTAAAGTTTTTTTGTTTTGTTTTGTTTTTGTTTTTTTTTGATACCTTTTTTATTATGTAACCACACTTTATGTATCCAAGGCCAGTGGTTACTATCTCTTAAACAATCTCTACATGAACACTGCTGGGTATTTATTCATTCATGATGTTGCTAGTCCCTACAGTGGCATGAAACACTCTAGTGCATACACATACAGAAGAGATGCCAAGTAGGAGATGTGGAAGCAGGAAAAAAGGCTGCATTTATGAATGAATCGAGCATTCTAAATTATTTATTTCAGTGTATGAACTGAGTTACTTCATCATGCTATTCCTGGCTATCTAAAATTGTTGGAATGTTGGTCGTGACTGAGGTCTGAATCTGAGATCTTCAAAGCTAGAACCATGACTTTTTTCACTTAAGAAAACAAAACCTGAAATCAACAACTAAAGACAAATAGTTTCCATGGATCTAAAGCAGAATGTTTGACTACCTAATTGATGCATACCTGGAACCAAGCAAATGATGTTTCTCTCAGTGACTTGACAAAAACCAAACAAATAAAAAACAACAAACAGAAGGAAGCTATACTATGATTAAAGGAATGAAATATTTCCTAAAACATCATTTTTCATGAATGAGAAAATATCATTTATTTTTCTCTGAAACAAAATGTTTTATTTAATTTTAGATATTTATATATATATATATATTAAATGTTATGGATTTATGGTGGTTAATTGTAGTAGAATTTAATTTTGATCTTTTTTTTTGGAATGAACTATGTCAGCACTTGCAAAATTAAAAATATGTAAAACCAAACCAAATAAACTTAGAAACCAAACTGAAATGTTTTTCTATTTTCAGAACTACACCAATTACTTTCCAGACAATAATGTGTGGTCTAATTTAAAAAACAAAAAACAAACAGACAAAAAAAGATTCATCTTAATTCTTTTTTTCTCCCTGAAATTAAATATCTTAAAAAGAATTACAATTCTATGAATTACATATGCTGAAAAGGAATTTATCTGTTTTTCTTATTCAAACTATCATATCCAATATACTGATTATTCATCAATAAATTGGTGAGCATTTTTCATTGTCTGAAAAGCCTAGCCATTTGCTTAATTTATTCTTTAGCTTACCTATTCTTTAATGGTATTTTTTTCTATTATTTTTTGCTTGCTTATTTGTTTATTAGGTTGTAGAAGAAGGGTAATATGGTCAAAGTCGGTTGGTCTACAGTCATCACAGAAGACCATTATTCCATTCTCTGTAGAAGACATTAAACAAATGTAAACAAAAGATGGAGGAACACACTGAGGTCACTCAAGGATGATTATGGTAATAGAAAGTGAACTAACACATTGTGGACTTTTCTCACTATATATCAAGAACTTAAAGGGAGCTAGAGGAAAAAGAATCATCCTGGAGAAGCCTTGAAAACATCCCAGATAGCTAGCTGTCAGAAACAGAGCATGGTAGCTGAAGAGTTATACACAGTATTTTGGTAATTATATGTTCTCTGTGTGCATCCCCTGAATGGAACCCAATGGTTGTGTTCTGACTATGAAGTGATATGCTTCTTCTGTTTCTGTGGCTGAGTAACTAACAGGTTGGGTTCCCAAAATGGGAAAGCATAAGGACAAAAAATGACACCAAAGACCCCTAGTTTCTAATAATGAAATGACTCAGTGGGGAAATGAGGAGGGATGTCAAGCAGAAAATTAGTCTGGCATATCTGATGGAGCTTGCTTAGCAATTAGATATGCTGATATATTAGATATGCTACTGGGTCAGTTTGAGCTTTGTGATGTAGCTGCACTAATGGTCCTTTGATATGTAATCTTAATATTATCCTAAAAGATTTTTAAGTATTAGTATTAATATGGAAGTGTTTGGCTAGAGAAATTATACACTAGATCATCTGACATCTTTTTATAGTGATTCTCCACTTAATAGCAGTTTTCTGTGGTTTTAAATAGGTAGGTATTAATATAGTACGGGGTGCTGGCTACTAGAGAAAACAGCATACATTGTAGTTGCTTCTGGATATATGCGTAAGAGAGTGCTCATGTGGTTCAAGCAAAAGAAAAATGATACATATTTACTTCAGAAATGAGTAGATAATAAACTCCTGAAATATGTGTCATTCAGGAAACAAACTACAAATATTACAGAAATTGCAGCTATTGCAGGGTTATATTAAAACTGTTAAAACTGTTGAAACTGTTAGCACTTAGCAAGAGACAATGGCAGAATATGTAGCCACATTATGAGAAAAGTTAGTGTCTGCAGTTAAATTGTTCATCTGTATGATGAGTATATGGACTGTGAACACAAAGATAATGAAAAGCCTATAAAAATTTTTATAGATAAGCAAGAAAGCAAGAAGCCAGGCAAAATAAAGAACATTTTTTTTTTCCCTGCATTAGGTATTAGAATAATTTTTATGATATATGCTTATATCATTTTTATGATACATGTCCTGCATGTGTAATTTTATTAAGTGACTTGCAAAGATGTATTTATAGTTATTTAGGAATTTGTCCTGATGCTTCAGTGCAGATCACTGATGCAGTAGGCAGCAATGTCTCACCTTGGTGCTCTGAATCTTCTAAGAAAATTGGCAACAGAAAACCTGAATGTACATGAGTAGGAGCAACTGCCTGGGGCCATGCTGTCTGCCAGGTACAGGGTGGGCTGCTGGGCACTACTTGTCTCTATGTGTGAATACCAACCTTTCTAAGGTAGATATTCCACAAGGAATCAACACTCACCACCTCTGTGGGGTGACCCATGCCAGGCTCCTATGGATCACTTCAATAGACTTGGGAAGCTCATGTGGTGATAAATTCATAAAAGAGTATTGACTTCCAGGTAAGTGTTGTGAGCACAGTTGTCTCAGATGAGCAGATGGGACCAAGCTGGTGGACCTGTTACTGATTAGTCATCAGGAGACTCTTGGTATGGTAAATCAATAACCATCAGAAAATGCTTCATCTTTTCAGCTACACATGTATATATATATATATGTATATACATATGAGTATGCATTTGTATATAAAATGTCTATAGGTACTGATGTATAATATGTGCAGCTGTTGAGACGTTTCAGCCATCACAGGCAGGGCCCAGCTTAACAAAGCACAAGATGCAGTGTTGGAAGTGTGAAGCTTGCCTTATTCCCACTGAGTAGGTTTGCATATAAATGCAAATACATTTCCATCCAATGCCAAGGCAGTAAACATTCCTGGATGGAGTTCTCACATACTGCTTTTCATTGACCCCATCTTCCATTATACCTTGGTAGACTTGGGACTTCTCTTACCTGGCTTACTGAAAAGAAGATTCAATCTTTGCTAGCAGGCTAGCAGGTGTTTTTTTTTTGTTTTTTTGTTTTTTTTCTTTTTTCCCACATAAATATGAAATATCCTGCTGAGAGAGAAAAAGTTGTATTTCAAAGTCTGTTCTTTAAAAACAGCTGATTAGTGCTAAAGAAATCAATTTAATGCAAGAAAACTTCATAAAGGCCTATTCACTCTGCAGAAAATAAATTCACAGTTCCATAGGGAAGTAAAAAACAAAGAAAAAAGTATCTATCCAGTCAGGTTTCTCTTCCCTAAAGGGTCCTTCTGTTTGTAAATTAAACCACTGTTCTTAAAAGTGCTTGACTTTAGAAAAGAGTTATTTGTTTTAAAAGCTGACTTGCTGTTATGTGTATACCTTTGGGCCTTAAGTTTTAAAGTTTATTTTATATAATATATATATATATTTAAATAATTATACATATAGCTAAGTAACCTACTGTAATATTACTGTCTGACTTAAACAAAAAAATGAACAAACAAAAAAGCAAGTTGCATATCTCTTGGAGAAAGCCTGAAACTTTAAATGGAAAACAACAGAATTCAGTACCAACAGTCTTGAAAGAGTACCAAATGCCTTTATACATATATATTTGTATATATATATTTTTAAGGAAATTCTTTACAAACTTCTAAACACTATCACACATAGAACTTTTATGATTAATTTTGCTTGCTTGGGTGATTTCATTTTTATATTTCATCATTTTTTTTCTTCTGTCCTTAAAAGTGGATGAAGTGGATACTTTGTCCAAGGGAGCAAGAAGAGCAAGAATATATCCATTTTTCACTTGGTGGAAATATCTACTTTCTTCTCTCTCTCTCTCTTTTTTTTTTTTTTTTTCCCAGTTCTTTCAAAAACAAAGCAATCAAACCCTGCTTCATATTGGAAGCACCATTTTCCTTGGTGTCACTGCTCATAGCATCACTGACTTCAGCTATGTTTGCCTATTACTTCTGCCAGGGAAGCTAGACAAGTAGTTCCCAAATGTTATGCCAAGAAAGCAATATTAGAATCTACTATTATATTAAAGCTAAATCAATAGTCCAGATCAAAAAGCACAGTGTAAAGAAATTTGGACTCTAGTGTTAAAGACACCGTTTTCTGATGATTTTATTATTTTGAATCGAGGAGAGGAGCAATAGTGTCTTGAACATTTTGCATGCAGAACAACACTGACATTTGATCCTAATTTTAGGAAGGGTCATTCTGAAAGTGATCTGTCAATGATGAGTCTATATTGCTCATAAGCACTTCTCCTCATCCCTGATAACAATTTTTTTTGGAATGTTATCTCTTTTATTTGTTAAACTGCCCAGATTAGTGGTGAACCCTGGTCTGTGTAGTAGAGTCCTATGACTGGAGTGAACTCCCATGTCACAGCTTTCTGAGGTCCTGCAAGGAGAAGGATGTTGAGGAAAGGCACAAAGAACCTATTCTGATGAAAGAATTAGGTTAATCTGGTTCAAGAACTTCTTCCATATGATGAAAGCCTTCTTATACAATGTAGTTACATTTTGCCTATCCATTCTTCTAGGCACCTTATTTTCCACTAATTCTGGGTTGATTCATATCATTTTTCCTTTTTATTTTCTTGATCTCTTCTGTCCTCATCTATCATCACAATTGCTCCTCTCACTCAGTCATCTGATATACCTTGTTCTCCTGACATGCAAAAGAGCTTCAGGTATAAGACCTTTTAATTTGAGGGACAGAAACAAGAGAAGGCAGGAATCAACCTCTTTCACTTGGCAAGGGAGTCGGGCAATATTTAGCATAGACTCTGCATGCTAAGATATGTGGTTACAGTGTAGCTGGGGAATCACAGAAACACAGAATGGCTGAGGTTGGAAGGGACACCAGGAGGTCATCTTGTCCAACCTCCCTCCTCAGGCAGGGCCACCTATAGCTGTTCACCCAGAACGCTAAGTGGCTTTTGAATATCTCCAAGGAGGGAGACACCACAACCTCTCTTAGAAACCTATGCCAGTGCTCAGTCACCCACACATTAAAGTGCTCCCTGTTGTTCAGAGGGAACCTCTTGTATTCCAGTTTGTTCTGATTGCCTCTTGTCTCACAGGGTATCACAGGGTACCACTGAAAAAGTCCTGGTTCTGTCTTCTTTACATCCTCTCCTCCTCTCCTCAGTTATTCATATACATTGATAGGATTCCCCTGAGCTTTCTCTAGGTTAAACGGTTCAAGATTTCTTAGCCTTTCTTCTTAGGAGAGATGCTCCTGTCCCTTAAACATCTTAGTAGCCCTTCTCTGGACTCTCTCTGTTATGTCCATGTCTCTCTTGCACTTATGACCCTAGAACATAATGCAGTACTCCAGGTGTAGCCATCTGAAGATGTACAGAATCTCATTACCAACCTATAACTTTTATGCGATTCAGATATAGCAATATGTCTGTCTTTGTTTAGCAGACAACTACCTCAATGAGAGAGAAACTTATCTGAAATATGATACTTTAGCTGCTTGCCAGTCACTCTCCATTACTCCACATGGAAAATGTTTCAGGGAAGAAGGTGCTGAAGAAGTAGTTGCAGGGAACAACAAAACAAAACAAAACAAAACAAAAACCATACCTCATCTATTCTAGTATGTTTACCTATTCTAAGGTCACTGTGAAATAAACACAGCTGAAGACAATGAACTCCCAGATTTTTTGTACTTGAGCAGCACTCAGATACCATGAACTATTTTCTTTGACATATCTGGCAGCAACCCCACAAATATTGGCTTAGCTGACCACTGACACACTTACGCAGTGCCTGTCTTTTTCTGTATTCCATGTAAACAGAAAACTTCCATTCTACATACATCAGCCTTCTGCATAACCTTAAAAGAAATAATATTAGTGAGCTCATTTTTCCTCACCTCTTTCCTTGGATTATAGTCAAACATATTCTATGGTGGTGTGAACAGCTGAAGCTTATTCTTTGTTCTTCTATATCTGACAATCATCTTTCTAAAAGTACACAATAAGAAACTTCCCTGGATGACACTGTAACAAATAAAAGTGCCAAATGTGAACTACCTCTAATGAATAGTACCTCCAAAGTTGAATGCATGGGGCTTGTGCTTTGCATTTTCTTAGCACAACTTAACAATAGCAGAAGCAGAAATAAAAATTGTCTCTTATTCTGATTGACACATGTTAATTTACAGCACAGAATGCATCAGTACATCCATACTGGTATATCTTTTTTCTCTCTACTGCTTAATTATTTTATTTTATTTTATTTTATTTTATTTTATTTTATTTTATTTTATTTTATTTTATTTTATTTTATTTTATTTTATTTTATTTTATTTTATTTTATTAAACCAACATTTTATTTCTGGGATTTGGGAGCACGAGAAAGACTCAGTATAAATCCAAAGCCAAATTGATTAAAAGTGAGTAAGAAACATATTCTGCATCCTCCTTCTTTAAGGCTTTTGCCATTTTTAGATATTTTGCTATTTAGGGCAAAATGAAAGATTTAGGATAAGTCTGGAAATGTTTAAAATATGAGGCTTCTGGGCTGGGTTCAAGCTTCATCTACCTAGCTTTGCTGTGGAGCTGCACATCACAGTTGTATTCAATGACATAATGTGCCATTGAGCTGTAGGTTAGCTGAGGGCAATGGCAAGAAGTGCCTGAGGCAAAAAATGCACTATCAGTCTATCAGCATGCAGCGTATTAGAAAGTTATACATACTTCAAAGAAAGAGACTCTTCAGAAGATATGTATGAACTCTCCAGTAAAATTATAGATGGAATTTGCAATGGTACAGAGTACAGGGACTGTCTGCCTGGTGATGACTTAGTGTGTGGGGGAAGACATATGAACTGGGAAAGGGTATGCTTTTGTACCGCTAGGCTGCAGTTTGTTCTTCTTACACATATAAATGAAGGGCATAGAGATCTTTGGACTGGCAAGGTAGACCTCAGATGAAAAACCTTGGGTTTGAAAACCACTGCTTTCGTATTTCATTGTAAGGAGTGTTAAATACCGTATATAAAAAGTTACACTGAGAAGTAACTCTTGAACTGCAGAATACTACTGAAATTCTGTGAATTACTGTAAGTAAGTAAATACATATATTTAGAAACCTTCAAATTGTTGCATTTTATTTTGGATTGTTCTGAAAAATCTGTCTATATCCTTGCACAATGCACACTACTTTACTAGTTTTAATAAGAAACACTGGGGTACAGATTTATTTTAATAGGAAAAGCTGGGGTTTCTATATTTTGTGTGTTTTCAGCCCTGCTAATTGTCTTTCTATTTTCTCTGTCATTGAACTATATGAAGGGTAGTGGTTTTTGCTTTTTTTTTTTTTTTTTTTCTTTTTTTTCTAAATGTATGTAAAATACGTAAGAATATCCATTTCATTATAAAAAGACATTCCTTCATGAAGAAAAAAAAAGAAGAAAAAAAAAGAAAAATAATATTAGTTTTGAAGGCTCAAAATCATAGGCAAATAAAAAAGTTACCAACACAGATAACAACTTCATGTCTTGGTCTAACAAAATATATTATCTCTCCTAGCAACCCCACACCTCCTTTAAAAAACAACAAGATATTTAAGGTGCTGTCATGACTTCTAAATAGCAGGTTTGGTTATGGTGAATCTGTCTGAAAGGAAAGTATTGTTTTTCGAAGGCTATTGAGGAAAAATTACAGTGTTGCTCATCTCCTGTAGTCAGCTGGATTACAATGCCATGTACTTCTTATCGTTAAGTCTGCTGATTGGTGGGTTTACATGCACAGTGGTAAGTCATAGTCTTCTCTCCCGTTCTTGGTGCTTTCTTACATTACTGTTATTCTCAGTTACTTTTGCAGTTATGAAGGGATTATGTATAAATAATAATGATACATGATTTTAATATTCCTCTTCCAAGAACTTCCATTTAGTTACAATTAAGACCAGGAGTCTAAATTCAGGCTGTGTTTTTCCATGTTAAATGTCTACGGCCTCTGTTTTGGTATCACTAGCAGATTAGAATTCTATCATTATCACATCATGACTAAGCAAAAGGTAGAGAATGTTCTTGACTGGTTTAGAGAAGGAAGTTGAAGAATTTGCAGGTGTCAATTGTATCAATGTGCAAAGCAGTATAGCAACTTTTCTTTCTTTCGTTCTTTCGTTCTTTTGTTCTTTCATTCTTTCATTCTTTCTTTGTAAATTTTCCATGCATATAAAGTAGTAACACACCTCAAAATTCTGTCTGTTTGTTGTACTCCTATTGAATTATAGTAAACTATTTTGTAATATTTCTTAAATTTTATCTGTATGCTCAGAAAATCTTTGTAGAGGTTGAAAGGCTGATAGTTTTTCAAACTTCATAAAAATATGGTACATATAGTAAACTCTCAAAAAGAACAGTGTTAATAACAACAATGCTAAACAAAACTTACTTTGACATTGAATGTTTAAATTCCACTCAAGACCACATTGTACATCACAGGGCAACAACTGAAGGGATTCAGAGTGGCTGAAGAGATGTTAACACTCCTAAGAAACAAGATCCAAGGCTACTTGCTGTCTCAGCATAGGAGCAGAGTGAAATTCAGAAAATTATACCACTTAAAATTATTCTTTTTCTTATGGATAAATGCTAAGGATTTTCCTTGCCTTTATATGCATGAACGAGATAAAGAAGGTGTTCAGTCTGTGTTCACATTTTAGTCGATATTATACCAGCAATCTGAACACCAAGAATACACTGGATAGCTTGCATCTTATGTCCATATTGACCTTATAGGGAACTGATGCTTAGTTCGAATTTAGATAGATTGCAGGTCCCATCTCTTTTTTCAGCACCCACCACTGTTTTTTTTCCAGCAGGAAGGAGTGTCAAACTCTCATCCACCTCAAGTTGGTCACAGATCGGCAGAGCATAGAGAGGTTAGATGTAGGCTGTTGAGCCAGACACAAAATAAAAGTTCTCATTTGGGGTATTTTGCACATGGAGTGTGTTCTCACATGGACCAAGAGTCCTCCTGTGGGTAGATAGAGTAGATGGAGAATGTAGCCTTGATCTGGGTAGTTTTCAACACAGAGATGTAGAAGGAAGCAGGGAGTCTTAGCTTAAGTAGAGGTAGAACTCTGAGGATTTCCTACTTTTATGTGGAGGAGCAAGGGATTTTGGGAAGAGAAGAAAAACTGTTTTTCAAAGATAAAGTAGGATTTATCTTAAACCAAAACTAATTTTAAAATTGCAGAATTGCACTGTTTGGAGTTAAACCTATCACCCTGATTATCAAAATTAGAGAAGGTAGATATGTTTAACTAGGAAGTCTATATTCTATAACATCCATAAAAAAAAAAAAAAAAAACAAAAAAAACAACACAAACCACCTTTCAGATGATGTAACCTTGCAACTATTCAACAATTGCCCTTGTCCTTCCATTATCCATCTTCTTGGTGTAGCCCTTGTGATGTTTCCTGATGACCCTTGTCTGCCTTTCTCCATCCCTACCTGCTTGTAATATAGGTTTTAGATGCAGTGAATGTCTTCACATAGTTGGATGTGATATATTTCCTCTTTATGTAGGCAGATCAAACACCACCTTTTTCAGTGTAAATATTCCCTTTTTGTACAGCTCCATAGGATAGACATACCAGCAGTGTTCACAGAAATTTGGTTATTTTCAGTGGCTTTTCATTTCTTTCCTTTTCCCAAAGATAATCTTACTCACATATATTTATACATGCACTTAGACCACATATGTAACTTTATAATCCATAGATATATATTTTTTTTTATTTTATTTTTTTTGCTACTTAACAATTTCAAACATACTGCATGAAGACAGACTAGGCCAGGAAAGATAAGGAAGTAAAAGTTGTTTGCTGTGATCCAGCTGACAGTAGTGCAATTAAACTGCCAGGAAAAAAAAAAAAGAAAAAGTGCTTTACTTGTCTAAAGAATGGTTTCAAGCCAAGCACATTTTGTACTGCACATTCAAGGAAGTAATTAGCATATCAGGCATTGTAATAGCTTAGGTGATGGGCAACAAGATATTAGTCACTGCAAATAGCTGCAGTATGGGACTAAAGTACATTACACGGATGGTTGTTTGACACCATTTATCTAAGAAGAACATATAAATGCATCTAAATAAACTAGAATGCAAAATTACATTTTTTTATTCCTATGAAAACAGGATTAAATTTATTGAAATAATTTTACATGCTTGCCTCACTCTCCTCTCCTCTCCTCTCCTCTCCTCTCCTCTCCTCTCCTCTCCTCTCCTCTCCTCTCCTCTCCTCTCCTCTCCTCTCCTCTCCTCTCCTCTCCTCTCCTCTCCTCTCCTCTCCTCTCCTCTCCTCTCCTCTCCTCTCCTCTCCTCTCCTCTCCTCTCCTCTCCTCTCCTCTCCTCTCCTCTCCTCTCCTCTCCTCTCCTCTCCTCTCCTCTATCCTCTCCTTTATAATTTAATTTAATATTTTATTTTATTTTATTTTATTTATTTTTTTATTTTTTATTTTTATTTTTTACAAATGGAAGGCTGAGGACAATGTGTGAGAACAGGTTTCCTTGCCCACAGGTTAACACTTCCTCTCTAGGGACAGTAGAGATGGGAATTGCTGTAACTCGGTCTATGCTTTCCAGACATGACACAGAAAAATCCAGTGATATCTCATACCATTGTCTTTGTTTAAGATCTCACTTTTTAATCCTGCATCTGGAATATAGTTATACTTCTATTTGTAAGCTAGGTAGCTAGTATGAACTGAACTATTCAGTTTTTTAATACTGATGTATACAAAAGTAAGATTAGAATTTACTCTGAATATTAGGACTTGTTCAATTGTACATATTCCTTGTACATATTCCTGGACTTTTCCTTGAAGAGCATGACATGAATGACAGATGAGGGCTGCTCTCCTGAAGTAATTGATATGGGTAGCATTGCCTGGATCTTCTCATATTCAAGCTGATTGCCCCACTTCTGTGTCCTATGACACAAAGATGACATTATTATATTCAGAGATGGGTGAGCATTTTGTACATATACTTATAGAATCATAGATTCCCAAGATTGTTGAAAAATAATTGAAAGAAGTCCCGCGATGATGTCAACCAGCTCTTTAAGCACCCTGGGATGAATCCCATCCGGACCCATGGACTTGTATGGATCCAGGTGGAGCAGCAAATCCCACACACATTCAGGATTGGTTGGGAGTTTATCATTCCCACCATCATGGTCCTCCAGCTCAGGGCACCCTGGGTACCAAAGCCTGTCATCAGTGTTGAAGACAGAGGCGAAGAAGGCATTAAACATATCTGCTTTGTCTGTGTCTGTGAGGAGACATTCCCCATCAAGTAGTGGACCAATGTTTTCTTTGGTTCTCCTTTATCTGTTCACATAACTAAAATAAACTTTTTTATTGTCTCCCACAGACATAGTCAGCTTCAAATCTTGTTGGGTTTTGGCCACACGAATTTTCTCCCTACAAACATGAACAGCATCCCTGTATCCCTGTATTCCTTCCTCGTCTCCTGACCCTCCTTCCACACTTCGTACACTTATTTTTTCTCCTAAGCTCCAGATCCTTGGTCAGCCAGGCCGGTTGTTGTTTTTTTTTTTTCTTCTTCTTTCTTTCTAGTTGAAAGACCTAAATGAATTGTCTTATAATTTCTAATCAATATTATTTCCACATATAGTTTTGGAGCAACTTTAGCAGGTCACTGTACTGTTTGAGGTGTTGGAAGCATTGCCAGATGTACTTCTTATATCTTGGCTACAGAAGCTTACTTGCAAGCTAAATTTGAATTCTATTTTTTTTTTTTTTTTTTTTTTTTCAGGATACCTTTATATAAAGGTGAGAAAAAATAGTGGAAAAGAAAAAAAGTGTAAGAAGAAAATCAATACGAAAAAGTATTCCAAATATGTTGAATAGATGAAGTATGTACATGAGTATGGAAGCTGACATAAATCAAGCCTAGCTGACAAGAGTGTCAGCATAAGTAGGTGACCTTTAGTTAGCCCTTTAGAATTAGGAAGTAGTTTAGTCATAACAATGGAGGAATAAAAAGGATAAGCTGTTATTCACTGTGAAAGCAGCAAAGGTGTCAAGATTCTTTGAGAGAAGCAAATCACATGGTGGTGGCAGCCACTTGTAGAGTGGGAGTAGGACTAGGAGAAAAGCAGAAGAAAGGTGATGAGAAGGCAGTGTTCGTAATAATCAGGCCTACAGTTTTTCTGTCAAGTCTTCTGAGATTTACTGTATAGGAAGTTTCAGAATTGTTCTAATGGAGGAAAGAGATTGTTCTAAGTATGTATGTAAGAAACAAATAAAACATGGTTCTAATAGTAATAAGCAGTTTGTCACTATGTTAAATAAGACAGAATAATGGAGTTAGAAAGAGCTTGTTCAGCTGTGGCACTCGTTCAGATTTGACAAAGTAATCAATCTTCTAAATAACAAAAGGTCCTAAAGAACTTGGGATATAAGTATTGCACATTTCAAAATCAACATACAATGCTCCACGTTATCAGAAAACCAGGTCACTAGTTATGGTGATGGTCTGATTTTGCATAAATATCCTCAGAAAGTGAAACAATGAGTTATTCCTCTCAAATACAGCATGACATGTTATATTCATCTACACATGCCTGTTCTGATGATGGAAGAGCCAGCCTTGTCCTTATAGTGTAGACTTTGGATACAAGAGAAGATGGACCACAGCAAAAGAGAAAATTTTCTCTTTTCTGTGGCAGAAGAAGATGATACTTATATATTTATGAGATAAGGGTTCAGCAAGTTGAGGACTATGAAGTTCATAGAATCATAGAATCTATGAATCATAGAAGCATAGAATCACTAAGTTTGGAAAAGACCTTCAATATCATCTGGTCCAGCCATCACCCTACTACCACTGTCACCCACTAAACCATATCCCGAAGCACCAGGTCAACCTTTCCTTGAACACCCCCAGGGGCAGTGATGCCACCACTTCCCTGGGCAACCCATTCCAATGCATGACTACTCTTTCTGAGAAGAAATGTCTCCTAATTTCTAACCTAAACCTCCCCTGACGCAACTTGAGGCCATAGATTTGTCCATGAAGATCTGTAAGACAGCAAACAAATGAGATAACCTTGGTTCTGCCCACATTGTCTACAACTCAAGAAACTCTATTCTGCCTTTCATAAATAAGGTGCTATCATACAAACTCTTGCACATTCTCTCTCTAATAATCCACCCAGCAAATCCTTGGCTTTAGTTGTTGTATATATTCAAAAGTGGAGACAACCACAGATTTCTTAAGAATGTAAATGCAATATTCCAAATCCAAAAGAATCCCAGATTCGTAAGACTATTTCAAAAAGTATATGGTATGTACTTGTGGGTGGTGAATGTCAACATTTACATGTGTATGAATCTGTAGTCTTTCCAGACACCTCAATTACACTTTCAAACTTATTGACCATAGTAGTGACAACATTTGATTTAATAAAATTTAAAGTCTTGAACCTTCTTATGGAGATTAGGGTTTTAGGATGCAAAACCAAAAAACAAAAACAAAACTCAGAATAAATAGTGCAGAATTCTTAAGGAACACGACAGATGTGGCAACTGCCAGCTCAAAATTACCTGGCCTGTGTTTTAATTCCTTCCTGAACAGACAAAAACCCTATAACAAGTAAGAAGGTTAAAATGAAGACTGTAGTAATCATGATAGACAATAATTAAATATGTTACTATTTGAAAACCCTTTACGGCTTGTATACAGAAGCCACTGCTGTATGCCAGTATAGCAGTGCTCCTCAGAAGCAGGAAATGAACAATGTTTACTTGGCCTTACTCATCACAGAGGGCAAGAAGATTGCTTTGGAAACAGGATTGTGCACTGTAATGAATTCACTTGCACATTAAGAGAATCTTTGGATGTGGGGAACAAGAACAGTCCTCTTGCAGGGGAAAATCCATGTTTATATGTAAAGATGTATACATATACATATATTTAGTTTTAGTAAAGCACAGTTATATTTGAATCAAAATGCTTGCAATTTGAAGTTATGATCCAAAATCAGAAGTGGAAACAGCTTGATTATTAAGTAAAAATAATACGAAGTGACAGTAAACACTCAAAGTGATTTGTCTAACTGCTGTCACCAAGCATTGCTACAGAAGATGTATGATAAAACTCATTGAGTTTTTCTATTTCCTAGGTAAACAACTGAAGGAAATGTCTGTGTTTCTCTGTTCTTGCCCTAGGGCATTTCCATTAATACATGTATTGACATCATCAAGCACTGTGCTATTGAAACAAAAGAAGAATAACATATTCTGGTGATGAATCTAATACTGGCAGCAGCAGGCAGCCTGAATTCAACACAGAAAAATATTTTTGGTGGATTTTTCGTGAACCCAGAACTGGAGCTGGCACTTGGCAAGAGTAGTCACTCACCAGCCAATTTGCCATGCAACTCCGAAAACTTTTGAAGATATGTAACAAAATATGCTTACACTTTAGCATCTCACCTTGTACAATCAGTTTTAAATTTAGCTCCAGTTTTAAATTCACATTCTTTGGACAAAACAGAAATAGCTCCCAGTCTGTCATGTTGAGTAGTATGAACAAAACCAGGCAACACCAGCTGTAATACACTTACAGAATCAAAACTGCATGACTTTCTGATGTTCAATAGATCTGAATATATACCATCTTCTTCTTTTTTCCTTCTGCCTTTTTTTTTTTTTTTCTTTTTTTTTTTTCATCTCCTTATCCTTCTTTTTACTTTGGAATTGTTTAACATAAACACATACTAATGACAAAGGCAGATAGTCACCCCTATTGCTGAAAATTATGTTGGTAAGAAAAAGCATGTCCCTGGGCTGTGCTCACTTTAGCATGAAATATGGGCCATGGTCTTGCTTATACAATGGAGGAAGTTAGCATCCCACAGTATCTTTTGCAAATTCTGTACATTAGAGCTGCAGTCATTCCAAGGTTCATGTCATGTTCTTCCTCTGCATGTGGGTAGGAAGGCAGAGAACACAGGAAAAGGTCTAAGTTTTAGTTCGTTCCAAATAATCATTTCAAATAGAAGTGACCTGCATTGATGAAAGGATAACTTGTTATGAAGAGAGCCATCACACATGCATTCCTTACTGAATTAAAAATAGAAGCCACAAATTCAATGAAATGTCACAAATTAGATTTAGATCCCCAGGCTCATCCTGGATTTTTTAAGTTTTGCTCATGGGAAGAGTGGTGAGGCTCAGTCCAGTAACCTAAACATTAACCATGAAGGGTGAAGGAATTAAGCTGAATAAATGGTAGAGAAGAAAGGCTTTTTGGTGAATAAGTGACATTCCTGAAAAGAAATAATACAGTAGTTCCTTTCAGTGTAACCCCACAACTTGCTGTGGTAAGGTCTCTAGCTGAAACAGAGGTATATGTTCATTAGTAAATAGGAAAGAATATAGAGGTAAACTTCCTATCCACATGTATTATTAATTCCTGAATTAGAATAAAAAGATAAAGGCTTTAAAAGAACTTCACAGTGTGCTTTCACAGTCATTCATACAGAATGCACTTTTAAAACATTACTTACAGCATTTCAATTAGATTTTTGAAAGCTACGCTTGATGTCATTTTACTTGAGTACGCAGCCTGTATTTGTCTGAATAATATAACTTAAATATCAAATTCAATTAGAACTCAATGTAAATATTTAAATCCAATTATTACTACCAGGGAAGCACACAGATAAATATTACCAGACAACAAAGTCAGTCAAAATTACATGTAATTCACTGCACTTGGAAGACAATCACAGTTAATATGAGCTTGCAAGTTCTTTATGCAATAAAATAGATACCAAAATTAGCTTGTATTACCACATTGTAGGTAGGTTATCATAATCAGCTGGCTAAGACCCCATGTGATACCATGAAAGGGTAATGTCAGATAGCTTTACTTCTCACATTTGAAAGAATTATAAAACAGGCTCAACTACTATTCAGATAAATAGCTCTATCTGCCTGATTGACATTTGTTTTTCTGCTTTAGATATTTATGTAAAATCACTTTAAAATCAGGCCAAAGGAACTGAAAGGAATCAACTGAAAGCAACCAAACATTGTGTAGTTTGATAATACATTTTTTTTTTTTTTTTTCTTAACTATCCTGGGTTTCTTCCATTTCACTCCAATGACTGCTTGACTCTTTGAAATGGTGGTTGAATATATGGCTGTGCTGATCTCATTTAAGAGAATTTGTGCCACAGACAGTGTGTGAACCTATTTCTGTTGCCAGCCATAATGTTTGTGGGACAGTGAGAACCATCTCCCATGTTATTCCAGTGGGTGGTCATTTTGAATACACAAGTGATTCTATGGAGCTGGGGAAGAAGAGGAAGGAATAATTTTTCTGATGCATGTCATTCGTATGCTTGTGTGATGGTTCCAGCCATAATGGATTGATTTTATCAGGCTTTAGGAATAAAGAACTGATCTCTCTCAGCAGACAAACATTTCCCAAAACATCTACATTGATCTTTTAGCTAGCAGCCACAACCCCAAATCAAAATGTTACTACAGCTTCCTCCTGTGAAACACCTCTACTTCTGCTTGTGGGCATGGACAAAACTATCTAGGTTGCCAATTCCCTGCTGCTAGTGAACTATGTGGAAGTGATGCTCTAGTTAGAAAGTTAGAAGGCCTAAAATTATTGACAAAAATCTTGTCACATTTAAGTCAGAAGCAGAATCCACTAAGGAAAATCAGTGAGGAATTGCTTGATGCTGTCATTCTGGATACTTTCCAGGTTCAGAAGATTGGCATCTACGCTGGTCAGGGTTCTGGCACTAAGGACCTCTGGGCACAGATAATTTTCTGTTTGTCTGTAATTTGTTGGTGATAAATATTACAACAGACAACAATGTCAGTCAAAATTACACATAATTCACTGCACTCAGAAGACAATCAGTTTATATGAGATTTATACGGACTTTATAAGAGCTTTATATGAGGTGGTAGATGACTAGCAAAGTTGGTTAGATAGCTTAAGTCAAACCATTTTGGTAGCAGAGGGATTTTAGTAGGATATTTTCTTAAAGAAAAATATTTTCTTGATTGTTAATTAAAGAATGTCTGAACATGATAACTGTGTCTTAGTTTTAACAAACTGCCTTTAACAAGCTTTTCCTAAAGAAAAAGAATCAAGGTCAAAGAAATTTATTATTTTTTTTGTTTGTTTGTTTGTTTATTTTTTGATCTAACGGACACAGAGCTCAGAAATGAAGAGCTCAGATAGTCCAAATCCAAATTCTAACTTAGATAAAATCTCAGTGTAAGTTAGCCATGCTTCTGTTTTGCTATTTTCATCCATATTTAAGTACAAAGTCATTAGTATATTCTAATATTTCAAGAAAGTGTGCTTTTTTATGTACTATTGACACGATTAATATTTACTTAGTAACAGTCAACTTTATATAAAGCTTACCTACCCAATCACACTGTTGCAAAGACTATAAATCAGTTAATTTTATATAACCTCACATATGTTATTTAATATGTAAAGTCTCAGGTCTTGACTCTCTTCTTGAATCTCAGTGAGTGTTTCATAACTGCTAATCTTATGGAAAGTGTTATTCAGTCATTCCAAAAAAAGTTGATCCTCAAAAGTTCTTTTGAAATTCTGTTGGAGTTGGAAGAGGCAACGCACTCTTGTGAATCTCACTTTTGATTTACAAAAGTAAAGTAATTTGCAACACATGGAAATTAGCCATTATATATCTATGTATACCTCTCTCTCTCTATAAGTGTGTGTGTGTATAGATATATAAATATCCAACACAGCCAAACTTCAGAATGCATCCAAGTGGCTTTCTTCACCATTTTCCTTGAGAAATGTCATTACAGTGAAAAGAATTTATTTTGAAAAGCTATGAAAAAAGTTAAAATTGGTTACAGTGGCTGGTCAACTTAACTGGAAATGCACTGCTCTATGGGATGTATGACAATGACACAAAAAGAACTGATGTTTTTGAAGAGATCTGTAGTACGAAGCCTGAGGACACAAAAAATTTCTGCTGGAGAAGGCAAAAAAGCACCTGAGTGGGAGTGAATATGCTCACCAATTCTGTAGCAGAGCTTAAGATGTGATTGCTGCATTTTAAAGTTCCAAAAAGGAGAGTAATTGGGCAATTTAGGCATGGTGTGCATGTTAGGCAAAATCAGTGCATGTGCAAATCAGAGTACTTGTGCTTCTGCCAAAATACTGCCTTCAGAATGTGACAGGTGACAAATATTTCTGTATTTATAGTGCCAGAGACTTAAAGCTTTTAAAACAAACTCTCTGGTATGACTGTAACAAGCATTGTGGTCAGCTGAGCTGCCTACAATCAGCACAGAAGCACAGAGAGTGAAGTTCATGCAGGACCTTTTGTTCTAAAAATACGTCTGTCACTTGAGTTAAACAACGGACTCTGTTATCTGCAACAGCAGCAGCAGGAGGGCTTTTATTCAGCTTTCAGAATGATATAGTAGGCAATATTGCGAGAAAGTAATATTTCTGTTTCCTTATCTGAACTAATGTGTTTTAGCAGAATAAAAGGACATTATATATATGCATACTTTTGTCTCCTTTGTATTTTTTTTTCTTTTGGGAAACTGTCATGTATTCCATGCAAAATATAAGTTCATCTAGAGAAATACTTTGTAGCCTAGAAGACAGGAGATATTCAGTTCAGATCCCTGATTTTTGCCGCATCATTCTTAAATGTTGTGCTAATAGCATGCATTGGCTGGGACAGAGTGCTGTTCTCTGTATGTAAGAATATTTAATAAGTTGTGAAATTACATCATGTCTATTTTTCAGTGGATTAGAACAGTGTGACCACCCACAAAAGCCATTCTCCTTTCCTGAAGTCAATAAGATGTAATTGTTTTAGTGTGTTTCTGAGGAAAGCTGGAAAGGCAGTCAATAGCCACCAGAAGTTGTTAGAGTTTTCTCCAAACCTCATGGTGTGTGAAAAAATGACTTGGAAAAACTTGGAAAAATCACAGTGCACCATGAGCTCTTCTACTTGCAGTAGCATGTACAGTCCTGCTCTGAAAAGTTGAGGGAGAGATGAAGCCTCCCACATTGCAACATGACCTGGCTCTATGAAGAGGGAAGAGGTCTGTGCCTGTTAGAACAGCCTTCCTCATGCAACCTGTGCTGGGAAGCCATGGAGAAGCCACAACACTGCTCTTGAGCACCTGCTTCTTTCTCTGTGAGGGAAGCAGAACTAGTAGAAAGGTTGAACCTCTCAAGGATTTTTCTGCCCTCCCATCTTCTCCACATTTCCTGACAAATCATTTCTTGATTTCCCTTTGGTTCTTCCACTATTTTAAACTGCATATTCTCCAGCTCCTCAGTGGATTAGTAAATTTGGTTTTTGTAAGGAATGCAGAGACATTCAGGAATGATTTAAGTGCAAGGATTAGGAATTTAATGGGAAATTATGTTGCACAGACTGCAGTGAAATCTTGGAGAGTGTGGTATTCCTTCTACTTCAATTGCAGCTAATTTTCCAAAAGAAACTATACTACTCAGAACCATCAGAACCTATCGCTCTAATGCAAATAAGTACTCTATTGCATTAAAGAGGAAATGTTAAGATTAAAGGTAATATAAAATCAGAATGACATTACTTCTGCTAGATAAAGATAAGCAGTTCTTTAAAGAAAACTGATTCTTTCAATCACCAGTGTAAACCAAGTCCCTGAAATGAAGTTGAAAACTGAATTGCATGTTATATCCGAAGCAGACATCTGACTAAGGATAGACTAATGTTCTGCCAGCAGAAATCAGAAACAAGATTGGAACCTCAATATTGTGTATCTACTTTTACTTCAAAAGAATTACAAAGGCATACCAAAGGACAATTGCTTGTATGTTGAACTTGGGTACTATTTTTTCTTCAGAAAGTATTCTCCAGGTTGGAAGATACAGAACAGTGGTGTTTTATCTCTGTTTTTATCAGATCGAATTAGGCATCTGGTAGAATGAAAAAACATCATATCCAGCTAAAATTTGACACTTGAAACTTAGGTTTCTTATTTCAAAAAGTATCCTCATGCTAAAAGCCAACAGAATAGCAGACGTGCTTAAGGCTGTCAACCCTGGATCATCATTGCTTCATAACATGTTGTCATTAGCTTCAGCTGAACATAAACATAAAATAAGTCCTACCCATATCTGTTTGTCTCCCTTGCATGGTAGTAAAGTTCTTGTCTGTTTGACCTAAGTGATTAGGCAATTAAGAACAAGGCAGTTGGAATTCAGACTTATGTCTCTTAAGTGAAATACTTCAATAACCTTAAATACTTTAATAATCTTAAATTGAATAATTAACCTATTATTTAAAATATGCTCTAATGACTTTGAAGATTACAGTAAACAATATCATAGCAGGAAATGGAAGATAATGTGAAAAGCATTACACAAAGTACTAGTTAATGTAATGGAGCTATTTGATTTAATTGGTCTTCGTTCAAATATGTTCTGTCTTCAGCCCTGAAAATTGGTGGCAAAAATGTCCCCTTCATGGTTCAGAATTTTAGTAATAACTTCATTAGAAGAAAACATTTTGTAATGATACTTGGGTATAGGAAGTGTTTTCAGTGTGAAGTCAAAAGGTTATAAAGGCTGTTCTTCCTCTCTATGGAAATGAAAATGAAATAAAATTTTAGGTTTAGCATTGATCTTAAGGCATCAACAATATGGAAATATACCTCAGGAGCACAATGAATTCTGGTATGGAAGACAGACAGAAGAAATGGGAAGATGGTCTATGCATCTATTTAGTTACAGCTCCAAATGTAAACCAGATAGCGTTATTTTTTTCCAATATGGCTCAGTATTTTCTTGTAAATTGAAGTGCAAAAAGCAACTGTAACCTACTGATTTTTGTTTTCTCTTGAACAGTTTGTTTCTCAAAAAAGACAAAGACGAGAATAGTTTTAACCACTTTATTTCTTTTTCAAAATACATATGAAACAATTAGAATAAAATTATTTCAATTGTGTTCTTTTTCTTTTATTTATTTATTTTTTAAAATATAAAATTATCACAAACTGTACACTTCATAACATCTTTTGAGGTTTCATTGTTACGTATTTTTTTTCAGAACTGACAAATAAATTCACACTTTCTAGAGAATACATTGTAAAAATACTGAAATGTATTACAGCTCTTAAAGGCTAGTGCAAAAAAACCATTTACTATCAGTAGTACAATTATATGCTCTCAAGATTCACAAATGGCCATTTAGCGCATACAAAAAGCCAGTTACACAAGTCCAAAGTTTTCTTTTTCTTTATAACGCAGAAGCCAAGGATATTGACTTGAACAATGGCTAAGTATCAAATCACAGACTTCATTTAAAAAGTCACATCATGAACACGAAATAAAGGGTACTACTAAAACAGTCAGGTATTTAATATTAGGTCTTGGTCAGCCAACACCACATAGCAAGAACAGACAAAATCTTAGAAGAACTCTGCAGTTCTTTGTAAGCTACATAGACTTGGCAACATTTCTGTTCTAATCAAAAGATTATTTTAAAGGTAGGGAGTTCTGTTAGAGTTTGGGCCAGATGGGGCCTAATCCAAACCCCATATTGTTACAGCAAAGATACTTATTCTGGTGGGCATTGTGCTGGCTGCTTTCTTTTTATATTTCAAAATATTTATTGTTTCAATATTAAGTATTTTTTAACATTTCCTGTGGCCAGGAACTCCAGTTTAACTTCCTACCTTTTGAAGCATACATTCTGTAGAATGCCTTTTCCACAAATAAGCATATGCTAGAAAAACATAATGATCTCTGCTGAAGGAAAGATGTGGCTAATTTCTGTATTCTACTTCCTCTGCTTCATTTCTCACAAGTAGCCCACTGAAGATGAGTGGTTTAAATCCAATGTGGACTACAAGATCATGAGAAGAAAGGAGAGGCTTTTGGGGACTCCCCTTGCAGTGGTTCAAAAGGCATCCTCCTCACATGCAGAGGAGCCATTGCTGCAGGCCTGCTGTCTAAGATGGTGAGGACTGGGCAGAGCAGGATAATAAGGAAATGCAATTTGACTTTGCCCTCTCCCATCCTGGCTAGTATAGCTATGCTGGCATGGAGGGTGTTGAGATGTGCTTTTAGTCTAAACTAAGATGAGCATCCAGTCTAGTCATGACTCCCTATGTTTGCCCATTCCTAGACAATGCAAAACCCCTGGGCAGATGCTCAGGTCAGGGTGCATGCCCAAGCTATGGTGATTTCAATGGGACTCAACTAGCAGCTCACATTTTAAAAACATTGCAAATAGTTTGCTGAACAAAGGCCCTCATTGTGATCTCTACCGCAAAGTGGAGAAAGCACACAAGTCAGAAGTGTGTCACCAAATAAGTACACCAGCAGTGGCTGCTTGTAGGGTAGAGAACTAGCCATATCCTGTCCTTACACGTATATTTAAGTTGAATATATCCTATTAAGATTACTCATGGAAATACAGAAGAATAGGGAATGATTTAAACTCATACTTGGAAGAAAATTAAACAAGAAACATCATGAAATATATATCTATACTTTCTCCTTTTCTTGAGAAATAATTTTCTATTTATTTAACAAAAGTAAATTTTGTTTAATATCTTTTTTTTTTTTTTTCATAGAAATATAGACTAAAAAGAATTCCTTTATCTGCAACATGACTATCTAAATATTATATATTAAAGATTTTTACCTATACAGACACCCTCTGAGCTTCAATAGCAAGATGGCATTACGTGGAAAACTGTAGGCCACTATTAAAAAGGAAAAATCTAGTAAAAATACACCTGACCTCTATGCCTGACTACAGAGACTAGACATTTTTATCTACCAAATCAGGCAGCTGAGACTCATATTTCTTACCAGTATTCGTAAAATTAGCATTTGCAACAGTAGTTCATACCCTAGGGACACACTGAAGACTTTTAGCATAATCTGAATTGTCAGCAAGCTGCAAATATCCATGGTGGATATAAGAGAATTCATTCTACTTGTTTTGAGACTCCTAACTCAGTTTACTTCATAAGTTGTTATCATACAACATCACATACAAGCTAATGCAAAGCCAGCTGAAATCAATAGCAGTGTTTCTGCTTAATTTCAACAGTGGACTGGTCACTTACATAATGCTGAGTTTCAGAATGAAATAACATATTTAAAAGACCTACAGAATAATTTTGCTGGGCTGATTTAATGGTCTACTGCCATAACATTAAAAAAAAATAATAATAATTAATTAACACAAAAACAATTGCCATAGAAAATAGCAAGTGATAGACCTAAATGAAAGATTGGTTTGAAAGCATAGTACACTTGTACCTTGGTAATATAATGGTAATTAATAGATTTTGGTAGGCTTTCTTTATTAATACAAAATATACAAATGTGTGTTGTTGAAATTATGCATTAAGAGGCTGAAATAAATCACCTTCTTGTGCTATGTTATTTCAATAAATGTTATTTCAATAAATGTTAAAGTTACAGTAGATACATTTAACAATTTGTGGTTTTCTTGAGAAAGACCTGAAAAAGGGGTGAAGTATTCTAATTTTATTTTTAAAAAAAGGGGGAAAAAATCTCAGAATAAGTAAAATGTCTTTTTCTTAGCATCTTTATATTTTACTGCCATTAGTATTTTTTGCAAAAAGGCTTTAAGTTTTATTTTATTTTACTTTATTTTTTGCATCAATATTATTTTCAGTGCATGAGTAGATTGGTACTTAAGTACCACTTTTTGCCCTGCTAGAGATTAAATTGTGAAGTCTGGTTTTAAGAAAAGGTTTAACAACAGTACACACACACAAAAAAAAAAAAAAAAAAAAAAAAAGGCATATATATATATATAATGCCTTGAAATTCCTTAATTTGAATGAAATCTCTTTTCTCAGCATGGATTTCTCGTTCTCATTATCAAGCCCTCTTTAGGTAGGACTGCTCATTCATTTCATGGGTTGCCCTGTTTCTGGAGGGCATGCAGAATCAGATCCAAGATTTTAGAGGTTAATCCTCAGAGCTTCTCTGAAACCTAACTGTGACCTACAATTTTCTGTGTGCTACTGGCAAGTAGCTAAAGTGCAATAGTGCCAGGCTCCCTTTCAGAATAATACAGAAAAGGTGCAGATTCAGTTGCTGGCTAAGATAAAGCTACAATTTGTAGTCAGTGATTTTGATTCTCTGGCCCAAATTTACCTTGGTAATTGGTAAAGAATGGTGTTTGGTGGACTGCAAAGTGAAAAGGTTGTAGGTTTAACTAAACGAATTAAGTTCTTGTCCTTCAGGGACAATTAAGATCATGAAACACACTGAAGGAAAGTTGAAAGGAATAAATGCAACATAGTATAAAGTGCCCTTTGGAGAGTCTAACAAATTTCCTTTTTTCATTTCCTGGGGTAGCCAAATCTCCATTCACATAAAGAAGACACACCCATCCACACATACCCTTTTGCCAAGAACAATTACAATTGGCAATTCTATGCTTTGTTCAGCTATGCAGTCCTTTCCCTCATAACTGTTATTATGCAATTAAGCCTCAGAAAAACATGGTGAGGGAGGTAATGGTCACGTATTGATCACAATGATTTTCAGTAAGAGGCAGCCACTCCCAGGGTGAAGCAATCTAGCACACTCAGTACTGTGTGACAATTCAGGACAAAGAAATAAAAAATCGTTATTCAGCTGAACCTGCATGAGTAGGAAAAACAGGAGGAGACAGGATTTGTCTGGAACATCGGTTCAAGAACGCTATTCATACACAAAGACCTCTGGGATATTAACTGAAAAATACACCATAATTATGACTTCAGTTTTGTGAGTCATTAAGGAATTAGCACCTGCAACAGCCTACTGACTCTTCCACCATTGTGTGACATAAGTCTAGCCCTGACTCAAAACCAAAACCAGTGCCTTGTGCCTCAGCAGCATTTTAAAGGTGTTGCCTGTTGGTTTTTAATTCATTTACTGATTGTCTGAAGCTTTGAAAATGTGAAGAGGTGGCATTATATAAAAATGATTTTTCACCTATCAGAAACTTTTCAGTATATTCCAGGTGCCAAGAGAAAGGAGGCCATTGCAGCACCTAGAAAGGAATGTGTCTGAGTGCACCTTGGTGGTTCTTTTTTTAGCCTCAATTATGCTGCAAGAGATGGACCAGAAGGGGAGGATGTGTCTTGTGCAACTACCAGCAACCTTTGCAGTGTAGCTCCTCTGGGATCAGGATCTGTAGGGCGGAGGACTATATTTATTTTAAGAATAGATCCAGAGTTCACAACATGGCTCCCATTGTAAACTTGCAGACAGCTTTGTAAAACACAAGGTAAGGGAATTACATCAAAAATCTCTCTCTTTTTTTTTTTTTTTTTTTTTTTTTTTTCTGGAAGTGTTTGCTACATGTACATTTTTACTATGGAAAATGCTCTCAATTCACAGACTTTTGGTATTATCTACTTTTTTTTTTTAAAAAAAACAAACAAACAACTTTTTTTTTTTTTCTATAAAGCTCTTTACACACTTAATAGGTTTTTCTGCCTCCTCTCCTCTCTTGTGCTCATGACTCAGATGTCACACAAGATTTAAATATCTTCTTGTTCATTACTTCTAATGCAATCATCAGTCTCAACTCACAACATATTGAACAAAACCCCTTCTCTCTCTTTTCTTGGAGACCGTATTTATATAAGCATATCTGCTTAACAAAACCTGCTAATAGCTCACAATCTCTCCTTCCCTGAAATTTACCTGCAAACTGTCCCAAAATGCAGGTTCCTTTTTGGTGGTCATGTTATGTGCCTAAAATGTCTGTTTGTTATGTTGACAAACATTTTTTGGAATATCTCTGATATTAGGGATTATGCAGGGATTATGTAGGGATTACACAAGTAGGAATTCTGCACCTACAGAAAAAGACTGTTTAATAAAGAAAAGCACAGCCTTTCCTTTTAACTCTAAGAGGTCCCAAACTATCTGGTCTTAAATCCATACCATTATTTTACATCTTTTTTACTATTATCATCATTTATTTTTTTTTATACATGGATGCATGGACGGATTTCTTTTACTTCAAGTGTTTGAATTTCTTATGTACGCAAAAGTACCAAAATATTTTAAAAAAGTAATCTCTCCAAAACATGCTTGTATTTTGAGGGACAGCAAAATGCTGTATAAAGGCTATGTTGCTGTCGTGAAAACATGTCGATGTCACTCTATTGATATGCCCTGTGTAATAAATGAGTGGGAAAGTTCTCTATAAACTCTGAAGATGTCATGAAATAAATGTACCCCTATTTTTTCCTTGGTCTGTTTTCAGATCTCCTTTCCTGTCAGGCTTCCTGACTTCACCACTTCAGGGGAGAGTCAGGATTTCACAATTCTCACAATTATTCTGGGCTCTGGGACACTGTCTCTATAGTAACTGTGCTAACCTGGGCAGTCTGAATGGATTTGCAACTTTTCTTTTAGGGAGGCTGTGAATACTCCACTTAATTAAATATAGAACGTTATTCAACTATTTAAGCTTAAATATGTAAGATTTAATATTTCAAATAAATGGATTTGAAAACAACGGTCTATATGTGCATATCCACTCTGTTAAAGCTTTCCCATCCATTAATGGGAGTTTAATCCAGCCTAATTTCTTTGTAAAATTTAGCAATGCTTTGCATTTTAGCCTGCTCAGACATAAATCTTGCCTGTTCTGAAACAGATCTCCTGATCTTTCCTATCCATATTTTTTTTCCTTTGCCTGCTTGGACTATGATCAATTTAGGTGAGATGCATTTTTCAGACTGGCTGGGGCATCTGTCAAATCTCCTGGTCCACCAGGACAGATATTAACATTTTGAAAATCTCACGTTCTTCTAAGAGGCATGCCACTTACAAGCATTCTCTCCATATTCTTTTTTCCCCCTAATTTGAGACCAATAGACAAGTCAACTTATTGTATTAATAAATTATTACAAAGATCCACTTTCATCACAACAGGTATCTGACTTCCTACAGATCCAGCTTTCAGAACACGGTAATGGATTATATATTAGAGAGTCTTTCTGTCTTCCCCACTAGATAGTGCTTTGGCATTCTGATAATCTATTTATCCTGTATTTACATTCATTAATTTTATTTTTCCAGTGTTGATAGTGAGGCTCTTCAACAGTGCTAAAACAGTTCACCACCATGAACTTAACACTATAGAGCACTCTTGAACATGCTCTCTTGGATTACTAAGGCACCAAATCTTGTCCTTATTATCAATGAAGTGAATAGTCTTCATGATGGTGCAGTTTGAATTGATTTTTTCTGTTTTGCAAATTTAACACGCTTTGTGATCTTTCAGAAGACTGAATTCCATATAATGTAATAGTCATGGTCTATAATGGAGTGGAAAAATTTTACTTAGAAACACCAGTGGCATTCTCTTCCCTGAGTCAATAAAGACTCAAAGAGGTTTCCCAGCAACAGCAACACTGTAGAGGTGCTATCAGATAAAATATAAAATCACAGTCCTGAGCACTTACTATCATCAAGCATCCCCTAGCACTTAGCACAAAATTGAAGGTGTTAGTTCCATTTTCTGGCCAGATTCCCCTGTGATATTTAAATCCCACATGCAGCTTCATATTTTCTTAGTGCTCCAGCTCCTGGTTTGTTGTGTGCTCTTACAAAACTGCTTATTTCCAACCAGGACTAAGGAAAAGAGGAATTGTGTATGAGGCATTAATTCATTTGGGTTAGTAAACAAAAGACAGTTTTGAAGTTAAAATATTTGCCTTGGATACAGCAAGTGACTCTGATAAGGACCTCAATTAATTCTTACACTTAATTCTAACTTTTCATCAGGTACCTCCCTCTTTCTTCCTGCTTTATAGTACATAATGAAAAGATAAGTGATATAAATATTGGGATGACCATTAGTTTTGAAGGGAAGCTTTTCATTTTAGAACATTTACAGTTGAACTGACTAGCTGTGCATCTGCTGCCACATTTTCCTTTGTCTTTCTCAGCCCTGCAGTCTGCTCTCTGGCACAATCTATTTTCTGACACCAGAGAGCTCGGTTTAGACTGACAAGCCTCAGAAGACAAGTGAAAGTGAATTTTGAGCAAAGGCTTAAACTGAGTCTCAGCAGTGCTGTGAATGAGAGAGAACATTTTCCATCAAAACTTGCATTAATATTCCTGTCATATATACTGTATGTTATCTGTATTTTGGATGGTCTGACAGATATTGTATGAGCTTTGCCTAAAAGTTACCTCACTGTCTAATTAACACTTAGACCATATTTTAACACCTACAGTTTTTTCATATTTCTAGAAATAGAGTCATATGAACGTTTTAGATCAAAGAACCTCAGCACAGATTAGTCCAGTATTTTTCATGAATTGAAATCTATTCTGATAAGGTGGGGGTGTTTTGTTTTGATAGAAGTGCTAAACAATAATGATTGATTATACATTTTGCAAGTGCAAATACTTGTATGTGCAAATCTAAGCTTTTGTATTCTCTATTAAAAACATTTTCAAATTTTGCAGGCACATTTATGGATCTCTGAAAAAAATATTTTCAGCAGGAGAAGAATTCTATCATGGAGTTCTAAAATAGTTACTCACTAAAATAGTTACTTTAAAATTTTTACACATTTAAAGATATAGTCAAATGATTTCAGAAACTGATGTATAAAGCTTTTAAGATCATTAATCAAATTAATTGATAGTGTGACAAAAAGTTAATACGTATAAAAGTTTATTGGATATAATCACTTAATTTATTAAAAAATGTAGCAAAAATAATCTGGGAACCAAAGAATCATGCATGTGTTGTGCGTGGTAAAATCTTTCAAAAGGATTAAATAGAAGTGAATAAAAAAACCTGAAAATTAAGAGAAATGGTTAGATTGAATAAGTGGTTTTTGGAAACTTAATTTTCTTAATATTGCTCAAAAAATGTATCAACAGAAAAACGATAGGAAGTAATTGCTTTTTCTCTTTGGAAAAAATAAACAAAAACAAAAGCACAACCAAACAAACAAAAAACAATGACAACATTTCATGCTTGCTCAAAATTTTCTTCAAAAATGTTGAATAAAGTTGTGATTCATTAAAAAAATATATGTAAAAATATGAAGTCAAAATTTTTCCATATATTGAAAAAGAAATGTTGCAGGGGAGATTTTGTCCTGATTCTCTCGTTTTGTTTTATTGATTCTGGACACTTTCTTTGTCCTTGGCCAATATATATATCCCTGAGATACATATATTGCCCTCATTGCTTGCTGGGAGCCAAAAACCATACAGTATCATTGATTCCATAAACTTCCAGGTATCATAAGGGACTGTGGAACATGGAAGTTACTTCCCTGACAGTTTTTCATAAAATGAAAATGAGAGATTTAGCTATCCTATACCTCACAGGTTTCATATTACTGCATTTTAAGAAAGAAGTCATCTTTTAGCAGCACGGACAAAAGTAAGGGTCAAGTCTGCTGCTTGAACAGAAACCCAATATAGAAAAAAGATGGCGGGAAAAGAGATAGTAACTTGCTGAGAGAGTGAGGGGAAGGCCCATATCATCAGATGGATACAATAAAGCCATCCAAAGTTGAGTTCATAGAGTACAATATATGACCTACAGCTCACAGAATATCTGCTAACCTATGCTACTGTCTGCAGTATCACTGGAATCCTAAATCTACCTGTGTTTTAGGGTCCTACTTAACATTTTGCATAGACCTAATAACAATTTTATGGTTGCTCAGAGCAAATCTAATGGTCCCTGAAAACTTATTTAAAGTGAGAAAGGGAAGCAGTTGTTTGAAAACAATATTTACCCAAAAGACCATAATGGCTCATTAGATACATTTGTATGTGGGCTTTTTTCACTTTACAGTGCATTATTGAAAATAAATGTAAAATTTAACAGCTCCCCTGAAACCACTTAATCCATCATGTACTTTCTCTGTACAGATCTGTGGTTTACTGTTGTGAAAGTACAAAAAAGCTCTGCAGTGCAAAATACAATTCTTATTAAGTACAATTACTGTTTCCAGCAAAACATTTCAATAAAAATAACTCAGGCTTGTGAGTTAGCTTCAGGAATGTGAGTTCTTCAAACTCTTGTAAAATTGCTACAATATATTTTACACCATTTTCCAGATCTGATTTCTCTCAAATTAGGCTAATGTTTGTGATATGACAGAATGTGGATAAACAACAAATAAATATTCAGTATGGAAGAAGAAAATTTACAACTATTCTGCAAATTAAAACATTTTACATATCTTAATAAAGAGATTCATAAAGCAACATATTAATTGATAAACTGTGCTAAGTTTTTACTTAAAGGTACTTCTGTGAGTTCACTCATAGAGTAATGTGTGAACCAGGCTCCAAAGCCAATGGACAGGTTATACTAAATATATACCCTGTCTTATGAGATAGTGAAGCAAAAATGAAAAATTATAACCTTCTGCATTAATTCTATTAATTTCTGAAAAGGGATTAATAAGAATTAACCAGGTGATAATTTCTGAAATTAGATGTCCTGATAATGTTGCAGCCTGATTTTTCATATACGCAGAGCACCCATAAATCAAGTTTAGACACAAAAGTCATTTGCTATTATTGTTAACAATACAAAACAAAACCAAAAACAAACAAACAAACAAAAAAAAAAAAGGAAAGAAAAAACAACCACCAACCTCCTCCCCCCCCAAACAGGAGCATAACTAACATAACAACAACAACAGAATCAGCAACAGGGCACATAGTGAGCTATTATTCCTTTGGCGTCTGACAACAATTTAAATTTAAGGAAATGACTGTTGAAATATCATACTAACGATGAATCGTACTCATAGAGGACAATGAAAAAGTTAAAAAGATGTTGCTCATTGCTGAACAGTTATGCTACATTTGATTGTGAAATTGTTAACTTTTTGGATATTAGGTGCAAAAAAGTGCAAAGAATATTTAGTCAACTGTTACAGTACCACATTACAAAAAGTATTTTCTAGGCCACAAAGGCCACTGCTGATATAATTTATATTAAGATACATGTATACACAAAATAGTTTTTCTATATCAACGTATATATTTATGTACGTATAAGAACTGTGAGAATGATCTAGGCCACAAAATCTCATGAAGATGATGATAGGAGAAAAAAATAACAACAAAACAGAAAGGAGATCTTGTTCTCCTATTTAAAATATTAGTCACCTGGAGCAAATGGAGGAATGAATTCTGCAAGGTTGTTCTGTAGTTATGGTGATGAAAATACAATCTTAATCAAGGAGGATCAGTATTCAGTATTACCAACCGTCTCTGGGAAATCTATTACTGTCTAGAAACCATGAAAAGCAACCTGGAACAGACATTCAAAAACTCGGGTTGGAGCCTTTTTTTTGTTATTATGTTATTATTATTATTATTATGTAAAGAATGCCTGAAAGATTTATTTACTCTTTTTTTTTTTTTTTTTTTTTTCCTTAGAAACACCAGTAATGTTAAGACCAGCCTTCCCAGCTTTCTCAGAGCAGTCAAGACACTTCAGAGTATAACTGACTGACTGTCTGACTGTTACAGGAGGAGCTGGATCTTTATTAATGTTTTCTGTGTCAACCAGGCCAAACTAACCAACCCCAAATGGTTCTTTCGAAGTCTGTCTAGGACCCCCTTTCCATTCAAAGCTAGATTAATTCCCACATTTTTTTCCATTATCATAAAATAATCTTCTATTTTTCTCATGTATGACACTTCTGTAGAAGTAACATTTTGGAAAATACTATCTTCACATGTTTCATATGTTATAAAGATACAAAAAGAGCCACCAACCCAATTTTTTCCAGTTGCAATTCAGCTTTCAAAATCTCAGTCCCAATCACTCAGTCTTTTCTGTGCTCTTCATAGAAAACAAAACAAAACAAAACAAACAAACAAAAAAAAAATAACAAAAAAAAAAAAAGGAAGGAAGAAAAAATATCTGATTGAGACAATCTGTATTAGGAAGAGTTAAATGCAGAAAATAATATGCACTTCTCTTCCATTTTTTAAATTATCTTCTTTCAGGCAAAATATATTTTTTTGTATTTGCTCTCACTTTGTATTCTATTTAGTAAGTTTACTAGTTTATAAAATTGTTACATTTTATTTTTTTTCCCATATATATTGACACAAAAATTATTTCAAATTCATATTAGACATCTAATTTGAGGCATCCAGCCAGCACCAGAAACTATCCTACACGAGCTATGCACTCAGTTAAAATAATTTCAAACAAATACTAAGTCAAGAACCAGAAAAATGTTTTGTGTAACTGAAAATTTTGGTCAAGTTTTTGAATACTAAAATTCATTAAATAAATTCTTCTATTTCAGAGCATTCTCTTATCTACGGTTTGGCCTGAATAAAGGCTGAAAAGGACTGCATGATGCCCACAGAAAACAGGCTTTATTGAAGGGGCTAGATGCACCTCATAAGGAGACACCTACTACATCTCTGTGGAGCTATATCGTCCTCCACACAGCTTCTTGTAGACACATTTGCTGTCCACAGTGATAGTTCAGTGCCATGCAGACATGTGAGCTAGCTCTTCATCAGCCTGTGGGTAGCTGAAGCAAAATAGCTGCCAAGCACAGCTGCTTGCCTGGGCGCACATGCCTAGTGGTTATGACAGACAGGTTTCCTGTAGGTGCAGTGGGCATCCTAATTGCTGGAAAGTTATAACTGCATAGATACAGTTGCGGGACCTCTTCCTTAAAGGCTGAACTAAAACCCAGTAAAGCCAGTAGGGTGCTACTCTGTAAACTTGGCTTCAATGGGTTTTTGATCAGCCCTCTTTCCCTGCACAAGGAATGAACTAGTTTTCCATACAGTAAAAAAGTGACAGTAGTTTTTTGTTGATATTATTTTCTTTTTCTCATGCAATATTCAGCTTGAAGTGTTTAGAAATCATACAGGATTTAGTGCAATTTAGAGATGTAATACAATAGCCATACATGACTATTTGCTTATCCTCAAAAGAACTAAGCATTATGATATGCAATGATTTTGAATTGCTTAAGGGATTTTTTTTTTCTGATTTCTTTGTCTATGCAAAGATACAGGTCATATAAAAACCATACTTGGATATGACACTGGATATATGCCAGAGAAAACAGGTGAATGAATTTTTATGAAGAAAGATTATATTCAGCTCAAGTCAATTTCACTCATAAGAAATTATTATAAACTGTAATATAAGACAGAATAGGAAAAATGTATTTTAATACAAAAATATGGATACAGTTCGTCAGCAGAAGCCAAACCTTCTGTTCATGTAGATGTGAGCTACATAGGAGTGTTGTACATTGAACATGATGAATGCACTCTTGTTCCCTAGGGTGTAAGCGGTGGTTTTGGTGATGAACAGGATCCCTGGCTGTCAAAACTGGTTGCTCGACCAGGTAACTGCAAGAAAAATGTTAATATAACAAATGTCATTAATATGTCCATGACTCACACTCATTTCAGAGGATGAGAGAATACCTCAAAGAAGAACCTGAGTCACAACCAGACCCTTTCTGGATCAAACTCTTAATCAGAACTGATAATGGTAAGAAAATTCCTAAAGTGACCTCATAAAAATCTCTGACTCTTTCCACAGGAGTAGGTTTAACCACCCAGAGTACCTCCTTCTTCAAACATAAGTAATTCAGAGAAAGCAAGAAACCACTCAAAAGAGGCTTCAGTTTTGCACTGATCTTTTTCAGATGTTCTACTGAGGCCTTGTTGTTGGTTGCCTTTTTTTTTTTTTTTTTTTTTTTTTTTTTTTTTTTATTTGTTTGCTTCTATCTATTACTGAAGATGCTGTGCAGCCATGTGCTAAATGATTGAGAAGCCAAATGGACCATGTTGCTTTGGACTGCAGCTCATTTTTCTACAGAGACTGATTTAGGGGAGGGCTAGAAAGTGTGTCCTCTGTGTCCGAAAGGTCCGAAAGTAGGATCCATTGTTTCTTGAGACTTCAGTATGAATCTTTTCAAACCCAAAGCTAATGAGCATTTTATATACAGAAAATCCATAAAATGTGGCCATAGCAGGCTGAAGAGGTAGTCTAAGCCCAGGGATTTGTAGGTATGCATTGCACCCATGCATGCAAATAAGCTTCCAATCAGTGTCTGCTTGAGCAACTCTGGAGGTAGCTGCTGTTATGTTGCCGTAACTTAGCACAATTAGAAGGCCAGTTTCAGGTTAATGTTTTAGCAACATAACTATTAATGTTAAATATTTTTGAATAGGAAATGATTGCTTTTGAAATGGTTGCAAATGATTTCTTATAAGTGGATGTAAGCTCCTTAATTTCTGGTATTTTAAATGTTTTAATATTACAATGTTGTATCATGCCGTATCATCATGAAAACTTTTGAAATGGAAAATTTAAATAAAGAGTAAACCCATGAAACTAGATTTAGATTGAGGTAATTATATTATAGCTGCTTGACAGATGGACAGTGACTCCCATGTTGCACTGAGTTTAATGATTCTCAGAAGCACATACATGTTAGAAAGAAAATAACACAAAACATTTAAAATACTGAGGAAAGAATTGTGTTACTTCTTACCTCTACCAGTGGATGCCAGTGAGTTATTGGTTTGCGTGGGTAAGCCAACATTTCATTCCAATGATCTCTTCCAAGCCCTTCAGCATCAATTCCTGTCCGACATACCCCAATGACCTCATTGTGCCCTACTCTGGGAAACGTAGAGACAGTTTTTTTTTTTTTTTAAATAAAAATAGTTTTAATAAAATCTGATGTATAATTCAATTTACTGGTTTAATGCAGCAGAGAATGCATGCCCAAGGTTCTCCTATTATTTATTACAGATATTAGTTTTAGTGGTAATATAGTAATACGAAGTTCTGTAATGGCAGCATCAAAAACCTCCAGCCACTACCAGAGTGCTTCTAGAAGCCATAAAAATAGCAGTGAAGACTTAACCTTTGCCATAAAAAGGTTAAAGGCCAAAAGACACAAAGACAGAAAAGAACCATGTTACACCAAATGATCTAGAAGGAAAGCATATTTAAATTTTGTTGCTGAAGAAGGTGAAAGAATAAATTTTCTGCTCCAGGGAATAAATTTCCTGTTCCAAATGCTTCAGACATAATTTCACACTACATTTCCTAACTCTAACTGTTGTGGTAATTGGAACTTCAGCCAAAAATGAGAAAGACAAGGGGTGTAACCATAACAGGCTATACCTTAATATTTCTACATGCCTGTTGAGGGAATCCAGAAGGTCATTTTCTGCACCTCACTTATAGATGCCTTAGAATAACATTTCCTACTTTCCACAAGAGCTGATGAGCATTGAAGGTGTACAAGTTGCAGTACTATCCTCCTCCTAATAGCACTGCAGTACCCCTTTCATATTTTCAGGGAATACCTTCCTGACTCAAGTTAGAGAAAAATGAAACCGGATGTTGAGGAAAAATAATCTGAGGTTTGTGTTGCTAAACTGGACTTTCACTGTTTATTTGCCTTGCAATCTCAAGAACTCATTACTAATAGCCCTTGAACAATGCAGGCTTGGCTCAGACATGATGCTGTCGATCATTGTCTAATTTAACCTGCAGTCTTAGTGCTACTCTAAGCATCAGTCTCTTCAGTTGTCAGTGAGGTTACAGATTTGTTGAGGCTTGGAAACATTATCAATGAGGGCTGAACCCAAAGGTTACGAAGCTTCTTTATTGTGTCAACCAAATAATTAATTATGACTTATTATACCTTAATTCAATGAGACAATTAAGCACCTAATTCTTCCATTCTCTTTTAAACTAGAAGACACACTTGACAAACTTTTTGCATAGTCCAGCCACCAGATGGGGACAGAAATGCCAATGTTAGTGGCAGGTAAGGAGACTGAGACATTTCTTCCTCATCACAGTTATTTATGACAAAAATAAAATGAACTGAGCTTTAAAAGTTGAGGAAGCTTTAAACTGCTCCAGGAAAAGGTCTGAAGGCTTTGTCTTTTGTGATACTGAAGCTACCTGTATGTTCAGGGAGGTAGAAATTGGTTGCTTGCAATGATCAGATAATGTCTCACTGAAGTTTAATGTTCAGAGAGCAAACTCTGCTTACCGATCATAGTCCATCACTGCAATGGAGAGGCTGACCTGATCCACATTCTCTGGAGGGATATCAAAGATGATGGCCTCATTATAAACTGGATTGAGTGTGTTCTTCTTCGTGGTTGTTTTCCGCTTTTTCAGTCTTCGACCCTCACACATTAGTGACACTTTGACGTATGGATCTGAGTAGCAAATAATCAGTTGTGTGCACTTGGACTCAAAGTCTTTCAAACATGTTAAGCGGTGTTTTTGTAGGTATGTCATATTGGTAAGACACATAAATACAAACATTTTGTGACCTTGGAAAACTATGTTTTCAATATGCTGTCAATGCAATGGAAAGGTATAGGCTTCTGAATAAATGTACTAAATGTCATACCAGAGATAGCAAGTAGATCTGTACAGAAGCTATACCCACTATCTTACTGCTTCCTTTCACAACCATGTTAAACATACACATACAAAAAAGGAGTTGCTATTAATCCACTTTTTGAATAGACTTGACCTTGTTATTTAAAAAAGAAGTAGATTCACCTGATGAGCCAGTTATATCCATTGCTTTGAGATTTCTACATTTGATGACTGTTAATGTCATTCTCCCAGCAGTAGGCAAATAACAAAGGGAAAACATGATCTCACCCAAATCTATGCTTTCCTGAAAAAGAAAAATAATAATTAATTATCTGACTATAAGGCCAACAATAAATGCAAAATTCAGATCATGCAAAATTTTAGAAATACTTTTACATTCACAGAGACTTCTTTTTGCAGCTTCAGATGCATTCAAAGAGATTGTAAACAAGAATATTCAGAAATTACTTCTACAAAATATGGAAAGAGTAACAATAGGATAATATTTTAGTGACAGGATCTGGAATTGCCAAACTGAGAATTTAAATCAAAAATATGGTCAAAATTTTCTTGATGTCTGATACATTTGTGTTGAATTCACATTGGAAAAGGTGATGAATGTAGAATGTTAAGACCCACTCTTGAAAAGACTCCAATTCCATCATCCCCAGTAGAAAGAAATCAAGTGGGATATTTAAATGACACACATTTCCTTGCAGTTTAGCCACTGAAATGTAGGAGTTTTATTTGTGCACATATGTATGTACATGAAAAGTTCATCCTCAGAGATTTGAAGAAATAAAAGCACTTGTAAATGTTGCCAACCTTATTGCTTTCATTGTGTTTTGGGGGTTCTGTTCCAGAAGAAAAGCAAAGCAAAAGAGTAACACCTCTAACTTTCCTGTCTAAGGGATAACTTAAAGGAGGATGGTATACTAGAAAAGATGGATAAGGTATATATGGATCTTAATACTCACAGAAAGATAATTTCTTTATTGAGACCATGTGCTGCAAATTCAAACAAAATGATGTAGCTATACAGTTCAGATGCTACAACATTTGGGGAATGTGATCTAAAGAAGAGAGGTTCCATCAATTCCTGTTTTTTCTCTCATGAGGAGAACATGTGATTTCTTTAATATCACACAAGATTAGTTGTTGAGATATCACTTATGTACCAGATTGTTTCTGTTCTTTTAAGATTTTAAATACCTCTCCCCCACTCCAAAAATCCAACACACAAACAAACAACAATAACTAACAACAACAAAAACATATTAAGAACAATTTAGAATTTTTAAATGAAAGTTTTTAAGGAGCTTGTAAGGCAGTCAGTTTAGTAAGGCAGCAATTCTCAAGCTTGATCTCAAAAGACTATTTTTGACATTACTAAAAAGCCTATTTTTTAATATTCCTTCTTCAAAACCTGTCAAATCTGCAACTACTCTGAGTGTGAATTTGAGAACTACTGGTACAGCTACAGAACTACTACTATGGTACAGCTGTTCTAGCATCAGAACACAAGTGTGACATATTTTCAAATGATACATGCTAAAATAATCGTTGTGTGTATGACAAATATGTTGCTCATAGTTATGAGACAGAGTGGGACTTCTTCACATATTTCAGCTGCTTACTGGAAATATTTTATTATCTTATTTTTTGTTAATGCTTTATCTAAATTGAAGTAGGTACTTAGGATCTTTCTTGATGAACTTAACCAAGTGCCTCTTTTATTTTATTTTATTTTATTTTATTTTATTTTATTTTATTTTATTTTATTTTATTTTATTTTATTTTATTTTATTTTATTTTATTTTATTTTCCTGCCTTGCAGACTCTAGCTCAAAGAATGTAGGTTTAGAATATCTTTGAATTCTCTGCTGCACTGTTAATAAAATATAGGCTTTTGGCTGGTTGGTTCACATGTTCAGTTATTTTACTGGGTTTCTGTTTTGAGAATTAATAGATTGGTATATATATTAACAAGTTATGAGGGGAAATTTCATACATGTTAAGATTTCTCAGAATTTCAAAATGATTTAGCTCATTCAGTTTACATTGGATGAACAGGCATTTAGCATTCCCTTTGCCCAACCCCTTACTTTGCCACACACAATGAAGAATTTGTGCCACAGAATACACACACAGAAAGCAAACAAATTTACTTTCCTATTTCAGAAAATATAAATAGAACTTGAACAAATGAAGTGTAATTCTTTTCAATCATTTATTGAAGTGGTAGATGTCCTCTATTATACTTTGCAGTTTTGTCACATCTGAAATCTGTTTTAAACACAGCTTCTGTTTGCTTTCTAAAACACATTGCTTTCTGAATTCAGAATCTGATTATTGATCCTCATATGTGTGTATGAAATACATTTCACTCTTTTGTTATAGAAGTAAACACAGTTCCCCCACATCTAGCACTTCAAAGTGTGAGTTCTGTGTTGAGAGAGGTGATGAAGATGGATTGTATCATAGAGCATAGTGGACAGAACATGAAAAAGACTAAGGGGTATAAATTCTTCTTTCAGAGACATGATTTGTGTAGGTGAATAGAGAAAAAGTCTTTTCCCCCAAGAGCTGTGTATGAATTTGAGTCTTCTATTATCTCTTTCTGGAGAGAAATTACATGCACTCAAAAGTTTGAGTGAGCTGAAATTATAAACAAGAACACAAACAGCGCTATTTAAAGTGACTTAAATGCTTTTAAAAAAACATTGCTCAAAATACTTTCAAAACTCTTTGTGATTGTTACCTCACCTTAGTTTTCTGCAAACCTGTGAAAACCTCAGTGCTTAATGGCAACAATTTGAGGCTTATGCTTGGTCCTTTTTCTTTCCTTTCTAATCCCCATGCACTGAAATTGTATTGAATATGAGCTTGGAAAATCCCTTGCAATCAAACCCAGTGTGTTTGACCATGAAATTAATAAGAAAGATGCCTTCATGCAAAAATAACGATTAGACAATGAATGAGGGGGATGTTTTCACTCCACACAGCAGGCTGTCCACTGAGGTTACCAGGGCTCAGTAATCTGTGTTCTGGTACTCCTCAGTTTGAAGTAAAAAGTTATGGGTTGGAAAAATTGTCTTTACCATTCCAGTATTTATGCAGGAATCTTCTGACACCTATGACCTATGCCTAGAGAAAAAGTGGCTCGTGTTGCCCTGCAATGCCTGATTTTCACATTGTGGAACAACTCATGCTGCTCTATGCATTTCTACAATAGATAAATTCTTCAGTAGAATAGAATACATATTACTTCAGATAAACATAATCTATGTCAAAGACATTTATGAGCATCACATTGTAAGATCAAAGGGCTAGAAATAAAATTTGTAGTTACCCTACACTAGGCAGTAGACACCATGTAACTTACCTCCTTTTGAAGTTCTTTTGAAGAATTGAGGATAAAATTATTCACATATAAATAAATACTATCAGAGGCTGGGTATCACATAAAATGGCTGGGTCATCACCAGCTTTGTTTTCTATTTTTCTTAACTTGTATGTTAGTGGTTCATATATTTGGAGATGAAAACACAGATTCAGACTTGGATAATGAATAAAGTAAAACTCCGCATTTAAGCTTTTCATGAAAGTCTGTCTACTGCCCTGATTATCATGAGTAAAATTTTTAAACACCCTAGGTGCTTGAGTATTATTGATTTTAATTGAGATTTAAAAATAGGATTTAAATTACTTCAGAATCCCAGCGCTTTAGAAAATTCATATTTCTCTCATTTTATAATACACTTGATAAATAAGTTCACACAACTTATTTGACATTAACCCTTCAGTACAAGCAAATCTATGGAAGCCAAGGCATCACCACATCAATAACTATGTCTGCACTGCATTCCACTTCAAACAAAGCACAATTCAGAAAACATGAACCTGGAACCAGAGGCTGCCTCTCACACACTTTTTAAACTATCCTTCATATTATATTGCATGTACTATATATTCACATATAACTTTTGTTAGAGTAGTTGTGCATTACTTAGCTAACTCATGAAATATTCTTCCTTTCCTTTGCCTATTTTGATTTTTTTTTCTTCTTAAATTAATCTTAGATTTCAATTAACAGCCAACTTTACAGATGCTTATAATGATCCAAACAACAACAAAAACCAAACAATCAAAAAAAAAAACCAAAAAAACAACACACTAGCATAGCTGCACTAAGACAAAAATAAGCATTTGTTTGTAATGTCTCTCTCTTCTTCATTTATTTCCCTTTTGTGTACAAAAGCCATCATACAGAACTAAGGAACTGGAATGGTGGTAAGTGCTATACCAGCTTCAGTTATTTTTATGGTTCCCAATCTACTTCACTGTCCAATTCATTTTTCTGGTACAGCAACACTAGAACAAAATAAAACAGAGAAAACACAGACTTCAAATGTGTATGTCAGCTACTGAGATGAATTTGATTTTTTTTTAGCTATAGAACACAGATTCTTTGAATAGTGTAATTCTTGTCCCACACAAGAAACCAAACCTAAATGGATACACTAATCAGTTGCCAAGGATCTGTATGCATACATTGCTCTATGAGGTTTTGGGATATCAGTCCAGGGGTTGGCAAAATCAGACAAAAAATAATTACTCTTTTTTTTTTTTTTTTTTTTTTTTTTTTTTAAATCAGACTTACTGGAGAACAGTGGTCTCACCTTCACACTTAATCCTGTAGAGGCAGTAGCAGCATTTCTGTGGAAATGCTCCATGTTCACAATATGGATAAACAGTGAAGGGGTGTAAGAATTTTGAAGCCCTTGAATGGGAACATAAATTATTTTGATCAAGTTTTTAGAACTATTGTTGCTGGAGAAAGTTTTCCTGTTTCTCACTCTGATTAATGTTTCCAGTTGCCATTGAATTCAATCAGAGAGAACTTTCAGCTAAGAATATCTGCAAATTCAGTGAGGAAGTTAGTAAGTCAACCTTTAACATTCAAGGAAGTTTCTTCTCATATATCACCACCCATAATTCTGAATTGAATGGGAAAAATTATTTACTGATTAAGTTGAAAGTGAGATAACTCGTACAGTGTTCCTCCAAGGTCTTTGCTGGTTTCATGTGCTAGCAGGAGAGAAAAGTTGACAGAGAGCTGATACATGAAATACAGTGTAATTTTTGCATCAAATTTTGAAGAAAAACGTACTCTAGCCATTTGTTTAACTGATGTTTGTTTTATGCCTTTCCCTTTTTCAAATTTTGCTATTTAAATAAAATCTTAAAACAACTCAGTGATCTATGTGAATGTTACTGGAACTCAAAATATTTTATACTTTTATTGGTACTAGAGTGTCATTAATTTATGTTGTTAAAATATGAATTATTTGCATAATTAATACTGCACTAGAAATCTAATTTCCTAAAAACCATTCTGGGTAGTTTCATTTTCATTCCAATTATCATAATCCAAGTTAATAAATTAATTCTTAATCTCACTTTTATTATCTAGAACTACTTTCCTAATAATTGTAGTTTAAATGATGTTTTAATGATTACATGAGAAAGTAAAATAGTGAAAATCCTTACAGTGACTTGAATTTATTTTGCAATTAATTCCTAAATAAATGATTTGCACATTTTCTCTTTTAATTTTCTTACTGTATGTTGAATGAGCAATTGTACTAACAATCATTTACTAGATGTGAAATAAGTCATTTAGGCATTTGCATTTCTAGACTCTTAGCTGTTCAGTCACAGTGAGGACTGTCTTTCTGTTTAGTATGCAATTAAGAAAAAAAAAAAAACAACAAACTTGGATTTTTTGAATACTGCAGAAAGATAATTTCCCAAAATGAAATTTATTATTTCCAACAAAAGCTATCTTTGCATGACCTCAATGTTCAAGAATCAGGGATGAAATAAAAGATAAAGCTAAATGTTAGGGGTTGAACAAAAAAAAAAAAAAAAAAACAAACAAAAAAACAAAAGAGGGGCTTGTCCCCTCAGAGAATCAGCAAAGCTTAATGTATTAAGACATTTCTGCTTTTGAGGTGTAGATCAAGAATTAGAAGAATGATAGAAAAGAAGAGTACAGAGCTCTAACAATTTGTTTTCTCATCTGTGCATTTTGACTTTGATGGTATTTATATTATCACAGACGTTGTCAAAAGTTACCTACCTGAAGCTCAATAATACAGGGAATTCTCCTATCTCTCAAAGGGATTTCACTTTGGAAATCTTGTCCCCACAGCTAATATTTATCTCCCTCTCCTGTTAGTCTTTGCATATCAAATTCAACTCTTCTTCCCAACACCTCTTATTGATTGAGCTGTTCTCCTGGGAAATAAATCAATCAGATTTGTGTTTGTTCTTGCCCCTGTGGAAGATGGTCTGGAGACACTGGGGCCTGTTGCTTCATAATGACTGTGTCTACTGCTTCTGGAGGCCTAAATCTTGTTTTAGCCTGACATCCTGATTGCTCTGGGTAAGTGCAGCTGCTGATTGTGGTCCTGATTGCAGAGAGGACTCCCTGAGACAGCAGGCTGGGTCCAGCAGGCTGAATACTCTCAACAGGAGACCAGGAAACCTCCTGCATGCTTCTTTTGTCATCCCCTTTGTACATAGCCATCTGCCTTGTGTGGTATGGGGGTAGTTTCATTTTGCCAGACACCAAGGAAGCCCATTCCTGCTTCAGAACAGCTGGGGACAGAGATGCTTATGTAACCTAACCGTGGCATCTATTGGCATGTGAATGAAACAATAACTAAGTGGCTTCAAATACAGAGATGCACTTCTGAAGCAGCAATGCATTGATTACAAAGAGAATATTTGCAGCAAGAAACTCATAGAGTGCTTAGGGCATAGAGTGATCATCAGCAGAACATCAAGCTGAACACTTTAGCATAGCTACCATGTACCACCTAGACACAGAAATATTAATTTTCCTTGAGGAAATCATATTTTTAATTCATCTGATATTTCCTACTTTTAAGGTAGAACCGAAAGTAGCAGTTTGCCTCCAGCAAAAGAGAATATTCAAATAATTTGTTGTTTCAAACTAATAATAATTCAATAATTCATTCAACTCAATTTGTTCAATAATTCAATCATTTAACAATAATCAAAGCCTTCCCTGCTTTCAGTAACTAGAAAGAAACTTGCCCTTTCTCTATTGTCTTTTCTTGTTATCACCCAAACCTAAGGCAGTCCCAAACCTAAATGAAAAACCTAAACACTTTTCTTGTAAAAACTGCCCCAGAATATTGTCTCATGTACTCAGCAGCAGGTGATCACATGGATCATCTTTATATCATCATCATTGATTGGAAATGACAAGTGCCACCTATTCTTGGTTATTGGGGGGCTGTTCCCATTATAGAGATGATAAATCCGAATATCTCTAATATTAGGGGGCCTTTACTTTTTTACGTTTAACATTGTTTCGTGGCTTTTATGGACATTTCCAGAAACAATAGTGTAAACCCATTTTGATGAGGAACTATGAGGAAAACTAATCAAAGACAATGGCTGCAATTGCTCTAGATGGACTGCAGAGGTAGGCTTAATTTTTGTTTGATTTTGTTTGAATCAGAAGAATCTCTCAATCTCTCTTCATAACAGAAGTCAATGTCAAATAGGATTACCTGTGCGACGTCCTACACTGGCGAGTGTTTGAGATAGATCTACTGAGACAAATGTTACTATTTTTGTTTGTTTGTTTGTTTTTAAGTTACCTAAACATTTCTGTCTTTTCCAACAATGTTATTCATTTATATTCCAAGTGCTTTAGAAGTAGAAGTCACTCTTCATGTGCATTATATGAAGTCTGTATCCTTACATAACCTTTTACTAACATCCCACTTCACAAATGGGAAAAATGAAGCACTGTAATGTTTGGTGCTAGAAATGAAGTAGTAATCAAGTTCCATCCATCTACATGAGATAATTCAAGAGGCTACAAATATGTGACATCTCCATGACTAACATCCCCAGGAGATGACCATTATCCTGGAAGTGGCTTTCATCTAAATGTTGAGTTCTATTAAATTTTTAATCCAATTGCAGTGTCATATAATTGGTTACACTAACGGAGCTCACAGAATACCTTTACTTTCCACCAATATTTTGGTCAATGGTGTTAGAGGCAGGGATTTCCAAAGCAATCTATCAAGATTAAAAGAATAATCAGAAGTTAATACACTTTTAAATCCAGAAAGTGTTAGATCATAGCAAGAGGGGGAATTTTTGTCTGAGTGATTTTACAGTACTGAATATTTGCACTTAAATGATTATCAATTCAAATTAATGTTTTTTGTTGTTGTTTTTTTTTTTTTTTTGGTTGTTTTGTTTTTTAAGTATGCAGTAAGTATTGATAGTGACAAACCTCAGAAATATACATGAAGCTCACAAGCACTTTGCAAAAACACATGACAGATATTTTGACTAAATAGTTCATGTAATATTGTTTGCTTTTGATGCTATGAACTAATCTCCTACAGTGTTTTAAGAACTGCAGTATTCCAATATACTAAACAACCTCTGCAGGTAGTCCAAGGCTGCCTCTGGTTTGTCTTTTTATTAATCAATCAAACAAACAAAAGTAAATGATGGATTATTTATTGAAAGTTCAACCACCCAGTTATAAGCAAAAATTGGGGATGTTAATATCATCAGATATTTGGGATACTTATTTTTTCACAATCAATTTTACACCAAATTTATCTTGGTAAATAAACATTAAAAATGAAAATGCGTTAGCACTTATAACAGGTACATGCTACATATTATACAACAGCTACAGGTTTCCAACAGAACGTGTAACAGAGAAACAACGATATGAATGAAAAATTAAATGAAGAAAATACAAACTACAAAAGATGAATAAACATCAACAATTGTAAACTATAAGTGTAAAAATGAGTATGTGAGGGACCAATCCTGCACTTGTAAAATCATTTCAAATGAAAAAAGAAAAAAAAGAAAAAAGAAAAAAGAAAAAAGATTCAAATTGTGGTTTCCCACAGATTCATTGGTTTTATGGCCAAAAAAACTCAATGCAACCATCCAGTCTGATCTTCCCTTGGTTTTGTATTTCCTGTACCAAATAAAAAAATCCTTGCAAGCAAAACCTTTAAAAATGCTCTTAACTAGTGACAGTCTTTGCATAATGGAGAATCTGATCTACTGTGGTAATGTCTTTTACTGGCAAAATTTTATAGTTCATTTCCTTGGTAAATCTGTAAATCTCTTCAACTCCTATACTGTAGAGCCTTGTGTCATAAAATCAGATTCTTTCCAAGTAGGTAATAGTAACAGGATTCAACCAGTTTCTAACTTCTCAACAGAAAATCCTTGACTATGGAATAGACATAAAAGACTCAAAGCTGAGGAGAGGCCACTTCTGTGTTGTATTTTAAGTTTTGAGCTCTTTTAAGTTTTGAGCTCTTTGAGCTCTTACTTTTTCCTGTTTTCTACCACTTATCATTTAGCAACTGTATGAGTAAACCATTAGGTATGGAAAGCATGTCTGAACAGTAAGGCTGGAAACTTCATACAACATACAGGAAAACAGAGCAGAGGTGATGAAGGAAAAAGAGTGAGAGAAATGTATTTGCATATTGGCATCTTGGTTCCTATGCTATACAGTGTAAGTATGGACCTTCCTGCTAATACAACCACTTCATTTATTTATTTATTTGTTATATGTTCTTTATGAACATCAAAGCATGTGTTCCTGGAGTACAGTTATTTCTCACTAATTGCAAAACTATCTGAGTCATATTTTTCAAAGCTTGACCCAAGTTCTACTGACTCTGGCAAGTGCTACTGCTAGTGAGTGACACTGGTAAACTTTAGATCTGGTATGTAACTCTATAATTCCCTACTGATTAACATCTTATGCACTGTTTATTGCTGTGCAGGATTGGCTCCCTCATTTTACAGTTTCTGAAGTGTTGGAATTATTAGTAAGCAAATTTTAATCGACATGAACCAACTGAAGTAAAACACAAGGCAACACATTGCACATATAATAACAGGACACCTTATAGGAGGATTTCATTTTCACAGGGAAAATCAAACAAATCAGTTTCTTACACAGTTAGCTGAGAATAAGGTAAGGCTTGTGAAAGTAAGCAGTCATTGAATACTAGAATATATTTCCTATTTTTGTGTGTGTTTATTGTTAATGGTTTAGGTGAGGACAACTTATTCAGCCCAAAAGGCTGAAATCCAAAAACTAAATGTTTTCTCCTAAATTTCATAAACACTAAAAAAAAGCAACACAGAATGAACTAAGCACTATAGCTGAATGTTCCAACCCTTAGTGATGAAGAAACTTGGTTTAGAATTCAGTGCCAAGATTAGCAAGCCAGATGTTTATCAGCATCCCTCCCCACAGCATCATCTGGTATGGAATTTCAATTTGCTTAAAACCAGTGATGAACAATCCAGGTATTCTAACTTACTGAAATTGTTCTAGTTGTCAGCTAAAGATCTCATACATATGCCTGTATATATACATATATATAGGCCAGTTTGGTAAACCCCACAGTTAAAATAAATATTTTCTAGAATTCACAAAATTCTGAAAACTGCCCTCATTATGAGACCATAACTCTCTTGTACTTCTCTCTCAGGAAACATATTGCTCATACTCATACTGGTGAGCAAATCCAAGTCCTCTTTGTCTTCCTGGTCATGCAGACCTAAATTTCCCTGTCCAGCAGGTACGTACAGCATGAAAATATTTGGGAAAAGAAGCATAGGAAGCCTCTGGCTCTATCAAAAGAGTGGTGTGAAGCTTCTGTCATTGAAGCAGTGACTAGTACCTCTCTGTCCTCTGTTCATCCCTGCTACTCTATAGATGGCAGTCCAGCTCATGCTTAAGGACATGCATGACAAACTGTTTTGGTTATCTCTACAGAAAAATGGATGGGAAATTTTTCTACATAAATAGCATAGTTTAAAAAACAAAACAAACAAAGAAAACAAACAAACAAAAAACACTTGTTTCCCCCTTCTCAAATTCTAGCTAGGGAAGATGAGTTTGGATTTCTGTGTTAACAAAGATAATGGTTGGACACTTGTGTTTTTCCTGATGGTAGCTTGTCATCTGTTCTATGAGTGAATTGCACAGACCTCCTTTTCTTGCTTACAACAACAGCAAAATAACAATTTCTCTTTCCTAACTTTCCTTCCCTGTGTCTCTTGAGTTTTGCTAGCAACCAGCAGCAACACAGATACATCTACTAGGGGACCCTAGGTAAAGGGCAGCCTGCAAAGAGCATTTTAAACTTCAAGAATTTTGAGCTTCTTACGTCTCTCACAGGATCCCAACCCCATGAAGATGTGCTAACAAGTGCAGAACAGGCTCTACTCTTTAATAGATGGTTACTTTGAAGGACAGGGTATTTTCCTGCCAGGAAAATGTTAATAGCTCTTGTTAAGCAGTGACTTTCTGTGATGTACTATTTATTTAATAAACCTAATGCACACTTGTACAGTGAGCCATGAGGATGATGGTATGTTCTCAGAAGATTTTTTTAGTAATTAAATTTTCTAGCTTCCTAAGCATCTTATTCTCTGTGCTTAAAGGAAAATATTGACTTTTTTTTTTTTTTCTTCCAGAATCTGCTGATGATAAACAGGATGCTCTGCCATGAACTACAAAAGAAAAAATGAAAATATCACATTAATGGTTTTGGTAATGGTAACACATTACTTACTGTGGTGGCACAGTGGATGTCTTTCCATACATTGGCTTCCCTGGAGAGATCTGAGACTTCAAAAAGGTTATCAAGAATTACTTCCCCAATCATGTCATGTCTAGAAAATCTGTCAAAATCATAAACACTGAAATGCAATTTCCTGTTGCTGAGTTGATCATAGGCTACAGGAAACTGAAAGGTTTCATCAAAGACAGGATTTAATGTCTTTCTGTGAACTCGTGTCTGAAACTTCTTTTTCCTATCTGGAAGCAGATATATCTTAACGTAGGGGTCGGATGTTCCTGTGAAGTCTTTAGCAGGCAGATCTAAGGCTTTGATAATTGTGACAGCCAGAAGTTCATTCTCGTAATCATACCGGAGAGTGAAATTAAGTTTTCCACATGTTTTCACATCTTCTTGTTGCCCATCAGAATCCACAGACTTCTGTTTGTAGAGTTCTGGTTTTATTCTCCCAATGCTGGTTGTTGTCTCTCCCCTTTGTAAAATTGGATCTGTCCCCATGTTAAAATCAACACTGGACACTTGCATCTGTCTTGGCAAGTGCCTCCTGAAAGAATTGTGCCTGCACACACACACACAAAATGAGCCATAGTTATCTCCAGAAAAGACCTGGCTATTACTAAATAGAAAATACATCAAGAAGACTAAATTAATAAGGGTTTGTATCTTTAAAATAATTTTAAAACAATCCCCCAAATGTTTTACAAGTGTTAAAACATCTTTGAGAGGAAATGATCATTCAGAACGAAATTCTTGACCTGAGAGACACCCAGTGTCCTGGCAATACATATATTTATTACCTCATTTTCAAGCTATGCAGCTGAAACTGCATTCAGGTTCTTTCATAGAACAACTTTACAGTTCCAGCATTACTTGATCCCACTGTGCTATTGCATGGACAAAATGTAGCCAGGAAGAAAAAAAATAAATCACCTACAGACAACAGACTTCCTTCCTGTCGTTTGGAGGCATTCATTGGCTGTTTTTCAATTAAATGTTTACCATGCTTAACATTGATTACTGTGAAAGGCCTGAAAAGGCCATGCAAAGCTTTGTTTGGAGGTTTTCAACATAGTGCTTTGCCATCATACAACATTTTAAGTATATCCATTGGGTATTCAGTACAGAGGTACAGGTTGCCTTCTCCAATAACATTGTGAACATTTTGTTCTGGCTGCAATACATTTCAAAGTTTTGGGTAACATTTTCCTGTGATAGTTTTTATTTTCCTTATGTTTTCATACTCTTCTATGCATTATATTAGAAAACTGATTCATATACTTGTACCAAGAAACATTATGTTTAAATCATTGTAATTCTGAATATTGTGTAGCATATATGTACATATTTATGGACTTATCCTGACTCATGACCATCAACAGAAATTTTGACCTTTTCTAAGATTGAAATCAAACCTCTGTTATGCCATGCAGTTTTAAAGTAGTATAAAATATTGACCGAAAGGTTTCATAGAATTAATCATTAGCAGATTCCATTATGACCATATTGTCCAGTTTATTTTTTGGACATTTTCATATTTCCTTGGTACTTCACTACCCTTACAATCTGTACTGGAAATACTCACTACCTCCTCCTGTGAGCGTACTTAGTTGCCATTAAAAAGCAATTTAATTGTCAGAATTTCCTCTGCTTTTTGCAATCAATTGCTTATTAATGCCAAATGCAGCCTTGCCTTATTGCCTGGTTTCCCTGTGGTGTTGTGTTCTGAAAACAAGAGGTGTCACAGCTGTGTGTTTCTTTCTTTAAATCAGAAATGCAAATTGTCCATTTGAAAGCAACCAGGACTCATTTTATAGATATTATTTGTATTTTTGATGTAAGTGAAGTGGTTGCAGAAGGCATATAGCACAAAACTACTGCAATTTAGCTGGGCAGAGATACAAGAGGGTAATCTGCAGCCATTAAATAATAGACAAGAATGTTTCCCATTTTGGCTGTTTTAGTACTGCTAGGTGTAGGGAACAGTCCGACTGTCACAAAAGAATAGGGGAGGGAGAATAGGCCACGTTTGATGTAGCTCCAAAAAAAACAGGTGTTTTGATCTCAAATTTGGATGAATGTTATACTCCTCTCATAATACATTTTACCTTTCTTAAATGTTTCTTAAATGTTTAAGCTGCCCAAATTCATAGCATATGATGTCCATGCTGGACTGGAGTGAGGACTGGGAAGGCCCTAACTATAACCATACCCTCAGGGAGTTTCAGGGCTGCCCTTGAGCCTTTGCCCACTGGAAAGTCCCATCTCATAGGTGTGCCAAACACAAGGGAGGAACTGAACTCCACCCAGAATGTAGTGGCAATAAAAATTTGGGCATGCAGTGATTTACGTGCTAGCACTCTAGTATCTCTGACTTTCTGCCTATGCAGGGGAAACAGTGAAAATGCCTGCATGCCATTTCCAGTGTGAATGAAATTGGATACAAGACAAACTCTTTTTTTTTTTTTTTTTTTTTTTTTTTTTTTTTTTCTCCTAGAATTTGTTGTATTTATGAATATCTGAGTTAATACTTGTACATGTAACTTGTAAAAACATGAATCTATGATTTCTAAGGTGCCAACCTCCTTTCAAATTGTCAAACATTGCATACAAAAGATCCTCTAGCGAAGACAGTCATTGTTGTGAGGTGTTGCTAAGTAGAACAGTGCAGCTGTATGGCTATGCCCCATGGGAACCAGCAGTGCTTTTGCTCTAGTAAGCCAATGCCCTAATTACATAGTGCCTAGTATCTGTTCTGAGTCACAGCATTTCACCAAGATGGCTAATCGGTCTGTTAATTATTAAGAAGTTTCATTGTTGTCATGGCAACATATTTGTCTTCCTTTGTTCTGCAATAACAAAGGACTTAATGACTGTTATAATGAAGTACAAGGATGTCAGGCAACCAGGTTGTGAAGATGCTGTGAAGCTACTAATGTGTGCAAATCCAGGTACTTTGAGCCACTACTGGCTTTTACATAGCACTCCTACAATAGACATGTGTTCTATAACTTAGAGCAAACACATTTTGAGTGACAGTAAGTCTGCACATAAATCTCTAATATGAAATGTGCTTATACAGGAATAATGATAGTATGAAGCTGTTTTATTACTCAATAAGATTGACATATGTAAGACTAAAAAGTAGAATAGGATGCTGATTTATGAAATGACTTGAGATTTATGATGTGTGGCTCTGGTCTAGCTTTACTACATGACATTAGAGTTATGTTTTGGAACAAATCCAGGAATGGACACCAGCACTTAAATTGTATTTAGACAGAACTGAGGCTGCTGTTTCCTCCTTGATGTCATCAAATTCAAGAGACCTGCTTGTTTTTCTTTAAACTTAACTTTTCCAAGCACCTCACTTTTGCATTTATACCTCTTGGGAGCAGACTTACTCTTGTAGAGCCGAGTGGCAAGTTTCTCTCCCACCTAACACCAAGGAGCTCAAAGCACTCTGGAAGTCAAGGTGAACATTTGAAGGATGAAATATCACAGAAGCAATACACTATATTACAGAATAACTTCACAAAGTTCTGGGAAAAGTGTCTTTCTCTAACACACAGCAAAAATGTATGTTAAGAAACACCACTGATGCAGGAATTCTTCTATTGTAGTTTACTAGCTAATTGGGATCAAGGACTGAAGGACTTTTTTAATTTTTTTTTTCTTTTTTTCTTCCTTTTAAACTAGCAGGTCTTTTCTTACTATTAGGAACTATGCAAATGGTGTCATTCTAATTAAGCAGAAATTTATCATTTCCGTGCAATAACATGTCTCACAGACATCAGACACCAGAGCCAGTTTTTAATCATTATGTGATCCAACATTCTGTCACATGAAAGAGAAGTAATCCAGAAAACTGGTCTAAATATCCTGCCTTCATCTTATATATGACATTCTTGGCAGTAATAATTAATATGGGCTGTGGGAAGGTTTAGACTCACCAAGCAGTCAGGGTTATAGAAAAAATGCATTTGCAAATACAGAAAGGATGATTTCTAGGTACTTTTGAAGATACATCTCATTCTAAACACTTTGTAACAAGGTATTTTGTTGTTGTTTGTTGTTCATTTTTGTTTTGTCTTTTTTTTTTTTTTTTTTTTTTTTTTTTTTTCTGAGCAAAATGTAAAGGAAGCTGAAGAAAGTGTTTCCAAACCCCCTACTGCTAATTGGCTAAAGTGGGAAAGATTTAAAACTGATATTCTAGACAGGGTAAAAAGAAAAAGCTTCCTTACATCGTGCAGAAAGAGTATGATTGATGACAGGTTTTAATTTTGTAAAACTGTCCTTGGCCTCGGGGATATTTTATGTATTTAGATCCCAGTCCAAATCACCCTGGAGGCCTGTGGGAATATTTTCATAGCCTGAAGTGGCTCTGGATCATGTCCCCGGAACTTCTTTTTTTCCCCTATATTACCACCGAGAGTTTTCAAATCTATTTGCCAGCTAGCTATTTCTTCTGTCTGTTCAGGTAGTCAAAGAGCCCAATCACCTACAGATTTACCTGTTGGTACATGATGGATAAAACTCTTCCAATTAATATCCAATTAGATAGCCAGTTACATAATATCTTTATCATGCTAAGCTGTATCAGTTTTGGTCCCTCTGTGTTTCCTATAGCAGTTACCATGTCAGAGCTGTTTTTCTAGTATTTTGGAACTGTTCCTCAGAAAGACTTGGATACCGTGCTCCACCTCTTAGCAGATGGATACAGTAGTTGGACTCAGGCACAACTAAGGCAATGTGGCCTCAAGCCAGCTGTATAGTTGCATCATTCATCATAGTTCAGCTGCTAGAGTCAGTTAGACCTCCTTTGGATAGAATATTCTAATTTTTGGGAGCCTTCTGTGGTTGCTTTTTGGCTGTTCCTCGTTGTTGGAATAGCTGGAAAAAATGCCTTTCTCTACTCACCAGCTCAATGAATGCACTGAGCAAGCAAAACACTGTCTTAGGGACTCTCAGAAAGCCAGCAAAATATGTGGCCACTAAACATAAAGTATGTCTTCTCTAGTCTTGTGTCTCCAATGATTATTATGATTATTATGTGAGGGATATTTTTGTTGTTGTTGTTGTTTTGTTTTGCTTTTGTAGCTTATGTTGATTTAGCAAATAGTCCATTGAGTGAAAGCCACTTCTTATGTAGCATTTGTACTCTTACTTGTAGCATTATGCAATACTTCAGGTGCCTCTTTTAACCTTCAGTTTCCCATTTTGTGTTTACGAAACATTTCTTTTAAAAAATTATTTGTGTATTTATTTTGTTATGTAGGAAATGATCTTTGTAGTTCACTGTCTATTTCCCATACATTAAATTGCTGACAGTATTTGAAGAAAACCCTGTTTGATACTACAGGTCACTGCACATCTCTTCTTCACTACTTTACAAGATAACTCAGGATCTGTGACAAAATTAAAGTTTGTGTCCTTCACTTTAATACAAAAGAAATCACTGCAGCAATATTATATGCTTGACTTTTATTTAAAAATCTATATATAATCTGTACTGCTTTGAGGTCAGTCTGTAAGGGTCTATATTCTTAGACTGGGACTTTAATTCCTTTATAAGTGGCAAACCGTGTCTTGAAGAAATGTGCCATCAACAACAAACCTGCCATTTATTTAGTGAAGAAGAAAACTTTCAACTGCAAAAGCAACTCCTCTACAAAAATATCTCTGTGAAATGACAGACTTGCAGTACTTGCAAAAATCACACTCAACTTGATTTTCCTATACACAAAACCTAAAAAGGAAAAGCTTAAAGTAGCAGTAACATATGTATTTACAAAGCAGTAGAAGACAGAGATTTGATCTTCATATGTTAAGGCAGTGAGGTAGCACCACCTGTTTTGGAATATTCTGTTTAAATTCACGTGACTGCCATTTCACCCATAACTGGTAAAAACACAGCAAACATCCTATGATATTAGAAGTTTTCAGCAGCATGTTCTGGTTGTACCTTTTTCCAGGAAACGTGCCACAGATGTAAGTGTCCCTTACCTTGATGATGATGTGGGCTCTGTGATCTGCCTCTGCATGCGTGCATGTCTGATCAGATGTTCTTTCAGCGCATTCTGGACCTCTGCTGGTATATCAGGTGAAGTGTGGCTAATTTTCAATGCAGCTTCAAGTACCTTTGTTGTAGGTTTCCCATTTTCTTTAACTTCCTTTTTCTCGCTGGTCTCAAAAACCTCTGTGGGAGCACTCGAGTTGCTCTGAGGGACATTACTGGCATTGGAAGTGAGAGGTTTGCTTCTCCAGCAGGGCCAACACAACTTCCAAAAGACAAAAAGTGAGACTACCAGCAAAGCGAGCCCGCAGAAGCTGACGACTACTGCTAACAGACTGACTGAGATGTCTGCAAAGAATTAGAAACAGAGATCATCATAACAGACAAACATGGAGAAAAAAAAAAGTAAGAAAGAAACAGGTAAGGAGATAGAAGCATTTTAATCACTATCCTATCAAAATCTTTAAAGTTTTATCTATTTATGTATTTGTTAGTTTTTTTTTTTTTTTTTTTTTTTTTTTTTTTTTTTTTTTTTTAATATATCTAAAATGCCTTTGAAACGCTATCATTCTCTACTATATATTTCTTTTCCAAATTCTCCAGTCACTGTTGCACAGACTAGGTGCCAGTAACAGTACCAGTAGCCACACACTGCCAGTCAGGCTTCTCAGGAAATAAGGGACTACACAAATGGTCCTGAATACACCCAGCCATGGTCATCAAAAGGTGTTTGCTCATGAACACTTCTTGCTGAAAAAAATAAACAGTCAACATTTTCTATAAGTGCACATGAAGATAGGTTAATTCAAAACACTGAGGCTGATAAAGAAATTTCTTCAGGACTTGTCAAACTTGTGACTTCATGTGCTAACTGCTTCATAAACATGTTTAAACCTAACTTTTACCTGGATAAGCAGGAACAAGATATAGTCTGTCACAACCAATAAGTGGCAGGGGTTAAATCTTAAGCACTGATAGACCACGACAACACATATATCTTGGTATCTAAAATTATGCTATGAAAATGAAGCTGGCTTCAGAGTACACTATACAATGCCCTGGGTTGTATGGAGATCTTACCGTACACTTAGCTATCCCTGCTGCCCAGCATTTGACTTTTTCTGCCACAGTGGATTAACATATCCAATAGCTCTGTCAAAGTAAAGAGAACAGATTTCATACCAACTAAATTCTGGGAACAGACGTGCATTTTAGGAAATGGTGGATCACCAGAAATGCCAATTGGGCCTTAATTAGGATTTTTATTCTATGTGACATGTTTCAGTTTGATTTTTCCAGTATCATGTAATCTTATAAATTTGACTTAAAAAATCCCCTTCCTTTTGAAAAGAGGCTTTTGTATGCTTTAAAAATATTCAATAAGCCCTGCCTAAATGCCCCTCAAGTAATGGCTGCTGCTGCTTGTTACAACAAGATTTGACAATTTAACAACTAATATTTTGTATCCATAGCTCCAGGCTACAGACTACTAAACTGAACTCATGGAAAAGTGCAACCAGACTTTGAGCGTATTTTTTAATAAAGGCTCACAGGAAGAAAAATAGTCTTCTAGGTCTGTATTGAATCTATGAAACAGTATGTATCTCACAAATACTTTGGGGATATTGAGTTTCAACAAGTTCATTTAGGAAATTTTTCTTTCATTTCCAAATATGTCTATCAGTAACAAATCACAGAATCATTAAGGTATGAAAAGACCTCCAAGATCATCTGGTCTAACTGTCCCCCTAATCACCAATATCACCCACTAAATAATACTGAGCTTAAGGCCCGTTCGGCATGAAACTAGGTGAGAACAGTCAACATAAACAGAAGATGTTTGTAGTTTGGATATTTGAAAGACATGTTTCTACTTAACCTTATTTCATATACATCATGGCCAGCTTCATGGAGGAATCAGAAGGGGATGTGCTTCTGCTTTTAAAGCATTTGGCACTAACTGCTGCCCTGCCTTGAAGAGAAATATGCCTCTGTGAACATTTTCTGACAGTCCTGGGAAAGGTGTCATCCTTTTCTGCCTGTAGTTAAATGTCAAAATGTAGCCCTTGGAATATCCATGTCAGCTTAAGGAGAAATTCATATGGTAAATTCTGATTTAAGATGTCCATAAAATGAATGGTTGCATAATTATACCTAATAGCAATGTAACACAAGAAGCAAACAATATTCTTGCATATGATTTTTCTAGAGAATTAATGACTGATAGGGGTTATTAGGCTATTTGGTTTGATCTACTGTTTACACTGAGATCTTTTCTGAGCCTGATAATTTTTATTTGGCTTGTGCACATGCCACAGCAGTGTCTGATCTTGACAGCAAGAGAAGGCATTAGGAGATGCTGAGTTTACAGCTTGTTTCAATGATTAATCACTTTGTTGCAAATTTGTATTTCTGATTTGTACTTCTGTAGTTCTAATTTACAGTCATTTCTTCTTTCATGTCTTCATATGAGAGGTGAAAAGCTATGATTTGCTTCATAAGACATGCCTAAGCAAAATTTGCTGGAAAAAAAACACCCACAAGGCCTGAAAGTCAATCACCTACACCAGTCCCTTGAATGGCTTTAACCTGGGGTACTTCATAATGTCCCAGACAATTCCTGAGCATGAATCAGGAATTACAGAAGACCAACAATCATTCTTTATATGCACTTTGGATGTGGTCCTTATATGTTAGTAGAAGACAGACTTTAAGTGTATGGACAGAGGCTGTGACATGTGAATTGGCCTCAGTGCCAGGGAATGGTCTTAAGTAAATTTAAGAACTGAATACAGAGGTATGCCCCATTGAAAGAACTCTTTTTGGTTAATTCTCCATTCTCAAATCTTGACCAAATGTAAAACTCTAGCAAAAGGTTAATGATTTTTCAGAAAGCAAGAAAAAAGAAAACCAAAAAGGAATTCAATTTGGGGTCATTTGCAGTATTTCCAGCTCAGTTTAGATGTGGTTGGCATAACTAGGTTATGTTTGGAAATGAAGGCTTTTAGAACTGAAAATTATAATTTTTCATTTAGAAAATGTTGAAACAGGATGTGTAACTACTTTGAAATAGCTGAAATAGTTTCAAAATCAGAAATATGATCATTGATGCCTTCCAGCGGTTACAATTTGATGAGCAGACACTATCAGCTGAAAAACGTTCTATCAAAGCATTTCTAGCCAATCTTATTTTAAGTTTTTAACTGCAAGACACTTTTCAAGCCTTCAAGTAACTTGGTGTCTGTTTTCAACACCTACTCTAGTTCTTCGACTTTCTTTATGTATATATTTTTTTATATTTCTATTTTAAATTCTCTCTAACCTAGTACCGAAATCTTTACAGACATTGTAAGTTTCATACACTGAAATAATCACCTGAAACATCTGAAGTCTTAAGAGCAGCGAAAATATGTAGGAGCTATTTCTAGAGATAGTTGTACAAACTACAGTCTCCATATTTGCTATTTAATAATAAGTTAAAGAGTTTCACATATTGCACTTGATAGTACAACAAATACTTAAACAAAATCATGAAATACAGTAATTGTCAGGAATTGGACCAAAAAATAGTTCATTAGGATAAAAATATATTTACTTCATTTACAGCCATAATTGCTAAAAAGCAATCACTATACCATATACATTAATGTGAATATCATGTTTCATTTCCTCATTTCCGACAGTCCCTTGGTTGAGTAACTACTGTGAAAGATTTGCTGTTATGTGAAGACTGGAATCATCTGTAGAACAGCAGTAAATGGAGCTTCCTAGACACTTTACATGTTACACCGGAAGTATCTCATGTATTACCTCTTAAGAGGAAGGTTGGTTTGAAAAAAAAAAAAAAAAAAAAAAAAAAGCTCCCAAAACATCTCCTGCAGATGAGGAGTTTCTTCACGTTTCTTCACACCCCTATTAAGGAAATCTGCTTGGGAAGAAAAATGGGTACCAAAGGATGGCTGTGTCTTTAGGCTGGGATTGTACTTTACTTATGTAAGTGTTATATAAAGATAGTGACAACTTCAAAGACTGACTAGGTTTTTAGAGGCAGAAGGAGAACACTCGCTCTTCTGGGACAATGCTAACTGTCAGTGTTGTAAATAATGTTCTCACTTGTCTCCGGCATGAAGTAAAAGAAAAATAATTTTCAACCACAAGCAGTTTTTTGACAACTCTTTTTTTGTAATTACATCTTGTCTTCAATACTACAAGTTTACACAGAATAGGACATCTTTCTGCATACTCATCAGGGTGTACAAAATTATATTTTTGCCATTCTTGTTCACATGCTGGATAATTTTAGCAATGTGAGGAAAATTCCCATTCTCTCACACCGTCTTCTGATCAGTGGGAAATCTTTCACTGATTTCACTGGAGTTAACATTTCACTCATGGTCATTTTTCTTTACCGACCTCTCTTTAATGTCATCTTCATAGTCTTAATAAAATGTCATGTCTGAAAGAAAGTTTCCTCTTTCTTCATGGTTTTCTATTTAAAACTACTATTTGAAGCTGTGCAATATTGGACAATTTTATATTTCTCATTTGAGAAAGACACACCTACTTGGGTAATGCCTGAATTATATTTACCTCACAATCTTCTCTCTGCATTTTTTATAAATATCTGTGGAAACACATTCAGCATAAGAGGATCCTTGACAGCAAGTGTTTGATATTAGGCAAGTACTGCAGAAACATATATATATATATATATATTTTTTTTTTTTTTTCCTTTCTGGATGCAAGGAATATTTTGAGCAACGGTTTCTGTACTATCATTTGCAACAAATTTTTGTTTGAAATTTGCCTCAGGAAGGTTCTGCATGTGAATCCATTCTCAAACATGCACACTGGCAGACTTCCATGTGCAGACCAAATTAAGTTCATTTCCATTTCAGTCAGTGCCCTGAAAACATAAGGCCCTTAGTGCTTAGCTTGAGAAAAAGGATATTCCACCAACACATGGTATTGAATATGAAGAGGAGACCAGCTTATGTGGTTACATGGCTGCCCACGTGCATAACTGGCAGGCAGCGCAAGGAGGGAGCAGTCACCTACATTTGTGTCAAGTCACAGTATTTGGTGTCTCTCACATCACATCACATGCCAGAAGATATGCCGAAGTGCAGTCAGTCACATTGCTCCAGCTGGGGTAAAAGAGATATGCCTGCAGAACAAGACTGTATATTGGACTCATACTTCAGGACTGTTGCAGAGCCCAACAGCCTTGCTTTGGCTTTAGAAATGTGCTGTGAGTGTTCACAGCAGGCAGGAGATGAATTACATCTGACATGGACCAAGCTACAGAGAATGTACTTTTCCCAACAAAGCAACAGCAGGAAAGGACGTTCTGGAAAAAGAAGGCTTGTATCCTCTTTTGACCCCCTTCTTGGTCTATAGGTGATCTTGGATCTCTTAAATATTTAAAGTTCAACATCACGTAAAGTTTTCTCAAACCAATTTTCTTTAACTATTTTTTTCTCTCTTGTTAATCATCCATAAGCAACTCTACCATCTCCACAGGGACTACTCTGAATGGAACTCTGTAGTCTGGAATATCAGCAGTTGGCTCGTTCAGATAAATTAATATGTCTCTGATTTTCTAGAATTCGAAGAGAAGCGGAAGCTTTATTAATTATAAATGGTCTGGGTCCGATAAACCTCCTTTACTCGTGTGAACTAGTTGTCCCAGCCCATCATTTTTGCTGTTAAGTTTTCTTTGGGGAACTCTGAAGAACATCAAAAGTTGCAGGTGTTCATTTTTACTCGGCATTAGCAGATCTTCCACAGTTACCTCAGTATCATCTAAATCACCACAGATAGGGATATAGCATACCTCAGAAAGTGGCAGGTTCAATCTTTCTTATTTTCTCTTAACCTGAACCTGTCAAAACACCTGACTTACACTTCAAACTACAAAAATAACCTTTCACTTAAAAGTCTACATGTAGTATCCTCTACTGTTCTCACAATGAAACATGCTTTGAATAACTTCTCCAAATCTTTTGACTCTTGCCCTGTTGTGAATGTGTTCCCTCCTATGCTGCTAATTCAGTCTGATGTCTGAACTTGTTCAAAATAGCCATCACCACCTCCTGGCTCATATATCATTTCTTAGTGCTAACAGAACTCTAGGGTAGCATATTTCTTAGCAGCAAGGGAACCAACCGAATGAAGTCAGGTATGACTGTGTTTTACTACATCTTTAGAGCACATAAAATTATTAATCTCTTGTCAAAATCATTTTATCTGTTATATTGTTTATTAATGCATCTGATAATCTACTTCTGTCCAACCACAAATGGAACATCCTCTTTTACCATTTCAAACTCCCTATATAGGCCTTTATACTTTAGGATGTATAGTAGATCTTGGGTATTTCCCAGACGCTCGTTAGCTTTCTCCTATCTCTATACATCACCTTCTGCTTTCCAGAAATCAGAAGGAATTTGCCACAGCAGCAATGTAATCCATAAGTCTTGGTACATGATTTGCATGCTGTATATAATTAAAAAGGATGGCTTTTACTTTGCCTGGCTGGATACTTGTGTTTTGCCTGCAGTGTAGGAAGCAAAAGACATTGGACTGAACATTGGCCTCTCCACTCTAACATACCAAATGTAAACTGGAATCCTCCACTTCTAAGGCTTTCTCTGGCCTACCTGTTTAGCTACTTTCATACTTGTTAGTTCTCACTTAATCTCAAAAGGAGATAAATTTCCATCTCTGCTCAGCCCCTTTCCCCCCTCTGCCTTCCATTAAACAAAACAAACCAACCAACCAAACAAACAAACAAAAAACACAGCTTTGAGCTTGGTCCCATTCTGCTCTCACACTTGCAAGCATATCTAAACATCTGCAAGAATACCTCATTATACTCTCTCAGAAAAGAAAAGGACATGAAAACGCATCACAGACCCTTTGGACGGCCAACAGTTATGAGCATGTTGTAGCTACAGCCAGGTTCACATAGTTTAAGTGTCATTTTTGAATTGGCATGGTTAAGTTTATTCATACATAGCATTATATAATGAACATACAACACATGATAAGACCTAGCAAAACACACAAAATTGGCATTATTACAGATTTGTCTCCCTGCTGTTGTAAGCATTTCTGTATTTTTTCTTTGCAAAACATGGACAGAGGAAGATTCCTTTATAAATGCTTGCCTTTACTGTGCATCACTGCTGTATGTGTGTTGAGCACTTCTGCATTGTTGTGACTGTCTTCACATTACTGTAAATCTTGTTTCTGTGGTGCATTTACCCCTCTTTTCTACCACTACATTGCTGAATTAGCTATTTCTGTTTTTCACAGCTTGTTACCATCCATTTCAGAAAGCAGTTTTCAGTAACCCTGCACTTTTTCTTTTTTCTCCCAAACCATATTTCTCTATGGTAATAATTTTGCTCTGTCCAGGTGATGCATTATACCATAAAAAATTTGATCTGTATTTAACTGTTCAAAAGTTTATTATTTATTTTTCTCACATTTATTTGTAACAGAATGCTCAATTGTTTCACACAACAGTTACTTTCTTATGAAGAAATATGTTCCTTTCTTGTATGATACTCTCACACTGATCACAGTAGTCTTCACATTTGTAGTCCCCTTTGTGCTTGCTTTTGGCACAGTTGAGAAGCACTTATAAGCACACTACTGGATAAATCTGTTCCTCTATCCCCCTAAACATAACCAGGTGGTTCAAGTATATCTTCAGCTTATACTCTGCATGTGTATACCCACACATGCATGTACACACAAGTATGTTTAAAGGAACCAGGACTGATGTAAACCACCAACTGCAATCATCAGGATGGGAACTGGCAGAAAAGGAGCTGACAGCCAACAGGAGACTCATGCTGGCTGCAGCAGAAGGAACCTCCCCAATGACATTGCTCTTCAGGGAGGCACGAGGCTATATTACAGAATGGCCATGCTTAGGATGCTCTTGAGTTTTCTTACTCCTTCTGTACTTCTGTAGTAAACTGTCAATCAAAGGTGGGGTTGGAAACATGTCAGGTTAAAGTTCTATGGTAGTAAAATAATTGTGAGTGGAATATTTAGGTGAATAGAAAACAATCCTGTAGGAGCTGATGCTTGTTGCATGGTCAACTTTAAAAATAAAAATAAATCATTATCTGACAATCAAAAGAGCAAGAGCAAACATCGCCCTCAAGTACTCTCTAGCCCTCATCTAGCTCACTAGATGACTAAAATGTCCTCCTGGCAGGGAAAGAACTGTGTTCCCAGCTCTGTTATAAACATTGGTTCCCCATGAGAATGGATAATGAGGTTCTTAAACTCTGCAGGACCAGAAGGCCTAACAAAGCAAAGACAGCAGTAAGTGCCCACCATTTGCAGAGGATATGTGATAGCAGTGAATTTTGAACATGTCCCTAGAGCAGGAAGCCTAACTTCCTCTCAGTACACTTTATGCAGCTGGTTTCAGAAATGCTCCCAGCTGGGACTTCGATATGCTTGGCTCCTTAAAATGAAGAGGGATGCTCAACTGACAGAAAAATAGAAAAAGACAGAAAGACAGAAAAAAGACAGACAGAAAGACAGAAAGACAGAAAGACAGAAAGAAAGACAGAAAGAAAGACAGAAAGAAAGACAGAAAGAAAGAAAGAAAGAAAGAAAGAAAGAAAGAAAGAAAGAAAGAAAGAAAGAAAGAAAGAAAGAAAGAGAAGAAAACCCTGGAGTTCCTTATTGATCATATAGCCTGAATGTAAATACAGGTATAACCAAGCTGTACCTATGAATTTTGGGCATTTCTAGAAGATAATTTATTTGCATTAAAGATGAATTTTATTAGGTGCAGTTCTGCACACATCTATCTCCCATATATTTTCTACCTGAACTCTTCTCATTTTTTCACAAACATCTTAATAATTTTGCCCGAATCTATTGGGCATAAAGAAGGTGTAAAAAATAAATAAACCAGTTGCACATCTAATTCAGCATTTTATGAAAAACATTATTCTCTTCAGAAGAAATCTCACTGTCATCTGACTATATAGAAGTACCATAAATGTAAACAGCTTCCTAATCTTTTTTTTTTTTTTTTTTTTTTTTTTTTTTTTTCTTGAGCATTCCCCTGAGATAAGAGAATTAATAGTCCTTGTAATTACCAGGGCAGAAGATATAACAGCAGATGTTGTATTTTCACTAATTGTCTAAAGCTCTTGGAAATTTACAAAATGTGTTCTCTCAATAAGATTCTTTCCTCTGAGTTCCATGGATTAATTATCCATTACACTAAATATGATTACCCCTTCTTGACCCAAGCAGTGAGCTTGAGGGTCCTAAGGTTTTGTTGCTGTCACTGAGAAAAAAAAAAAATGTATTGAAGAATCAGCCATTTCTTTGATGTAATCCTGTTTGTCCACAAAGAATGTCCAAACTCTTATTTCTGTAAGAAAACGGGGAACCAAACACGTGGAGGTTATTTATTTATTTTTCTTAGCTAGCAGTAAACCTCAGTAGCTCTCTTTCCTTATTTGTTGATTCATTTATTATTATTATTATTATTATTATTATTATTATTATTATTATTATTATTATTATTATTGTTATTATTATTATTATTATTATTATTATTATTATTATTATTATTATTATTATTATTATTATTTTATTCTGCCCTTCCAAAGCCAAACCTTCCATTTCTTGTTCTGTGTCTCTAGCTCCCTCTTGTGTGTTTGATTCTGTTACCCTTGTCTTGCTTCTTTCTCATATGTAGACACCTACACTATCAAAACAACAACAACAAACAGTACCCAGCCTCTCCACTTGCCAGTGAAACATCCTGGGTCACAGGGTCAACGTTGTCTCATGTTTTACTTTGAGCCTGCGAATTGGTGGTGATTCCTCTGAGAAGCTCAGCTGCATTTTACAGGCCAGTTGAACAGAAAGCAATCATCACACGCACCAACAAAACCAAATCATAGCAGTATTAGTTACCTATTTTAAAATTTTCAACTTCCAGAACATGCTTGTATTCATGTATTAAATAGAAAAGATCTTCTTTCCTTTTTATCATCTACTTTTTTTCTTTCTGAAATGTTTCTTGTACTATTCTTTCCTGTCCAAATATGGGTCTCCTCATCTTTTAGCCTTCTTTCCTCTCATGAAATTTCATTATTGATTCTTCCTTATACTACATTTGTGACACTTTCAGGTATCTTGTTTTTGAGATGAGAAAAACTAAATGAATTTAGTGTTCAAAAGGACAATATACAGACTTTTTTTTTCTTTTAATTTTTGCACCCCTTTTTATGTTGTCTCATTGACTCTGCTTTTTGAATTTGAAAGTTTAGCTGATTCTATAATATAAAAACATACAATAATAAACCACCATTCTGTAATCACCCTCTCAGTCTTCTATATCATCTCCACATCCTCCAGAACTCCTTCTCACAGCTCAAGTATCTTCTTACTCTTACTACAGTAGATTCTTCACGACATGCTTCAGTGCTTGCTGCAGGGGTTAATGCCTGACAGGCTGCACAAAGCCCCAGACAGCAAGTAACTGAAATGGTTCATGATGCGTGTTATCTAGCTTGGGCAAACACTGGGAAAGGGTTTCCCACATCATCATTTGGGGAACGCTAGAGCAAAATACAGCAAAACCAATAGGGCTAAATAAGCCATTGCTCTTCTTTACCCTACAGCTACAGTTGCATGACACCAGAATTGTGCAGAATTTACTCAGCCACAGCACCACCGCCACAGACTCTCACACCAAATACTGGTAAGCCCATGTACCAGACACCAAAGTTTCAGGAAAACACAAACATTTATGGCTTTATTCTCCAAATGAAGATGGAGAACACTTTAGGTTTCTACCTTTAATGAACAGCAGCTGTGGGTGTTCAACACTGTGGACAACATTAACTTTACACATAGAGATGGAAATATACATGCATTTGAAGAGCAGAATAAATACCTCTCTAAGGCATGGTTTACGTTTCGATGACCACATTTTCTCAGCCTAGATACTGTATTTACAATCTTTCAACTCAGCAAATTCATGAGAGTAATATTTACATCTTGTCTATCCAAGTGTTTACATATTAAAATATTGTCAATTATCAACAATGACTGTGTGTCTGTTCTTCCTCTGAAGTCATAAAGTATTAAAGTATGATTACTAGCACTGTTAGTAATTGATGAAAATGTTTAATTTAATGTGTGTGTCAATAAAATCGACACCCTTAATGTTTTTCTTTTTGGAGGAAAAAGTTAGATTTAGGAACTCAGTTGAGATGTGGGACCATGTGATTCAAGCCCTTTCTTGGTTAATTGTCAATTATTATTTTTTTCTAATCTCACAATTACAACTTTATTAGGGTTTTTGTATGTAAATCACCAAGAATATTGTTGACTTTAAAGAAATGAAGATATTTGTTCAAAAATGTAGACAATTCTTCAAAAGAAGCTTCTGTAATACACAGTGCAACATGAAGGCAAGTGCTGGAGATTCAAATTTGCTAGACAGCAATACTTGGTTTACCTTGTGGGACATTTCTGTATCTTTCACTACCCACCTGTTTATATATTCACTTGTTTTTTACATGACACCTAATACTGACTCCCTGTGCAGCACTCTCTAAAAATCAGATAGAGAAACTAATCTTTTCAGAGCCCAGTTTTCAAAGCTTCATGAGCTTATTTTCATGCCACCTTTTACGATTTGGACAAGACGGCTCAAAGAGTGTACATATACTCGTCAGATGGTATTTACAAAGCACAGCAAATCCACAATCCGTGCTGGTGGAAGCATGCTACACCCCCGCACCCTGCTGCCCTGGCTGTCCAAGCCCTGATGGGTTGGTCCGGGCCCCTCCTGCAGCCTTCACCGGCTGCAGACTGAGCACTTGCCTCAAGCACAAAGCCATAGGAGAACCGTGCAGGTACCCAAGTCTGTAAGAAGAATTGCTCCTCTCTAAGGACGGTAGCAGCAACAGTTGTTTTGTTTGTTTGTTTGTTTGTTGTGCTGAGATACTAAATATCTCGGAATTTGCAGTAAATTGGATATTAGAAGGAGAAAAAAAAAAGGCAACAAACAAACAAACAAAAAAAACAACTAACAGATGCCGTGGTAGCAACAACGCAGCTGGGGCACATGCTCAGAACCTGCTGCTTTTCATGACTTGGTGTCAATTTATTTAATTTGTGCTGTACGCTTGTTATTTGTTGGCCATAATGCAAGCTATCCTGCTGCATTTATGAACTTACAGAATAGGTTACCGATCACTTCTGGCAGAAATTAAGAACTTGGGCTAATTTTCAAACCCTGTCCTCAAAACCAGCACCATGGCAAAACAGTGGTTCTGGAGTGTAGTGAACAGAAAAATGCAAATGAGCAGAGCCAGTTCCAGAAGATCCAGACAGTTCAGAAATCAATGACCAAAGACAAGCCCATTAGGAGTCTGTCTGGTTTCGACACTGACATGTTTTTCTTCTGGCTTCGGAATATTTAAATTTACACGAATTCCCTCATCCCACCCCCCAAAAATTTTTTTTTTCCGGGACGAGTCCTGGACCAGAGCGACCCGGAGGGCTGTGCTGCTCCTGTTGTCTCCTGCCGGCAGGCAGAGAGCTCTCCCCCGGCTAACAGAGGGAATACGCACCCCTGTCCCGCAGCGCGCTGTCGCGGGTCACCGCACGGTGCCTGGAGCCCGGGGACCGCCAGCGAGTAACGGGGCGCCCCGAAGGGCAGCTGGGGAGATGAGAAAAAAGGGACGACGGGGCGCAAAGCCCCCGTAGCACTGAAGAACGCCCGACTCTGCTGCCCAAGCATCAAACGCAGCCGTCGGCTGCGGGAGGCAGAGGATTTTAAAGCGGGCTGCGAGCCTGCCCCCCCTAGTCCCCCCCCCCCATCCGCCCCCTCGGCACGCAGGGAAGGCAAAAGAAAAAGTTGCGCTCTCCGGCCGCCCACGCCGGCGGCAGGACGGGAGCGGCGGCGGGACGGGCGCGGTACCTGTGCCGCCGATGCCCTGGCGGGCGGTCTCCAGGGGGAAGATGCCGGCGCACTTCTCCCGCTCCACCTGCCCGCCCAGGCACAGCTCGGAGATGATCTGCAGCGCCTTGTGGCACAGGCTGCCCACGCCGTCCTCCGCGGAGAAACTCATCTCTTCTGCCCCGGCCGGCCGCTCTAAGCCATGGCCGGTGCGGGACGGCTCCGCACCGGCACCGCACCGGAGCCGCACCGCACCGGCACCCGCGCAGCCTCCCGCGGGGAGCGGAGCGGGGCGGAGCGGAGCGGCAGCGGAGAGCGGCGGAGCGCCGGGTGCGGTGCGAGTGAAACCGCGCTCTCATCCGAAGAAGAAGTAGTGAAGGTTGGGGGGGGGGGGGAGACGCCAAAAAAAAAAAAAAAGGGGGGGGGGAGGAGGGAAAAAAAAAATCAAAAGAGGAAAAAAAAAAAAGCATCCACTTAGCAACGCCTTTTGTGCCTAGCGGGCTTCGGTAGGCGGCTTGGCCAATGGCAGCCTGGCGAAGGGGGGCGCAGGTGGCGGGGGGGCCCTTCGCATCCCTCGGGGAAAGTTTGCCTTCCCCGCCCCGCCGCCGGGTGAGGGGCGGCGGCGCCCGGGGGGAGCGCGGCGGGGCGGCGGCGGCGGCGCTCAGGGGCGCCGGGAGCTCAGGGGCGGGGGTGCTGCTGGCGGAGGCGGGTGGGGGGCCCCCACGAATCCCCCCCGCTTTCACCCGGGGACTTGGGGGTCCTGTGGGGTTCTTTGGTCGCAGAAGGAAGAAGAAGAGTTTACTGAACACCCGGCCCCGTCGTTTTTCCCAGGACATCATTTCTTAGATGAGCCGGGCAGTGTAATCTTCTATACCGTCTGCTGAGCAACATCAGATAATTTCATTCACAAACAACAACAACAACAAAATAATTAAAAAAAAAGATCTCCAAGACGCTTTTCAGCAGCAGAGTTATGAAACAGTTGACTTCGGCTGTTCCTCTAACTTGCAAAGGAGTTAGAGTAAGCTTGCAATTGTCTGGTGTATTTCCTCAAAAAGTTTTTTTTTTGTTTTGTTTTGTTTTGTTTTGTTTTGTTTTGTTTTGTTTTGTTTTGTTTTTTTTTTTTTTCCTTTATTTATTTCTTCTTCTTTTAAGTTTGTTTATGGATAAAAAGTTCCCTGTACTGTGTGTGCTCGACACACATTGAGAAATCAGTACAGCATATGCTGCTAGTAGTTGTTTAAGTTACTGGCTGCATAGCAGAACAGGACTTTGTGCTATTTGTTATTATACTTCCTGACATTCTGATTTTTTTTTTTTACGTTTGTGAAGAAAAATGTTTCTACTTTGATGGCATATGTGTCTTTCAATACTTAATTCTAATTAGGCATAGTTGAAAGGAAGTCCGCTAGCAGATTGCTTAACAGCACTGCCTGTAGTCTACTGCTAGTATGGCTTGGTTTCATAAGCATGAGTGTACTGATGTGCTTTTTTCCCCCGATTTCATTTTTTTAAATCTGTTACCTGAATATTGATAATTGTCTCTAACAAAATGCAAAGCTTAACATTTGAAAGCTTTATAACCATCAATAACTGTAAATTATGAAATACTACAGAAATGTTTATCTAGGTTTAATTCAGAAATTCTGTACTTTGTATAGTATAGGTGCTTGTAAAAAAGAAAAGTTGCTTCTGAAAATGAGCCATTTGGCATTTTGAAGGCTCATGCATTTATGCATACTAATTCATTCACAGGTATTTTTCAAAATCTTAGGAAACCAATAGATTCTGTAGTACACAAACTGTAACAGCTACAGAAATTATGTTCCTCAAAGCTTTTTCACACACATAGCAGGCATTTCAGAAATATCAGATGCTACTAAATACATCTTTCACTGCTCATGCATTTACTGAGACTAGCATTGTCAAAACTCTGTGTTATTACTGCAAAATGTTCTGACAATTCCTAGAATGTTTGGACTCTTATTATAACTATTCAGGGCACAGAACTGAGGAGACCTATTTGAGCAGTCATTCAGCTTTCATAGGGATCTAAATCAGTATGATTATCTCATGAAAATAGGCTTGCTAGTAATAATAATAATAATAAAGTACATATTTTCATTATAGTGAAGGCAACTGGTACCTACTTCCAAACTTCAAAGTATGAGCATATTTACTGTTCATGTGACATTAACAGTGCTGTTCACAAAATTCTGTCATGCACCACCAACTAATAATTAAGTAGTCTGTTTATCTTTGAGACAAATTCATAATTCTAACAGAAGCTTACAGGAGATACACATACAGAATGATGAAGAAAGGGTCTTGACCAGAAATTGGTTTTAAAGAGAGTGAGGACTGCATTTAAAGCCAGAGAGCTAAGCTGCTCTATTTCTGAACTTGTCTACAGACTCTATGTGCGCATGGTTGTATCAGAGTTCATGAGTGAAATCTATCATCTAAGGTTACTGGCACTGTTGCCATTGAATACAATTGAGTCAACATTTCACATGTAATGTAAGCTTGCAACCCTGCTTATTCACTTATATAATGAGAGTTAGGTACATTCTTACATTGTTTGCTTTTGCACACAAAAGCTTTGTTTCAGTGAAGATCATACCATCTTATTGCTGTTATCATTCATAGTATTGATAGGTACATACATAAGGAAAAGCTTATTCTATGTATTCTATGTATTCTGTGTCAACATTGGTATATATGAACAATTTATGAAGACTGAGATTTTCAGATAGTTATCTGGAGCCAGATACCTCTCTTAGCCGTCCTAAGTACTTTTGAAAATGTTTTTATGTACGCAGAAAGTACCAGCCACAGTCAGTAGTATGACTGCATATTTATCCTAATCTTTAGTAAGTAGCATTGATTTAAACTCTGTTTCATCAACAATCTCTTTTTTCTCAGCCTTAGTACTATGAAATGAGTTTTAGTAGAAGATGAACGATTCTTCTCATGAGACACGACAGTCTTATCCTAAGTCATATCCAGAAATACCTTTTCTTGTTGGAGACAAGTTGTTCATGAAGGGAATTTTTCCCATCTGTATTGAGAAGTTTGGTTAAAAATGTGAATTCAGGTTAGAGATCATGCCATTTTTCTTCAACATGTTGTTTCAGTGGAAAACTTTTTTTTTTTTTTTTTTTTTTTTTCTGCACCTGAAAGGACATACATACTTGCTTTCTAGTTTCAGCTTCCAAAACTTGTATTTTTAATAGTCTGCCAGTTCTCAGGTGAATGCAATTGCATTGTGTGTCCTTGTGCCCACAAAGCCCAGTTATCTTATTTCCCATTTGGAAGTGCTCCCAGGCAGTCTCACCATGTGTAATTTGGTAAGACATGGTGGACTCATGCCTCATGGCTTCCATGATTGCACCAGACCATACCCACTTTTACTATGCTGACTGCTGGTCATTACAAAATGGCTTGACTGCTTTCTGGTGACTGACATTGACAAAGGAAAAATAATCAATTTTTTTTTTACATTATTTCTGTATATTCACATCCCCATTTTGTCAATGAAATATCCAACTAATGGTCAAGGTATTATACTTTGGACTGGAATAAGATGGAAGAAACACCCAGTTTTGTAAGATGTATCCTTCAACAGACACTGTATAAGAATTCTGAAGTTTAGTCAGTATGGATAGCCTAAAGACAGATATAGTTCAGATTTCTTACAGAACTAAACTCCACTGCTAAGTGTAAGGCCACAATTTATCTAATGTAAATGAGTGAAAAACTGGTAATTCACAAAGGAAAGATGGTCTAGTAATTGTTGAGTGAGAGGTACTCTCCCTGTTGCAGGTGTCTGAAATTCAGCTAGGGTGGCAGTGTACGATGCCAAAGATGTCTGTCTGCAATAGAAAGTGGACTGTGACCGAATTTGTAGCTGTGCTTGTAAGTAGAGACTGGCCATGAGGGTACTGATGGACATGGCCAACTAGAGACTCTGTAGATACAGCTGAATAGAACCATGGTTAGGCCTTGACTTGTGCACTTTTCACCAGCTGTCCTCTGTTTCTTGTACATCATGTACTTCTTTTCATATACTCTGTATATTTCATTCAGAAAATGGTACCCTGATCTTAGCCGTTAGCTTCAAGTATTTCTGTATTTTCTTACCTCATCTGAGAATTTGGCCTTGGTTTCTTGATTTGGGATTCAGTGATGATACCAAAAAAGCAACAGAGTTGGGGAAAAAAGAAAAATTTCAGCTTTCAGCATTTAAGAGGCTACCAGTAGGGAAAAATAAAAATAAAAATATATGTGAAGATACAGGTTACAAATATAATTTTTATTTGTAACAGTTACACGTACAAATTTTTCCTGATAGCATCTTTTTAAATTTTAAATCCCATATGTATAGAAAAATAAACTCTAAAACATTAAAGATGGCTGTACTTTGTCTTAATAGTTTTAACTGTCTAATTTTCAGTAACAAGCACCTTTCCCTGCTAATGTTAAAAAGAAAAAAAAAAAAAAAGCCAGCAGCAGGCATTATTACAGTTATGCAGAAATCCATGAGACAGTCAAAGAGGAATGTTTCTAACCTTCAAATTAGAGAGAAGGTACTGTAAGCTTTGTAGAGGTGCATGTAATAATAGACTGAAACATTATGTCAGATGGATATAAGAATGCTACTGTTCTTCTTTTTCATCCTAATTGAATGAAGATCAGATCATTTTTGTCACAACTAGGCCTCTGCTCAAAAAAAGTGCTCTACTAAAGTGAAAGTCTGGCACATGATTCCAACATAATAATTTCCTTCCTTGTTGTGATATGAAAAAGTAACTGCTTGGCATTGTTTTGTCATCAGAGCAAATATTGTACAAGGAGGGAGACAGCTTCAAGCTTTCTGAATATTCAAAACTGCCTGCTTGGAAGAGGACTGAGGCCTCATGGCTACAGCAGTGAAGGGCCTTGGGTGTGAGTTCCTACTTTGATCAGTCTTCAGGCTGTCCCTGTGAATTTGAGAGTGACTGCTAATTTTTATGAGCAGTTTCTCTTGACTAGTAATTTTTTCTATTATCCTTTATTTTATATATTATTATATATATATAATACATAGTAAGATATATATATTTATCCTACGTAAGTTTGAATACTTTGGAACAGGAACCCTATCAAGTTTCAAAAGTACTAAACAAAATATTAAATTTCCATTATTATAACATTCTTCTCAAATTTGCTCTTCTCACTTCTATCTTTTTCATAGTATCTAGCACAATGGAGCCCTAATCTGTGTGATTTTTTTCAACTTCTAATTCCCTATAAATAAAAAACAATATGTAAACCTCTTCCTCCCCATTTGGCCCAACCATATGCTCCCTTGATTTTCAGAAATATTGAACAATAACTATGTTATTTTTCCACATAATCTGGTGAAGTTGATATTTAAGACTAAAAGACAAAAGAGTCCTACAGGACATATATAGGATGTGTACAGAATGTTGCTGATGCAACTCTGAGAGTCAGCAGCAAATAATGTTTGCAATTTTGTGGATTTATTATTATTGTTGTTGTTATTGTTATTATTATTTCTGCAAAGCCTTAAGCATGTGGTATGGTCTTTTCTGTGAGTATCTGAGCGGAAGGAATAGCAAAGCTAAAGGGATCTGCAGATCCCAAGAGACCACTCTGGCTATCTTGGGGAAGGGCTGTGTGGTCTGCATGCCATGTGCCTCATGTAAAGATATTAAGACCTACCTGCCCAATAATGTACAAAGGAACTGTGTAAGTTCATTGATTAATTATCATGAAATGAACATGTAAGTTGATGCCAGGGTGCATGAAGGGCAGGTAGCTTACTGAGGGTCATGGAATTGAGAGAAATAAGGTGTCCAGGCTGGGACATGGGCCCATGGGCAGGCCCAGCTGGGCTGATCCTCGGGCTGAGCATGGCAGGGCTGTGGGGAGCTGGTGGCTTGTGAAGGCTGGGGAACACTGAGGCCATGCAGCAGTCTCTCTGGGGCAGGTGCTTACGGCCCTTGCCTGACGTGGGGTAGAGGAGCCCTGGGGGAGCTGGGCAGGGACAGTTCGGCCCAGCAGTGCCCTGAGGGTCCTGTCAGTTGATATATTAATGGTGGTAATTAATAGTAGATGGAAGTAAGGAGTGCTTAGAAAACCTTATCTGGCTAATCTTCTGTCATAAATGAGTTGAAACGGTGGTTGAAGATGTGGTGTTTTGTGGTGAGGTGCTCCAGTCTGGTGACAGATAGTGGAGCAAAGCAACAGTGACTCCTGTTGTGTGATGGCTGATTATGCTTTGGCAGAGGTGACAGGAGTGATTTGGAGACAGTGCCCTCCTCTGATTTATTTATTTATTTATTATTATTTTTTTCTTTCCCACCTACTTCTTAAAACAGAAGAAAGGCAAAGTCACACAAAAGCAATGTATTCAATGTATTTGAACAAGTGTGTAAGACACAGTGCCTTAAAAGGGCATATTATATCAACAGGTAGCATATTAGCAATCTTGCCTTTTCTTTTTCTTCCTTTCAGCTTCCCTTCTTTCTCTTAGTTTCAGTTATTGAGAAATGAATTTATGACTGGTACTAGACAGTTTTCTTCAGCTGTGGATAAGTCATGCTGGAATAATGTTGTGATTTAGGAAGTAGATGGATCAAATAATTCAGAATAATTCCGAAAAGGACAATAGTTGCTTTTTTTTCTTTCTCAAAGACTTTTCAAAGTTTTTCCTCAAAGTCAGCTTCCTAAAAGTACTCTGTCTCTAATAATATAAGCTAGCCATAAGCCTTGGTGGAATAAGGTATGTTTCACTACTGGTGTGGTTCAAAGCAGCCAGATTTTGCTGATGAATTTAGGTCATTCATCTGCATCTAATGAATTGATGTTTCTCTGTGCCTTCTAGTGAAATGGCTATGAACATGCTCCTTATTGATTTCCAAAAGTTATTACCAAACTGAATCCAGCCAAAAGCAGTTTGTTTGATGATTATCATTTTTTGTTCTGGTTTTGTTCTCAGTACTTGATTGTTTCATGGCAAAGTTCCTTCTATAACAGCTACAAAGTTTGTTTCCAAAATATTTCATTGAAAAGTCTAATAAATTAAGGATTTTGTAGCCCCTTATTTTGTACCTCTGTCTCACTGTAACAAAGTTCAATCTTAGTGGAACTCAGTTCCAACTCCTCCTGAAATAATTTGTGGCTGTGCAATTACAGGAAAAAAGGAATACACTCTTTTACAACAATACATTAAGATATCTTCTGTTTAAGCTAATTAGAATAAAATAGGTCAACTATTTATGAAATGAACACCTGTTCATCTGCACTATCAATAGCCACTGAACAAAATTATTATATATATATCAATCATTTAGTTCCACATAATAGAAACAAATACTACTGAGCATTGTCAAAAGAGTAAAGACACCAACTCTGCCTCCACATTCATTCATGATAAATGAGCCTCATTTCAGCATTTGTTGAGTAGCAGAAGACCTTTATCCTGTGGCATTGTCCTATTCCACTGTCATTATTTCTTAATTATCTCTATCATCACTAGTTTGGAGCTTGTTGTATGTTACTGGCCAAATTTAGCTTTGACTTAAGTGGGTACAATGCCATTTACTCCCAACAGAAATTATGTCCGTTTGTGTCAGGACTGAGCTTAATTCTCAGTTCTTAACCAGTAGTTCATGATTCATTTTCTTTGTTCACAGCAGATTCTGGAAAATGAATTCAGAAAACTAATTTTTACAATGAGAAGATGCCATTCAATGCACATCTGTGTATGAATCTCATGCTGCTATCTTCACCCTTTCCTTGCCACCTGCCCTGCTTGGGAAAAAAAGAGAGCTGCCCTCAAAAGATGTCTGATGTCCTACAAACCAGCTTTGAACACTTAGACATGCTTGTTGAAGAGCTGATGGTGGTAACACTCTTTAGCCATCTTCAACCAAATCTATCCCCAGAGGTAATTGAAAATTAATCAGATTCTTCCCACTGTGCTCAACTCTTTAGTACTTTAACAACTTAAAAACTGAGTAATACTTTGGCTAGACCATGACACCATAATAATGTGTATAACTGTAAAGTGATATATCATTCTGAGAGGATCTTCTTTCCCAACTGAATTATGGGAAATACATTCTGTTAGGCTTAGAGGGATGTTTTCAATTCTCTTATTTATTTATTTATTTTGTCATTTGAGAGAAAGGAGCTAATCTCTGGTAATTTTAATTGACACAACTTCAATTTTGTATAATCAGTCATTCCAGGGATTTCTTCCTTCCTAGCCCTTAATCAGCACTCTGCATTTAGTTTATAGTCAGGGGAATAAGCTAGAAACAATGCTCAAATACAATGTGTCAGCACCATGTAAAGACATGTCTGTGGAGCTTTTCTCACATATTTCAGTTAACAACTGGAGTGCAGTTGCTGCTCTCTGAAGAATTTTGTGGGGATGGGAACTGGCAGTGGGCATAGCTTCCCAGAAGGAATGGAAAGGAAACAGACAGAGCCATGGCATTGTTTCTTTTCTCCATCACTGACTTGCAAAATGGGCAGGACTGGTGCTCTGGAGAAGTGTGCTGCATGTCTTTGAACAGTTGTCATTTTCTTTTCACATGTGGCTGGAGGGAGTCAGATTTCCTTGTAGGCTCCTCATTATACAATATTTGCAAATGGCTTAAATAATGGTCTTGCAAATGGCTTAAATAAATGCCAGGAAAGCTGATTCCCTCCACCCCACCTCAAATTCTGGTTATCCATCATGGTTTAATTACCATAACACAAAGTATAATATTTACATATATCTTAATCTAGTGTGCAAGCATTGAGGAAACAGGCAGCAGCAGAATCTGCTTAGAGGTCACAGCTAATAATTATTTTGAAAGCTGTATCAGTGTTATTTTATTTTAAGTGCACTATATATATTCCATGCTTATGGAAATGTGGAATTTTTCAGCTTGTTTCAATATGCTGTCATGTTGGCCCACCACCCTGGTAAGAGTCCTGTGATGCATACAGAGATGTAGGAATGGATCAGGGTATATAACAATATTCATATTAACAAACCAAGCATGTAAACCAACGTATTTCAAATGTAGCTGGATCATGAATGTTCTTATCAAGATTTCATATCAGTATTTCTAACTTGTCATTCAATTACTGTGAGCAGTGTTTGCCTAAATAAAGTCTGGTGAGGCACAAATAAACTTGAAGGGGTGGGAGAAGAGCCAAATATTCTTGCTAGTTATATATATATTTGTATATATATATAAAGTATATGGTTCACTAACTTTCACAAGCAGCTTCATTTAACGTCTGGTCTCAGTGTCCGTAAAGGAAGATGTCAAAATATGCATTTCATTGACAAATTGCTTACCTGAGAAGGAACATGACAGAGCTGTAGAGGATGTTTTACCATTTCAAAACTACTTAAGAAAATCTATACATGCAAAATGTCCCTTCCAATTTTTTCTTTTTTTTTTTTTCAGCATTAGTTGTCACAAATACTTTCTCTCTTAAAGATGTGAACTTTTCCCAAATTGTTTATAATTTATGTACTGAAAGGAAAAAAGGAGCTGGTAAATGTCACAATAAAATTATATATTGATTATTAGAATTTGTCTTATATTAACTGACTGAAAACAAACTTCTGGGGTATTCTAATAGTAGCATCCTCCCATTAACTGTACAACTCAAGAATCAAGGCACAGTTTTAGGGTTAGAATCACTGCCAAATAATTGTGAACACTGCGTGTTTAGCGCTCCTTTCTTAAACAGTGAGTTTCTGAGAAATAAATTTCTCCTCCCAGTAAAGGTGAAAATATGGCCAAACTCTCCTCTACAGCTAATCACTAGAAAGAAACTGCAAAGAATCCAGTTGTAGATCTGGTTATGAGACTACTCCTATTCAGGTTTTGATCAGTTTTGAGGGTTTTGCTTTGTTTCAGGGCAGCATAAAAGCTTATTTATTTATTTATTTATTTATTTACTCTTTCTTTGTAATGCATAAACATTTTATGGTTATTGTACCAGTCCATTAGTCAAAGATCAGCTAGAAATCAGGTGATGAGAGTTTAAGACCTAGGCCTATAAAAGAAGATTTCAGAAGAATTTATGGTTAGGATTCATCTCATCTACATTTAAATATCTACATTGTAGAAGTATATATCTGATCTGGTCATCCATTTATAGCTTTTGTGTAGTGTATTGTGATTTATCTGAGCCCTCTTGTTTGCCTTAAGATGAGATAAATTCTTCACTTGGAATAACTGTTCTCCATTGAGTATGAAAGTATGATCAGCTCAGGATGGGCACAAGAATCCCACTCTAACTCTGGACCCTAAGTCCAATGATGTCATTCAGAATTTCGTCTTCTAAGAAAAATGGTACCCCTAGAAAGTGTTAAGATATTGTAGTACACCATACAACTATAGAACCAAGAATTTCCATAGGAAAGCAACTTGTTTTCACTAACCTCCCAGTTCCCCACTGAGTGTGATCCAATGTGGGTGCTTGGATTTGTTATCTGATGAACAACACCCATGACAAAAGACACATGCCAAAATAATTCTGAGATCCCCTTGCACAACCTCCTCCTGCACCTGCTCATTTTCTTGGAAGCCAGAGCCCTTTCACTGATGTCCTGCACACGGTGTCTGTTTTGGCACATTGTCATGGAAAGGCAAGAGAATAGCTGCTGGGTGGTAGGGCTATAGTAAGACAGACTTAGGAATCAATTTATGTTATCCCTGCCTGGCTTCTGTTCTGCAGCATACATGCCTCAGTTCTGGTGTGATTGGGACTTAAACGAATATGCATTGTGTATCATAAAAGAGCTTTGGAACTAGATTATTAAGTACTGTTATAGTATTTGCTTATTACCTATATGAATGCGAGGAAGCAGACACTGTTTTCTATGTCACTTGAGTAATCTAATGTAGGAGTAAACATGCTCTGATACATCTATCATACAGGAGCAGGGTTTGGTCTCTTACAAAACGGGACTGAGACTGCATACTTTCTAAAGTTCCCTGGCAATGACCAGCTGTCCTCACAATGAACAGTTCCCATGCAAGTCTCATGAGCCTGATAATTAAAAGCAATAAACAGATTTCCTGCACATGCATAGGCACCTGTGGGCAGTACATGGTAAAATTGGCTGCTCTGAGGTATGTTGACAACACCCTGGTAATTACAGTGGTTGCTCACTAAGTGGAACTACTTTTATTTTGTGAGTCTATGCTTTCCCTCAAACCACATATTCCAGGTGCTACATGGCAGTGTGTTAGAGCAATTGGGAAGAACCAGAAATTCCTTAGTCTGCTCAATTGCCTGAATGGCAGCAGAGTTTGGACTGATGATGAGAATCTTACCCACAAAGCATATCCATGGATGTAGCTTACCATATCTGCGTGGCTATGTGAAACTATGATGAATATATGAAGAGTATATACATCCCTTTAATTTGTAAATCTGTTCAAAGAAGAAGCTGGAATAAGCTGGGCTGGAGAAGGCTTAATAGCTTAATAAAAGAACAAAATAAATGTGTGTGTCTGTACATATTTGTAAATACATTTTTCTATATGTTATACATGTTACATATGAGGAACAAACCCAAGTAGTAATTGTCTTTGTAACAATTTATTAAACCTACTATAAAACTTAAGGAAAACTCGCAATGCAGAACATTTACATGATAAAAAAATCTGGTGAAAATAAAAGGCAAAACAGAAGAAATGTGCATAAATATGAGTTGTAGTCAGTCAGATATTTGACTGCTGAGAATTATGAAACAAAAGAGGTTCTTCAGGGCAACAGAAGGAAAACATTTGAAAAGATAGAAGCATAGAAAATGTAGAAAATGAAAGATAAATGAATGCATCAAGTTATTCCCGCTCTGAGTACTTAAAACAACAAAACAAAACAAAACAAAACAAACAAACAAACAAACAAAAAACCACCACCAAAATAAGCAATAAACATTGCTTAAAAGGTAATAAGAAGACAGGAAATAAAGAAGAATAGCAAGCTAGAATGGGAGGCTAAACTGACATCAATAAATTAGTGAACGGTGTATTGAGCAGAGAGAGAATTAGTGTAGTGAATTTGGCTGATGAAGTTCAGAGGCACTTAATTTTGATTCATGATCTAGTGATATGATGGATTTATTACAGTATGGTGGAGAGAATTTGGGGTTACCTTCTGTTGGCAGGGAATCTCTAGCTCATCCCTTTTGTTTAGTAGTACTTGACAACACACTCTTACCAATGCTTAGTAAACAGTATGCTGAGGAAACATCCTAATTTGGTGTTTTTATCAATCTCAATAAACAAATTTGCATGTCCTGTGTCTGGGAGCAATGATAGACCATTTCAGAAATGACCTAATGGTTCCTTAGAAACACAGGCTGGGAATTCATGTCTAGACTATTCCAATAAAACAATGTGCATACCATTATTTATTTATTTATTTTTGAGCAAGTTTTTATGATAATTAAAATACTATACAAAATTATGCATTCAACACCTTTAAAAATGAATAATACAACACTTTAAAGTAATAGTTCTCTTTAATCTCAGTTGAGTAGAACCATGATGGTTCATGGCTACTCAGAAGCTTGTTGAACAGTAAGAATTCAGTTAGCATGCAAGATGGCCATCTCACTTTAACTGTTGTAGACATATATATGCATATTTAATATGTAAATAACATGAATATGTAAGTGGTTTCTTGGTGTGCAAATTTCAACCACCTGATGCTTATATTTCTCTGATTTATTATTGTCCTATAACAGCACAACAATTCTGAAGTAGCCTGCATAACTGACAACATTATACAATACCCACTTAGGAGCAATCCAAAGCCACTTGAACTAATGAAAAGATTCATATTGACTTCCAGGTGTTCTAGAGCTAACTCTCAAGAGTCTGTTACTGAAAAAATTCACTGGATTTCTGCTGTTATATAATCTAAGGTTATAAGATTATTTTTTTTTTCCCAAGAAAATCTGAATAAGAAAGAACAAACACAACATGCTTATAATAAATATACGTATATACACATATGCATAATATACTTACCTATGAATCAGTAAATTTGCATTAAGATCCTTCATATATCAATACATTTATATAATTTATTAATGTACAACTGTCTAAATATGTTTTGCAGGCATTATATCTTTAGGTACTAAATAATTAATCACTTCATCTTACTTTTCAGTAGAGGGCACTCAGAACAAATCATAGATCAAAATAATGTATAAAAGACACTAACCATAATGCAGGATATTCGTTGTGTCTTAACACAAAAAAACACTGTGTCTTAAGCAAGGCTGCTATGTATTTACATCTGTTTCAAATGTAAAGCAACTATATTAAAAGATAAACTTAAGAAAACTTGAGCTGTCTCTTTTGCACATTCTTACGTATTTCACAGCATGATGTAAGTAAGCTATTAAACTTTGAGAAAAAGCAGTTTGTTCATTTTTATGGATTAACTAGCCAGGGTCTAATAAAATATTTAACAACTTTTTAATGAACTAAGCCTGTCCTTTCTTGCCAGACATAATGAATAGTGTGTATAGGTCTTGGCAATAGAAATTATTCCCTTTTTTTGGTACAGATCATTTAAAATATGCAAAGTAGAAAACATTCAGGCTTCCCCCCCCCCCCCCCCCCTCCACCCCCCCCCCAAAAAAAAGGAAAAGAAGGAAAGGAGAGGAAACTAATTTGTGAATAAGAATAATGTCCCGATTCCTTTCTGTTTTCATTTAACTTTTATGCCAATATAACTCCAATGAAAGCAGCTATCACACCATTATAAAAAGATTAATGCAGTGTGTATGTGGACAAGCAATTTGATTATATTACATTTCATAAGGAAATACAGCAGATTCAAATGAGCTTTTATAAAAATGCTAATATTTTAAATAATATTCAAGAAAAGAATCAACCTTTGTCACTTAGAAGACATTTCCAAATGGAAGTGAAATGTAACAAACTTAAGAAATGAAAACTTTTAATGCCTTTCATACAGTTGTTATATAAGAGCTCTATTTTGTTCCATAAATATAAAATAGAAGCTATTTTTCTTTCTTTTATTTTTTTTAAATAATATTTATTTTACCTTACAAATATCTGAACTTTGAATAGGTATCTGTATTTGATACAGTGAATACTTTGTGAATTAATGTTTGTTAACCTGAGCCCATAACCCTTGTACACACAAGTTCCATAAAAACATGGTTTAGTTATTTTTTGTGCAGGAATGGCTTTTTTTTTTTCTTTCTTGGAGACTAATTTCTATTATCTATCATGTCCAGACTAAATTTAGAAAATGGTTTATGCTTGTTTGTACCTATATAGAAATAAACATCAGTCACAGACATTTAATTATTGCTTCAAGTGGTTGTTTTATACCATTTTATATGTTTTCTATCCTTGTGGAATGCTAAAACTGCTACAGTTTACCTACAGAAGAGATACATGAAATGAAACTCTCTGATACTTTTCCAAAAGTGCATTTCAAGTTTGACCTGCTGGAGGTGCAGGAAATTCTATCTGCATGTTAATTCCTTATTGGGAATGACTTAAAAATTGTCCTAGCTAAGGTGAATCTACTTTCACTGCTTTCAGGACTCAGTGGCCTGACTTTAGCTTTAGAAGGTTGGAGTTTATTTTGCCATGTAATGCACCTCACTAATAACTGCAGTACTTCTGCTATTCTAGTGATAAATTTCTATTAAATCAGCACTGTTAACCAAGTGGAACAGGCACCAGTTCTTTGGGACTAGCTACTAGGTATTAGCAGAAAAATTGCAAACTCATTTTATTTCTGAACTAAACTGGCACCAGAATATGAAGCTACTCCTGTAAAGGTGAAAAGCTAGAAAGATAATCTACCGTACTGCTAACTCTAAAGGTTCAGCCAGTGCTGTATCACTGTGTGACATAACTCAAGGCTTTTCGTTTTTAAAATGTGTAACCCTGGTGATTTAGGTATTGACTTTAAAGATCTTCCTAGAAGAAAGTTTATTATATTATCTCTCCTTCATGTCAGAAAAGTATATACTGTGAAATTAAAGTAACATACCATTTCTCAAAAAGAAAAGAAAAAAAAAAAAGGAAAGGAAACTAATCTGTGCTCTAGCTTTACAGCTTTATTGAGGAAAAAAAATAATCACAAAGTCATTTAAGTGTGTTTTATAAATATACATGTTATATTTGAGGAAGACTACAAGCCAAGAAAAAATATATGTATTTGGTTATGCTCTTTGAAATATGTATATGTGTATATATATATTTATCATACAGTATGTTTCATGAACTGCATACTGCTAGTATTTTAAACTCCCGTAATGATGCTTCTGAATGTTTCAGAAACTCACATATTGAAATGAATATAGAAGCATTAAGCATTAATGGTTCTATCTTGCATAAAAGGAACTTACATTATAAATTTAGACAACAGCAATGCCCACAGAAGGTGCATCTACAGTTGTTTTTCTTTCAGATCAGGAATTCAGCTCCAGTTGTTCCCTTTTTCTATGTTTCAGTTCATATCTTGGGGTGGTCTCAGAACTCTGAATTGGATTCATTTCCACAGAAACAAAGCTAGAAGAAGAGATCCAGGAGTGTGCTCAACATGCTCCATCGATAAGTACTCATTAATCATTCATCCATCAGGGGGCCAGATTAAACCTCCTGAAAAATGTGATGTGGATATTTGGTTCTCAGCACCAATGGTTGCACTCTGTGAGCCTCTCCTATTGTGCTGCACTACTTGTTAATACAGGCAGTGCTGAATCAACCCCAAATCTATATATTTCAGCCATCTTAAAAATTCTCATTAGTATATCTTGGTCCATAAACTATGCAGAAACGGTTTATCACAGGCATTTGAAAGCTGAAATTTGGGCTGTGTTGGTTGATTTAAAATGTGTATTCAGATCAGATGGTAAAATTCATATCCTGATTAACTGAGGATGGGATTGGAATATCTGTGTTTGTAAATTCACAGTTTGTTTTCCACAGATATTCTCCAGTGGTCACTTATAGTTTAATGTATTTCTGCCAAAAAGCAAGTTTGCTGTAATAGTCCAACAAAGATTCATGATTATAAGAACTGTGAAGGCAAATTAATCTTCTTAGAAATGGTTTTACACTCTCCTTGGGACTAATTTGGTCTGCATACCTTTTCAGAAACAAAAAAAACCATTTTTTTTGGACTGTTTTAATAAACATTTACGTTAAAATATTAATAACCACAAGAAAAGTGATTATTTTTACTTGCAAAATAAAATGTTAATGATGGCTGAAGGAATCATTGTCCTTTTGCATAATGGCATGCACTGTAGCCATACAATAAAATACAAAATGAGAAATATTTTATCTATTTTTTTTTCTAACACATTTTACACTATTGAAAATATTTTTTAAAATGTCTATTCCTATTTAACTTCATATGTCATTGCCCTCATCCAACCATAGCCGTTAACTGCCTTATGTATATTTTTCTATTTAGATGCCATACTCACTTAGATAAATGAATAAAAGTGTGAACGCAGAAGAAATGGTAACTGCCTGTTTGCATTAAACATTTTCCACATGTGCACACACTCTGATGGATGACTCAAAAGCCTGGGATTTTCAGGCCTCACAATGAATCATAGAAGTTTCACATGACATTCATATATATTTTTTTAAGAATTTAAATTAAATTAAATTAAAAGATAGCATGAGAAGACTAAAGACTTTGCATTGCAAATATATCTACATGACGTTTTGTTGCTGGGTCTCTGTGTAGGTACAGCAATTCACCAGAACAAGTCATTTGCAGAACCATGTTTTTTTCACTGTTAAATAGAAAAAAAAAAAAAAAAAAAAAAAAACAGGAAAAACAAACAAACAAAAAAAAGTGATCTTTTTACACAATCTGTGTTCAGAATATAACCATATTAAGTGATTTAGAGACATAATGGCTCAATTTATCAATGGTAAGCATAAAGCAGAACAAACACCAAGCTGTATCAAATCAGTCAAGTATTAGTCCAACACCCTTTATTTCCTAGTGTTCAGATGAATTTTCATAACACCAGCATTTGCTGACATGCCTCAGGAAAATTCATGGCTTAAGTTCTTGTGCAATGAATGAATATGTCCATTATTCATATAAATAATTTTTAATCCTGTATTTTATAATTTTATTTAGAGCTTGCCTTGAAATAATACTTTCTGGAAGAAAGGCTTTTTACCCTTTCTATCAGTCACAAACATTGTATTTCAGATCAGATATATCCCAATAAATGCTTTTAGCATAAAGTCTCTCTGACAGTTACATGGGAAACTAGTTGTCCTGTTTCATAATTTTAAGAAATAAATTAGAATAACATTGGTCCTAGAATGGGTTATCATTTTTTTTTCCAGGCTCTGGAGAAGAGAGAAGGGGCTTCAGCTTATCTTTGCAGCTCCAGAGCAGATATTAAGCACTTGTAGTCTTTCCTACATTTGAGTTATGTCTGAATGAACTGTTACATTTTACGTACCTTTATCGCCATAAATTCCTGAAAACATTTTAGCAGGGAGGAAAAAAAAAAAAAAAAGCAGCATTCTTTTGTGCATACTCATATTAGTCTAATGATGCCAGTACTGGCATGATAAGGATAACAAAAGAATACAGTCACAAGGCTGTCATGCTGCTTAATACTTGTGCCCATCTGGCTCCATATCTATTTTCTGACTGCAGCCAATATTTGATGCTTTGGGAAAGAGTACAGGAAACATGACAAGAGCAGAATGATCATTCTCAGCTTCTTACCAACTTCCTGGTTTAAAGTTCGCTTCTAGCTTACTGTGTTATAGATACCAAAGGACCTAACCCTCCTGAATTTTTGTCAGGGCTCTCCCAGCCAGTAGCTCCATGCTTCTGATTTAAAAATTTATTATTATCATTATTATTATTATTATTATTATTATTATTATTATTATTATTATTATTATTATTTATAATAACAACAACAACAAATATTAAAGATCTTTCTCTCTGGAAGATCATGTTTTAGGAATCCAATCAAAATCTTTATTGTATGCATTTTTTCATATATTTCATAAAACTATTGAAGCAGTGTGATCCATCCTTTTATTGGTGCAGATTCCTATGCAGAGCAAGGTAACGCTAGCCCTGTGTACCCATGTTCCAGCAGGTACTTTGAATTGCAGTATGGTGACATAGTGCAAACTCACCTTCAGTGCTGATTTCAACTTGCTGAAGTTGAAATCAGCTTTGAAGATTTCAAAGCTGAATGGTGGATGGGAGAAAATGAATCATGAGCATCCGTTGTGCCAGTTTTGCTGGGGGCTGGAGAAAATAAAACAATAGTTTTCATAAAAAAGACTGGAGTGAATAACTATTCACTATCATGTCTAAAACAATTTCAACAAGATGTGCCAGAGCTCACCTATCATGTCTACTTCTGAAAAATGCAGTCAAAATGACTTCTATTAGCTCTGGTTTGATGAGGTAATTAGATTATTATGCACACAGGAGAGATATCATGAGATTTTCCTTTTACAGAAAATAGAAGGATTTTCTATGATTTCCTAAATTTGTTATTTTTGACAGAGGAACAAAGTGATATACTTAAATGAATCAAAACTGGAGTATGTGCTTCCATGCAAAATACTTGTTATTCATAATGTCAGATGGATGCAATCCTGATCAGGCTGCAGAAAAAATGAGGTGACAATGTTGTGCAGGTCTGTGGTTTAGACCACGTTATAGATGTGAGACTTCCTTCTGAACTAGGCAGTGCCAGTAAGGAGGTTAAATTTCCCTAGTGTCAGGACTAGAAAGTTTGAAGAGATTTTGCTTTTGTAATTAGCTTGTTATGTTATGTGGAACAGCCAGCTGCATCAATATTGCCTTCCTCCAATATTTTCTGAAACGTAGATATTTACGGGAGTCTCCTTAAAACACTTTAAAGTTAAGATTCCTTTCAGATCCCTCTCCATTGAAGAAGATACTATTTCTATGAAAGTGACCCATAATACAGAAACATCAAACAGGGGGAAAATAAGGGTTTTCCTTGTAATCATTGTGGGCATATGGCATTATTTAATTTAGGAATTTTGCTCTTGATATGTTCCCCTTTTTCTGTTATAAATGTAACTCAGACACCAAGTCCAGGACTGTTGATGCTTCTCTGTAGGCCAAGCCTACAGAGTTGATATAATGAGCACTGCAATGATTAAGACTTGTAGATTGGGCTCCACATGAAAAATGTTGTTAACAAGGAGACAACAATAACCAGAAGACTGGCAGACACTAGCCATCTCTGGCAGACTGCATCAGTGCAATCAAATGAGTGGCTTTCCAGGGCTTCTTATTCTCCAATTGTTATATCAATTTCTCCATTTTGGTGATGTAGCTGGTGAATTATCTCCTTGACCATTTTTTTGGAACAAAGAACGAATTATGAAAGGGACTTTGCAGCTGAAGAAAATTCTGATGGGGACTAGCAACAGTTATCATATGAACTCTTTGGCTATCTAGCTTAATAAATACTATTTAAGCAAAATAATTTGGCAAAATAAATAAATAAATGAACAAATAGCTAATTGTCACTGGGTGGCCAGAATAGAACATTTTTATAGTACTCCAGCTACAGAACAAACATCATACTGCAGTGAATAATCCAGTTATGAACATACAATACAGACCAAGTAAGATGTATGTCAATCCAGGTAAAAGTCTAACCCTGTCTTCTCATTTTTGAAAGGCATTATGGTGTTATATGCCAGGAACACTGACTGCACTCAACTTTGAGACCAGTTCCAGGGAGTTCAGCAGAGACATTGATGCCGTGTTATTTACACCTCTGACTTGGGACTAGGACTGCCTATTCCAGGGTGCTAAGTTTAAACCTAGAGCTGTGCAATATTTGCCCCAAATCTAAGTCTGTCCAGATACACTATCTGCTAAATAACACTATGAAATCCATCTATTGCTCACCAGCAGTAAAGTCTGAAGTACCACCGACAGAAGAGAGGAAATACAGGTTTCCTGCTGAGACAGGGATAAGTACAGTAGGGTTTGGGGAAACCTTATACAGACCTTTTGAGAATCCAAACACTCCAAACTGTAATTTTATACAAACACCCTAACTCCTTTCAATTACTGCTCACAGCACTTGTGAACCAAGATAATTAGGACATATTGAGAATTTTTTATGAGTTCCCCAGAAATGTAGGAGAATAATGCCATGAGAAGTAATGAGTCAAATGGTGAAGTATAAAGAGGCAATACTCACTTTTATATAAACTTTTCTCTAAGTAAACAGAAGGTTTTCTGACCTTTTCCCAGATATAGAGTTAATTAACAACTACTGATCTTTAGCACCAATGTTTTGCCCCAGACTGGAGGAATATGATTTCTCCACCCTGCAGGATTTGTGCAAAAGGTATTTAAATATATAACACCAGATTCTCTTGCTTGTTATATATATTCAGATTTGGCAATGAAGATATCAATGTGGCCATTTTTCAGAGAAATGCATTTTAGTGTGAATTGTGGTTGCCGGAATCTGGCCAATACCTGCATCGCTCGATAGTAATTACACGACAATATATACTGACCAAATGAGAGCATATGCAGGCAAAATTTGGATATTAAAAGGTTAATTCAGCCACATATTCATGCATGTTAGGTATTACTTTCCTTGTGACCAGTTCTAGGACCAACAGTGGTAAAAAAAATTATAACACACAAGGCATGGTAGTAGAATGAGATCTTCAGTAGAATGAATTTGGAAACCAAATTAGAATAGACAAAGATGGGGTTTATGAGATTTCTGTATGAAGACCCAATGAGGGTGCATTACTCTTCAGACATTTTAGCAACTGCCGGATCCAATTATGTACTTGGACTAAATCGTATAAACTGCAAATTGCAAGTAATTCTGCTCTGCCTACACATAAAATGACACGAGAAAAAAGATGAATTGGAGAACTTTTCTTCTTTTGTTTTGCTCTAGCCCCTATTCTAGAGATTTTCAGGAACACTATTCTCTGTGGAAAAGGCAAGAGGCAGCAGTCAGCCTTTGCTCTGCTTGTTATGCCTTCCAAATGACATGCAAGTCATGCTGAGATGGCTAAGAACCTGTCCATAAACTCTCCATTTATATAATATAATGGTGAAATCACACTATGCTCAGCTATAATGCATAAAGGGTCTCCAGGGTCTTTTTGTGTAGTCCTGACTTTCACCTCCTTATTCTACTACAACTGGATGACGGTGTGAAAACACAACCACTGCCTTTGGGGCTTTTTACAGGTAAAGAATGGTCAGCACAGTTTTATTCAAAAATACAGATGAAGGCATTAGGTATGTGTTAGCACTTGTATTTAAGTTGCTGTAATATTACTGATGAAAAGGTTATGCATGAATGATAATTCATAATATCTGTCACAATCAACAGAAACAAAATTATTCTCTCTCTTGCTTCTACACAGTGACAGCTTTAAAAGAAATGATCCTGTTACATTCAGAATAAAACAACACTGTATAAACTACATTTTGCTGTATAGGAAAGAATAGAATAAAATGTAATATCAGTGTTGGCAAAAGCCAGACTGTAATCCTTGTATAGGGCTTTAAACACAATAGCTGAATGAATTTTGGACAACATCATTCCTTCTTAACAGTCCAAAAACATGCATAACATGTTAGACTGACTTTTAATAAAGAAGTGATGCTTTTAATGTACTATTTAATTTCTTCAAAGCTGGAAAATATTAAATATTAAAACATAAATGGATTTGAGAAACAAGTAAATAAATTCAACTGAATTAAAGAAAGGTACTTAGAAGTGAATAAAAAAAAATAATGAAGAAAACAGTGCTCAGAGTCAATAGCCACAGTGAGTAATATTAAGTGTATTTGGCTTCTCTTTGATTGATGGCAATAAAACAAAGAACCTGAAAAGTGAAAATAACTAGCTATCTGAAGATTTCTCAGAAGGTGTATAAGCATGGAAGATTTAAAAATCCATCACAGCAAGATAACTTTGGTGGCAGAAGAATTGGCCACATTGAGACACACTGCAGTATCCAAAGGAGGGTCCTTACCTTCTGCACTGCTTGCAAGCAAGGGCAGTCAACTATTTGTAGGCAATTAGGAAGACATGTTAGCTATACTAGACACTATAGTGCAGCCAACTAGCAAGCAACCATTTACTTTTGAGAGTCTTTATTGGCTTTGAGAGCTGGAGGGTAGCCTCAATCTGCACATGTTCAGCTTCCAGAAATCAGGAAAGTTCACTGGTACATCTGTGACTTTGTTCCTGTCTTTTTATTCTATGCTAAATGATGCTGAAGGTCAAAGGTCAGGAGCATTGTCTTGGAAGGCTAGTTGCCAATCTACCAAGTACAGGATAAAAAAGAATTTTGTGGATTTTGGTATTTATACAAAACAGCAACCACATCGCACAGTTCCTACCTCAGGTATGACGTAACAAAGGTATCATTTTAGTACCCCTTGTTCTTGCATAATTGCTTTCCTGAGAATGACAGGCAGCTGAGTAGCTTTTTTGGCTCCTAAGGGCCATAGTTTGCATTTATATGTATTGCTTTTCATGTAAAATACAGATGGTGTTCCAAAGTTCAGATAATCCATAGGGGGTTAAAATTTGTTTGGGAGTATAGGTTCCCAAAAGATTAGAGTTATTCAGACCATTATCTGAATAACTGCAAACAAAACAGAACTACTGCATTTGCTTTATTTTAGGGTGAAAGAAATGGGGAAGGGGAAGGAGCAGTCACTCTTCAGAAGCATAGCTTTTTTTTCCTTTCTTTCTTTCCTTTTTTTTTTTTTTTTTTTTTTTCTCAAAATGTCTTCACATCGAGAAAAAAACAAACAATTAATTGTTTGCAATTGTTCTGAAGCAAGTCTTTTTATTATTTTCAGAATTATGTACTAAAACAGAGTTACATTTTTATTTTTATGAATTAATCCTTTCAAAATTATGTTTATGTATTTATTTATTTTTCAGTGTTTCTCCTAATCTTCAGGACATACCTGTTTTCCCAAGTCTATTCAATATCTTGCCTTATTTTAACAAGACTGGGATTTGTTTACATTTTGGCTGCTCTTTGTTTACATGGGGATTTGATTTCTCTAGTTCATTTTTATGTTTGTTTGTTTTTGAAATGAAGATGTTTTTTGTGTATAACATTTTTAATATTCTGTGTAGTTCAGAACTTTTAATGCTTGTTGGAAAAGATTGGTTTCATCTTGCTTTCTTTCTGGATCATTATTCACCCATTTATCTTTTCTTCATGAAGGTCCACTGATCTTTGCAGTTTGTTTTGTTTGCTTGAGGATGTAACAGAGCTTTTTTGTTTTGTTACCTTTGGTGTTCTGGTCCACCAGATTTTGATTTTGTGCCTTTAGAAATTTGGAATGATTCCTTTGACTCAATGTGGTTAAATATTTCAGTATATGACAGTCTTACTGAGAGTAGATTTTCATCTACTGTGTCTTACTGTGGATTTAGATCCATTTGAACAAGGGAAAGGAAACAATCTAATCATTAATTATAAATAGGCTGAATCACAGTAGCTCCACAGAAATTGGATTTGTATAGTAACCAAATAAATTATAGAAATGTAATGTACATTAGATATGGATGGTTGTCCCAGTACCTCTTTTCACTGTGATTTTAATGGTAAATAGTAAGGAAGTAGATTTTTTTTTTTTTTTCTTCCGTGTATCACTCCCATTTGAATATTTAATGCTATGAATGTGCTAAGGCTCAGTTGATTTGATTCAATGCACACTTAAGATTATGCACGGCTTAAATCCTGTCTATTAGGATATTACCATTTTCTCCTTGTTTGTTATTGATACAGAAGTGTGCATATATACCTGCACTAATATGCAGGTATATATACAGTATGACTTCACAGAAGACACAATAATTATAAGTGAAGTCAGATCTGTTGGCATTTTCCTTTTCACTCCTGAATGCTCCATGACAAGCACAGCAACATCGCATTGAGTTACTTGTGTGCAGTTTGGCTAGGACCAGTGGAGGAAAGTTTTAAATCAAATTAATGGTAGAAAATAAAGTCTCAATTTTGGCTAGATTTCTTTACACAGTCCATTACAAAGCAGGTCTTTGCAACCGTGTGGTGAGCATTCGGGTATTCCATGTTGATGAATCACCAGGCTAGCCAAATACTGGACAGAATGAGCAATAATTGACATTTGAGAATGAAAGACAGGAAAATCTCACTCCTACCATATTCTCCCCGTTTATCCACTGAAAGACATTTTCTAGGTATGCTTTTCAGAATTTTGACAGACTGAAGTTTAAATAAGGTCAGCTTGTTCAGCTTTCCTTCTTAAATTCCTGGCAATGCTTTGTACTGCTGGAGGCACATTTAAGGCCCTTATTATTCCCTTGACAGGTAATTTTCATGCAGAGGAATGGAAATTGTGAGTTTGAACTAATGATGTTTTCTCTTTTTCCGTTGGAGAATATTCCTTCCATAAAATAAGCTGAGAATTCAGCATTTTACAGACACAGATTGTCAAGATCCAGAGAGCTCAAGGCCATGAGCACAGAATTAGGTCCCTTATACTACCCACCTCCACTTCTTCAGTTACTTGATATCTTTTGTAGTAGTTGCCCTAATGCTGGTACTGAAATCCACTTAAACACAATGAAAGAAAAATGGGTGGGAATCTCACTCTGTTCTAGTACTGAGAAAGCATGAAGGAATCTCTAGAGAACTTAGCCCCCTAAAATGCTTTGAAAATACTTTCCATTTGCTGAGGCAAGTCCCTTTCACGCTGCCTAGTTGCATCTCCTTCCTGAGGATGTGGGTGCCTCATGGGTTTATACCAAGCTAATGTGCTTGTTCTTTCATTATCTTCATCAGTAGGCTGGGACATTGTAGCAGATTCCATATTTTCACAGTGATCCTGTGCATGTTTATTACCTTCTTTTAATTTAAATGAAATATTCAACTACAATTTATTTTATGGTTGATATGCAGAGAAAGTTCTTTGAAAAAATGAGAACACGTGATCAGAATGTGGGTTGCATACAAAGCTTAATTATTATTTTTGTTTTCAAATTTACAGTCATTTTTTCAATAGCTTGGTCTTCAGTTGGAAGCGTGTCAAACTGTCATGTATGAATACTACTACAGATGTATATGTTAAGATTTTGTCAAATGTGAAGATTAAATGAATTCTGTGATACTGCTGTTTAGGTTTGTCAGCTCATGTTTGCAATTAAATTAATGTGTTAATCTCAGATTTGGTATAAAATTAGCCAATATTTAAATTCCTTAATTAATTTCACAATAGCCATATTAAATGATCACTCATGGAATATTCTAAAACTCTTAAGAACTTTCTTACAAATATTGTCAAGGAGGACATGTTTTGCAAAATGCAATTGAAACTTTAAACATCCTGGGAAGAAAATCCAGCTAATAATTGCAGGAAGCTAAGATTTAAGAAGATCTCAGAGACAATTATATCTGATAAAGGCTAAGGAACAACAGTTCCTAAAGCCTTACAGTTGTGGAAGATCTGGTCTTGGGCATTGATGACTTTCAATCAAAATGCTGACTTAGCCTCTCTGGATAACTGATACTGAGAAGGAACAGAATATAAATTACTACTTCCACTCTAACACATTATCTAAATGCATATGTTTCTGTACTTAACATCTATGGGGAACTGGAATGTTCTCTTATTAAGTGTACACTTTGTATCGGTATGGAGGTAGAACTCCTTAATTTCCAAACTAGTTTTAATACCATTGTTCTTTTCCAAACTGTAAAAAATAAATTTAATTGAAAAAAATATATTCCTAAAACTGCCATTATTTTAAGCTCAGATGTTCTGCTCTTTGCATGAGTGTGCATGAACACAGGTTCCAGAGCATTACAAGCAGCTGTGACAGCATCAAAGCAGGCATTGTTTCTGCTGTCCTACTATCAGATTTTTGGTGATGCTGAGACTGAAATAAATTGATAAATAAGGAAAAGTGTACTCCAGCAGCACATCTTTGACAATAACCATGCAGATATAATGCCAGAAAATGTTTTGAATCAATCTTTAATTTCAAGTTTTGTTGACTTAATGGAATCACAGAAACAATGCTATTGTGGACAGGAAAAGGTAAGTGCTGAATTTAGTCTTCAGACACATCAACTTCACGCTAACTCTAATACCTCTTTAGAGCATATAAAGAGGACAATTTTAGGGACTAGAGGATGTGCTCAACTCTCATATATCAATACAGTACCTATTGAGCTATTGGAGCTTTGCTGATTTAGATGAAGAGCTGGTCTGCTCCTCTATTAGCAGTGCATTCTCAAGAGTAAAGTTTTGCCAAGAAAGAGTTGAAGCTAGAACTTTCTAAAAATCCTCAAAGTGCAGATGAATCAGTTCAGAAGGACATGAGGCTAGAATCATTCTCAGAGTTTTCAGACCAGGAAGTTGTATTGAAGGAAGATCTTACAGTCTGTATTGATACACGTTTCATTTCTGGGTGGAGATTAATATCAAAGTGTTTATCTCATAAAGCCATAAACAAATGTCCTTTTCTTTTTTTCTCTCTCTCTCTCTCTTTTTTTATTTTTATTTTTATTTTTTTTGTGCAAAATCATTTGAAATGGTAATGGAACGAATCACTATAATTGATGGTCTTTTGGATCAAAAGGTTAAAGGAACCAAAGACATAAATTACTAACTACAGAACAGTGCTGTAAACAGCATTTTAAAAGAGAACAAGAGCATCATGGATTCATTTTTATGACTGAAAGATGCTCATCATGATTTCTAATAACTTCAAATGCAATTTTTTGTAACCCACAATTGAATTTATTTTTATTTTTTATTTTTTCTTACGAAATTCTTGTGACAGTCCTACCTAAAGTAACTAGAATACTTAATTATTATTAAGGACACACTTACTCAGATACTCAGCCTGTTATATACGTTGGCAGAAGTAATGTGGGGCCCTTTTGTGGGCCCTTAAATTTCTAGGGCAAATAGTGCCATTTCATCTGCATGTGTTCTGAAGAGAGAAAAAATTAGTTATAAAGGAAGAATGATAGATTATTCCTTTGCAATGAAGTCTTTGATAAAATCACTGGGGAAAATATTACTTTAAGCCAGGTGTTTTTTGGTGTGTGTTATGTGGGTGTCCTTGTGTAATTTCCCATTGCTTAAATGCTCAACAAAGTTTGTTAGCTCAGCCTTCATGAGTGCCACTGGACATAGCTTCTATGTTCATCTAGGTGAAGTGTTTAGAGATAATGCCTGATCTGATTTGCCATTAATTTATTCAGGGTTTGGAAATTAGGTTAAATTCCTCAAACTTCCTCCATATAGGCCAATAACGAATGATGTGTGCTGGCCTGTAGAGTGGTAAGCTTAAATGTTTGGATGTATGGAGGAAGCAGTTACATACTGGAGCTGTTATACTGTGTTTCACTAACAGATAAATAAGCATTTTATTTAACTCCTATACATAGACGTAATAATAATAAAAGACTAAATAAATAAATAGGTTTTAAAGGAAATATAATAATCAATAATTCATTCAGCAAAGGTGAATTCTATATGTTGATTTCTGTTTACATCATCTAGTCAGCTCAATGATTTTCCTTAGAAACCAATTTTCTAAATGAATAACAAACTTTGGCTATTAGCCAGGATCTGTGTCACTGGAGCATTTGTCTATCAATTTTGATGATGCTTATGAATGTACATTGTTGTTTAAGAAAAAACACTTTAAAAACACTTTAAATGAACGCAGTTACCTAAAAAGAGATTGTACCTCACTTGCATTTTAATGAATGATAACTGCATTCTGTAATTACCGATTTTTTATTTTTATTTTTATTTTTTATTTTTTTTTTTTTTTTTTGCATAATTGATGGAGATCTGCGTGATTAGCTTTTAGAGATATTATGCAGTTGTTACAATTCTGATTGCCTCTAGACAGAGGATGCATGATCTGCAGGTTCTGTTTAATGAATGCAGAAGAGTACATTGCCTAAAACTTCCATAACTACAGAAAGGCTGGATTGCATGTGCTATTTGTTTAAGAAGAAATAATTATGTTGATTTCTTTCTGCAGAGATTCTTAAAAATTGCTCTTTGACAATTTATTGTTTAGAAAGATAAAGAGCAATTTTATGAATTTAGAATATTCACTCAGAGAACTGTTGCGCCTAATCTACTTTGTTTTTCTCTAAGTAAAGATGTTTGTATCATCATTAGTTTTATGCCTCTTCTTCAGAGAAAGAAAATATGTTTTCTAACTTTATACCTGTTAAGCTAACTATTTCAATCTTTATTTGTGTTCTGAGTTTTTCAGCCACAACTACAGTGGGATGCTGGTTTTGGTGGCTGGGAAGAAAAAGTTGTAAAAAACTTGATGCTATCCTTTTCCCTCATTGTGTGAGTCAGTTAAAGAACTGTTAGACACTGACCCTTGCTAAAGGCATCTAATATGGTCCCTGTAGATACAATCAGCTTCCTTCTGGCATACCACTGACTGCTGTTTTCAGAGGCTGAATAGGGGAAATGGTATCCTAAAGCATATGCCAGGAATAATTTTCCCAGTTAATCTTCCTTTTATTTTCTTCCATTTCACTGACTGGGATCTAAAGGGTACATATTGACATATTCAGCATATTGACATGCTGAATATCAGAGAGAAGTAATTATTCATTGTGCATTCTTGTGGTCATCTTATAGGGCAGAGAAGATGGTTCCACCTGTTTTAAACTCTGGTGTTATGATAAAGGAAATTTCTCCACCAATAAAAGAAAATTTATAATGCTACTTTGAAAAAAGTATTTAAATAACTAGTGTTTAAGTGGAACATACATTTCAGACCAGGACAGAAGGGTCTAGAGTGGCTTATATGTAAACAGAAAGCTAAATATGAGAAACAGTAACAGCAGAAGAGAATGAATACTGACAGGAAATTCTGACTTGTAATATTACTAGGAATATAACTAGAAATAACTAGGAATATTATGTATGCGTGTATATTATGTAGTTATGTAATATAAATAGGAATCAAAAGTTAAGGGAGAATTCAAAACATATTTGAAAGCTACAATGGGAGAAAGTTTTAACAAGGACATAATTTTTTAAGTTACAGGATTTAACCAAATTCCATCAAAAATTAGGAGAAGCAGATTAGTGGGTTTCTTGTCACTTCTAAGTCATGTGCTATTGAAGAGGCAGGCTATCGGTGTAGATACTAAAAAATAACCAGAGGACAAATCTTTCATCCTTAGAAAAGTTCTTGAAATAAACAGATTAAGATGAAAAAGGGAGAGAGAGAGAGAGAGACTGGAAAGAAATCAAATGGAAAATCATCTCACTTTGCACTGAAATCTTTTTATGTAGGTCTAAGAGAGTGGTAACTTTAACTTTATATACATGTTGCAAAGCTCCAAAGGAAACTGAACTTGGTGGAGAATCTGATCCCTGAAGTTAATCTCAAAAACAAACAAACAAACAAACAAAAACTTTAATAAATGCAGATGATGACCAACAGGAATCAGAAAAATCTTCTGGCTTTTTTTTTTTTTTTTTTTCTTTGCTGCTGTCTCACAGATGTGTGTGGTGTTTCAGTCCTGGGGTTTAGCCTGAGGCTTTTTTTGGAGGAAAGAAGTCCAACCCAGTCTCTTGTCATTGAGCAAAAGCAAACATAACTTCCATATGTATATATTTTAAATTTACCTAACCTGAGAGGGGAAATGTGTCTGGGTTCTGACCTCTAAAGATTTTATTCCAAGGACAGATACCAAGAAGGGAAGAGTTAGTTTGTGATTAAAGTCTAAGACCAGGGCAGGGTCTTGCTTCAGTCCACCCTTCTGTCATGTATCTCCTGCATAGGCTTAGGAAAAGCATTACAATGTTTCTGAGCTGTCTATACCTCAAACCACAGATAGACTCAGGGGAGGAAACTGTTTCTTTTCTACCATTTTTTTTTATCCATCCTTCATACATAGACTGGGTTAGGGCTTGCTTCTTTCAAGAGGATTCACAGTGCCTAACGAAGCAGCTGCTGGGATTGCTCTATTCTCCTGTTTAATACCTGGAAAGAATATCAAAATCAAACATTTAAAATAGAGAAAGAGAGAGAGAGAGAGAGATAAAGGGTAAAAACTCATTTGCCTGTCAGCCTGGCAAATAAGAAGTAACATGAAGGAAAGAGTGAAAAGAGAAAAAGGCAATCTCATCTTTATTATTCTGTGACCAACCTGTGGAAGTGCCAGCTAGTTTCATGGTACTTCATCTAGCTCTCATATGTCTAGGGCAAGGCCTCTTTTGGGAGAACTTTGCTGGATTTTGCTATACTGGTTTACTAGATGGAAAATTCCTCCTATTGACAATACAGTTTATCATCTTTGCTTCTTTATTCAACTAAAACTGAAACAAGGAAAAATACAGTCTTAATACTTATGTATTTTTGTGTGTGTGTGTTTCTGTTAGAAGGTTAGAGTTGAGTCAAATGTGGCTTTGTGGCCAGCTTTTTTTTTTTTTTTTTTTTTTTTTTTTTTCCATAGAGGCCACACCAAGTACATCCAAAGCCAGAAATCCAAAGCCAGAAACTCCTCCCCATCAACCCAAGTTGATGCACCTGCAGTGTCACGTATTACTGTTACAACATCACCAAAGATGTAAACTTATGTTGTTGAAGATTGATGACATTCAATACACTTTCTGACACTGTAGTTCTGATAGAGCTTAGAAACTCTTAAAACTCTCCTGTACTCTTCCTGAAAAAAGACAGCTGGAGGGAGATGACTTTAGATCCTATGCACTGAAATGTGCTGCAGTGTTTTGAATTAGAAAACAAACAAAAAAACAAAACATGTATTTTAACACAGCACATAGAACTACTATCACATGGTCCATTTTGAGGATGATGCCAGGTGAATCATGAGATGGTTTTGGTTTCTTACATTCTGTAAAAATAAAGACAAGACGGAATTTTTGTGTTCTTATAAAACAAACAAATCATGAAAACATGATTTCTTCAGTTGCATTTTTGTCAGTTGAAATTCTCATTAAAATTTTGGAAGTAGGAGATTATTATTATTTTATTTTATTTTTTTTCTTAATACCCGTGTAGAAAATGGGCACTTATTACTGATTAATTACTTCTCCCATCAGTTTTATTCTAATGAACTCCTAACTACTTCACGGAATCCTTCTGCTCTCCTTGCTGAAGAATATCTGACTTCTACTAGTCAACAATATAAAGCATACTTGTACTGCTAGTGTTATTAAAGCAGAGACACATCTGATGATATGACTGGTGTCAGGAAAGCACGTGCCTTGGAAGTTATTTGTGGATAATCAGGAAGATTAGAGGAAAAGTAGAGAAACAGCAGTGAAGAGAGCCACAGTTATCCTTCTTAATTTGAAATAGCCAGCTCCAACTTCTCTACTGTGTCTCCTCAAGGAGGAATCAAATCTCTCTTCTTCTCTCAGATATCATTCCATCAGGCTGATAATAACCACAGTCAATAAAAAGGAAAAAAAAAAATAGATATGAGCCCAAATACTTCTGCTTGGAAATGTGCTTCTGGCCAGACCTACTGCTTAATCTGTGTGGAAAGAAGAGTGTAGAGAGATGGTAAACAGTTCATGAAGCCTTCATCCTTGGCTTGAATGAACTTGCATCTCTAGGAGGCTGTCTTTCATAGACATTTTCCAGTGTGTCCCTCCATTCTGCCTCAAAGAAAACTCCAGCTACATTAGCATTTATGTGTGCTTCTGCAGCCCAGTCAGCGCCAAGTGCCTCAGGTCTTCCAGCTTTCTGTGCATTATTCCAGGTTGGTTACAGTGTTCATCTCCTATGGCTTTTGTTTAAACCACCTCCACCACAAACTGCAGAGAGCACAGCTGTGAGGATAATGTGATCGGCTGAAAAATGTTAATAGTAGATTACTAGGCTCAGTATAGAGACTGGAGACAGGTGCTCTTAAAAACAATGCCGATATTTTAATTATAAACTAAAGATTTGAAAAGAAGCATAGACAAATTTACTCCTACTCACCTGTAATTGAGAATGTAAATACTAATTAGCTGGTGTTGATTTCCCAAAGGTAAGTGTTTGCCTATCTGTGGCTGCATGCGGCTGATGCAGCTGGTGGAGAGAGACAGGCTATGGCTGTGGGCAGCCTACCTATGCAGCTCATCAGATGGAGCTGTGGAGCAGCTTCGGTGGAAACTGGTTCAGAGGAAACTTAATTAATTTTCTTAAAAATTATAACCAGTGAGGCAACAGGGAAAAGTTTTGGAGCGTTCAGTGAGATTCAGAATGTTACTAACCTTATTTATATAAAAACCTGTTTTTAAGGTGCCTTCATGAGAACGTGGTTGCTGGCCTGGTGGGTCTGAGCATCCCACCCTGTGCAGTAATCTGTCTCCAGAAGCAAGCAGTGGTAGGTGCTGAAGAGCTCTCTTTCACAAGACCTGTCTGCTCCAATGTGTCTGACAGACATGCAGCACAAGTCTGACCACTCAGTATTCAGGCACAAAGAGAGGATGACCATTGTCAGGTACACTCACTCTTTGGCACTGGAATTAAGAGCTGTGGATTGCTGTAAAATCCTCATTTGTTTGTGGGTGTTGAGGGAGAAACTCTGTGAAGACCTTCAGCGTCTGTTCTTAGCTAGAAGGGTATAGGTCACCCTTATATCCAAATAAGAAAACAATTTCAGAGATTATCATAATTTCAGCATTATGCAGAAGTACACATTTCTGAAGAATTCAGCTAGTCAGTGTTCTGCACCTGCTGTTGTTTCCTGAAGGAATAAATTGCTATTGTGGATGGATAAAGCCTTCAGCTCTCTAAAAGCAAGCACGATACTGTGCCATAAATCTGTAGCCTGCAGTTGGGACTGGTAGAAGCATGGCTCACAAATTCAAAGGGGAAGAGCTGTGTTAAGAATTCTGCTGTTGTAATTTTAACATATTTCCAGGCAGTTTTTTCACTTTTTTTTTTTTTTTTTTTTTTTTTTTGTTGTTGTTGTTTTTTTTGTTTTTCCTCCTAGGATTTTATTGATGTGATTGAAGGATTTTGGATTGGAGAGGGAGTTAGGAACGAGGGCAGTGAGGGTGCTAGTGTTTGATGGATTCTGGGCTCTGCTTGGATGGGTCATTTCACTGGATTTAATACAGTTATCCTCAGAAATGCACACATTTTACCCTTCAGGTTGAACAGTTATAAAATATGAGGAAGGCTAGATTAAACTGGGTTAGCAACAAAAAAAATTACACAATTTTGCTAGTGTTCAGCACTCAGGCATCACACAACCTTCTACCTCTCTAGAGTTTAGTAGCTGTTTATTTGAAATCATTTTATGTCCAAGGTTAAGATTCCATTTAATGACAACAAAATGTAGAAAATGTGAACTCTAGACACAAGAGATTTGAGAATAAATGTAGCTGTAAGGGCTAGATTTATTCTCTCCTTCCCTTCCCCACCTTCCCCCTTTATTTTTTCCACAGAATCTAGCCAGCACCCTTATTCTCCTTTCATTTTTTTTATAAAATATGCTGTGTTGGATCATGTCACAACTACTTAAGCAGCAGCACAGTGAAACAGCGTTTCAATAATTGTTAAAACTTCATAGAATGCTACGCTGTGACTGCTACTGGATATGTCTTATCCATGAGCATGTGAAAATATGAATATCATGGTCCATAAATATTTATCTGGGGGAAAAATTCTGACAATAGAAGTCTTAATCTAGCAGACTTCATAACAACATTCATCTCTGGAAAAATTCAGATAAGAAATACTGCATTTTTTTTAATTATTTTTATTTAATAGAAGCTGTAATTAATCACTAGAATAATTTGTCCAAGGGATGTTCTGGCTTCTCTGTCACATGGAGTTTTAAAATCAAGATTAAAATGTCAGCCTAAAAGATTTACTGTAATCAGCTAGAGGTTATTGGACTTGATGCCACAATTAATAGGCAAACTTCTCTGACAGTAGTAAATGGGAAATTTGGTTAAAAGACTCTATCTCTTCCTTTCGACCTTGCCACATCTGACTTTATGGTATCAGTCAGCCTGAGCTTATAAGTACTAAAGAGATACTTGAAAGGAGTTAAGCAGTGGACAGGAGTTTCTTTGACATATGGAGTGGGCAAGGTCTTGGGCAAGCTTCTCTAGCTGACCGTGCTCTGGGTGGTGGATTTGGACTGGATGATCTCCAGAGGTCCCATCTGTGGTCCTATAGTACCAGTGCATTTTTTCCCAAGCCCAAGTAATCTTCAGCCTTTGGGACTAGCAGACATCTGTTCATCCTCAAACTGAGTGGAACTGGGGATGCTGTCCAGGTCTCTTTAACAAGGACCCTCAGACTACTCATTGATGTTCACTGTTTTCCAAACAGCAGTTTGACAGCCTGTTAATAACCTGTGATGCCATTAAGTAGGCATGCAAAACACACCCTTTGTCTATCTGACCATTTCTGTCACATAGTCATTGTTTACCCTTTATTACAAATTATAACTATGATTATTTATGTACTGGGTTTGCATGGCAAGGCTTTGGTAGAGGGGCTTTGCAGGGGTGGTGTTTCTGAGAAGAGTCCAGCAGCTGCCCCATGCTAAATAAGGACCTGTTTCAGCTGGCTCCAAAGGGACCTGCCAATGGCCAGAGACAAGCAATAAGCAATACTGTACACCTCTGAGAGTAAATTTAAGAAAGGGGAAAAGAATGCTGCACAACAGCAGCTGGGAAATACGAGGTGACTTGCAGACACCAATGTTAGTACAGAAAGAGGACAGGAGGTGCTCCAGGCATGGAGCAGAAGTTCTCCTGTGGCCTGTGGAGAGGCCCCTGGTGGAGCAGGCTGTCCCCCTGCACCCATGGGTCCCACAAGGAGCAGATCTCCACGCTGCAGCCCATGGAGGAGCCCCCAGTGGAGCAGGTGGATGTGGACTGGAGGAGGCTGCAGCCCTTGGAGAGCCCCCGCAGAAGCAGGCCCCAGGCCGGAACTGCAGCCCGTGGAGAGGAGCCCACGCTGGATCAGTTCGGGAAGGACAGCATCCTGTGGGAGGGACCCCATGTGGAGCAGGAGCAGGCAGCGACTGTGAAGAAGCAGCAGAGATGAAATGCTAGGGACTGACCGTAACCCTCATTCCTCTGTGCTGCTTGGAGGGAGGACGTGGAAGAGGGTGAATGGGAGGAAGGTGTTTTTTAGTTTGTTTTTAGTTTCTTGCTGCTCTAGCTTGTTAGCAATAGGTAATAAATCACATTAATCTCTCTGTGCTGAGTCTGTTTTGACCGTGATGATAATTGTTGAGTAATCTCCATCTTTATCTTAACCTTTGAGCCCTTCTCATCATATTTTGCCCCCTTTTTCTTTGAGGAAGAGGAGTGAGAGAGTGGTTGTGGTGAAGCTCAAGTTACTCAGCTGAATAAAACCAACCAAAACTTTTAAAAGAAAATAGCTTCTCCCTGTTCCTCAACAAGTGAATAGGTGCAGGAATAAACCTACTAGAAAAATGGTGGAACAGATGAGAAGATGAGGAGGTAATAGCAGAAGTCCCATCCAGCTTTGACAGACTTAATGCAGGCTTTATCTGATCAACTGATACTGTTTTGGTCTGTTTGTGGGTTTCAGTCCTGTTGATAATAGGGAATAATTTTGTCTTGTCACAGAGCTGCATTGGTCATGGGAGGAACGGGAGCTGTGCAGATTCTTTTTCATTGAGCTCCTGGACTGCTGTGTAGTGTTATGTCTCGCCTTCAAAGGCACACAGCCTGTGACCGATGAGCACTAGAGGTGCAGAGCACAGCACATGGTCTAGTTGGTTGATGCTTAAACACATTGGAATGTCACACTCCCCTGAGGCCACAACACTGAGGACCCTATACCTAATTACTCTCCAGAGCAATTGGCTGCCTAGCTGCTTCAGTGCTGGTATGAGACTCCCAGTAAGCAGCAGAAAGCAGGTTGTTTTGCTCTGGCAGCTATCTAGAATGTTGAAATGGAAGTTCATTTAATTCTGCACTGGTTTACTGAAAGCAGTCTCCAAAGATTTATTGGTTTCACAAAATTTCTCTTTCAGCTTCATCTCTTAGTAACAGTCAAAGATCTTCTAGGCCCCTTAAATAAAATATATCTTCTCTATAATTCTTCACTGTCCCCTAAAAAGAGGTAGGAACAAGCATATGCCTGATGCAATACCTTTTATGCCACAGGTATCGTTACCAGGCAACAATCACATGCAGCTTTGGCAGAACACAAAGTTCTTCAGCCACTAACCCTTCAAACACCTCAGCCAAGATATGCCTGCAGAAAACATCAGAGATACCGGTGAAACAAAGCAGTAACAAATATTTTCAAAAATAAATAAATAAATAAATAAATCAACTTTCAAAAATATTGCCTCAAACAAGCAATGATTATTTGCATGTAAAGGTTAATCGTATATATTGCTGAAGGGAGGTATCCCAAATACTCAGAATATCAGTAGTTTTAATATTTTGACTATGGCAGGTTCAGTGCAATTGTATGAAATTGGAAAAAAAATGTTTCCAGCTTCCATCCCCAAATACAATAAAGTGAGAGCTGAGTAACTTGCCAGATCCAACAAAACCCTCTCCAGTGAAGCACTGTATGTAGTCATTTGTGTCAGCAAAAAAAAAAAAAAAAAAAAAAAAAAAAAAAAAAAAAAGTCTAAAATTATCTTACCTTACAATGACAACATGGAAAGGTTTTTCTTGTCACAGCCATTAAAATAAAATCTGTGAGTATATTGCACAGCTTCCAGATTTGTGGCTGTCAGGGTTTTTGGAATCTATGATGCTTAGTGGATAAGCAAAGGTGAAAGATCAATGGCTTTAACTCAGTGCTGTTCAGTTGGCTGCAGTCAGTTGACATCTACTGGGGATTTGTAGAGTATCCTCATATATGCCCAATGGATTAACATAGCAAGAAACAAGGTAGTTGGAAAAACAAATCATGGTAGATTTGCTGGGGAGCAGACAGTGACATTCCAACTGGAGAACATGAAAATCTGACACAATAGGCCAGTCAGGTCAGAAGTTTCAAAATGGGTTCCTACCACCTAAACAGAGGCAATTTCCATCTAATCAGCCCTCCCCTTTGCTTCTCTGCTGGCCAGAGAAGTTGACATTCTAGAGAAAAGCAGCTTGATTTCTCACACGAAAAGGTCTTATAGTCTGTTAAACTCCTCTTAGTCCATAAATAGAAACAGGAGAAAAAGACCTTTGAAAATGTCCCTGTAACTATATTTAGTTATATTCATCAGGAAAAAAATAGTGGTGGAAGCCAGAAGCTAGATAATGAAGCTGCTGGTACTCAGTCATATATTTGCTCAATACTGGTATCTGTGCAAATGTTATGATGTGCATCTATAAATTATAGTGTACAGAATCTTGCATAGACAAAGTTTGTTCTTCCAATCAAAGTTTGTTCTTCCACATGCAAATATATACCCAAGAGCCAAGAACAGCTGTGCCTAAGGTCCACATGACAGATATGTGATTGAAATGGGTTGACAAGCCCAGTACCCCAGATGCTATATGTGCAATGTTCAAAGGTGTTTGAAGGCTTCATAGCACATTAAAAAGGCCGGAAGATTAACACTGACCAAATGAATGACTCAGAGGCATACATTTCTCTTTTTCTTTGATTTCTTGATTATTCCAGGTAGGAAGTTTCTAAGGAATAATCTAGATTACAAAATGGACCAGTTCTCACACACAAAAAAAAAAAAAAAAAAAAAAAAAAAGAAGACATTTAATGTATTTCAATTTTGCATTTTGTGGGGAGAAATAATTTTTAAGTAGCTAACTATTTTGATTTTTCACACAGAATTTCTTTGAATAGCCTTTCAGCAAATCTAAAAGGGCAGGAAGAAAACTCTGCATTCTATTTCCTTCAGCATTTTTATGATTCTAGGGCCTGTCTCCTGTCATCATATATCATGCCTTAATGTGTGATTTGCACTGTGTTTGTGGAGCCTGAATTTTTGAGTTTTCATACTACATTTTTTTTATTGTCTCTTAAGAAACATTTACAGTAAAATCAATGTAACAGTACAAATAACCATGATCAAAATAAGTCTCCTGTTTTTTCAGGATCATATTGTAGCAGGGTCACATAATGATAAAGGTGTTGATATAGAAGTTTGCCAGAACTTTCTTCAGTGCTTTCATTCTTGGCAAGACATGTTCCCATATTTTATTTAAAATCTCACAAATTTTTGAATTTCTTCCTGGTGATATGCCAGGGTGTCTGGTTGCCAAAGCAAACAAAGCAGATGACAAAATTGTCTAATTCTTTTATATTTACTTTATTACATTCTGGCTTGTTCACATAGCAAGGCTATAGATTTTGTCTCTCAATTCAATGCTAAATCTATTATTTCAAATCTCATTCTTCATGCAGAAATACCTGCTTCTAAGAGCTTATCTCATGGCATTAAAATTCATACAAAATGTTATTTAAAAGGTGGGCCACTGACAAGTTTAGTGTTTCTTTGAAGAATTGTCTTATTTTATAATGATTTACGGTAGCACTGATGCCTACTAATCTGGACACTGTGCTATTCCTGCTCATTATTGCAAGCAGGGCCATAAAACGCAGCTAATAAAATGTTCTTCTGTACAGATGAAATATTGGAAAAGTCTCTTCTTCCTTCCTTCCTTCCTTCCTTCCTTCCTTCCTTCCTTCCTTCCTTCCTTCCTTCCTTCCTTCCTTCCTTCCTTCCTTCCTTCCTTCCTTCCTTCCTTCCTTCCTTCCTTCCTTCCTTCCTTCCCTCCTTTCTCTCTCTCTCTCTCTCTCTCTCTCAATCTCTCTCTCTCTCTCTCTCTTCCTTCTTCTTCCTCTTCCATCAAGTCACTTTTTAAAGTACTTTTTACTAATTTCTCTGGAGCCACTATTAAAATATTGTAATATACACTTATTTATTGCATGTTGTGGCTGTATGTAGAAGCAAAAAAAAGAGACCCAATAAAATTGAGACCCAATAGAACTGGATTAGAATATCAGGCCCCAGTGTTCTAAAAAATTTATGAGCTGATAATTTTTAATTTATGAGTTTACTTGGTACCTGCATGCCTTTGTCTTTGAATGGCACTGGATGCCAATGTACCAGGAGATTATATTCGTTCCACAGTATTTGAATTAAGCTCTCCTGCCAATTACCGTCAAAGTGAAAAAACAAACAAACAAACAACAAACAGGCCTAGTCCTCACTATAAGTGGCCAAATTTCACAAGTAGATGAAATATTTTTTTTTTTCCTGAGTTTAGTACACAGAAATTACTAATATCATTGTAGTATTTAGACAGCCGAATCAAATTAGGTCTTTGTTATGGTGTTACATAAATTTGTGCACATTCTGAATCGGAAAACTTTAAAATTGAAAATTGTTTTTATTTACATGTTTTGGGAAAGGTATTTAAAACTTTTTTTTTTTTTTTTCCCACAGTTTTTGTAAAAAATGTGTGTGTCCATGTTACATATGGATAAGGGTCCAGATTAACAAGGACTTGTTTATTTTCATAGGGTTTCTCTTCGATTTGACTTCAGTGAGTTCAATAGTGTTGTGATAGCTTTCCCCACCAATAAGGACACCACCTACATCAGCCTCCAGGTTTTCCCATGGAGCTTTGTATTTGATATTCTTCCTTCTGCAAAGTTAATACAAAGAATGTCCATGTCCACTCAGCACAGTTTTGCCATCCAGCATCTCAGGTCTTGTTGCAGTTAATGGAATGGTAATCTGATATATCACTTTCTGTTTCCTTTTAGAATACATGCTTCACAGCTTGTCAAGTATAATAAAGATATGACATGTGCAATAACCTTTTCTTTCTTTGTGAATAAAAATGTGTTATACTAAAATAGGCTGGCAGAGTTCCATCAGCCAGAACACGTTCACAAGTAACTTGCTTCATTTAAAAAAGAAGTGGAGGAGGAAAAAAAGTCAGTTTTTGGAACCAACAACAAACAGGGTCTCACAAAACACGCACATGCAAAATATATGATTTAAAGCAATACTACATCTGTTTATAAAATAATTATCTAATTTGTATTTTAGATTCTTTATTAATTAAGTTCTGAGCATTCTGGGACATGCACCACTCTACTGCATTAAAATGTGGTTAACTCTGTAGGTACCAATCAGATATCAAGAAAAGCAAAGAAAACTTCCTGGAGAGCTCCATCTCCAGAGAGTCTCTGTTCTGTACAACTTGCAACATTTTTGTTTTTCAGCAGTACATAAATGAAGATAAAATACATGCCTGTCACTTTAAACAACGAGAGAATTTTATTTATGTATTTTTCACACATATATTGCTATACTGTCTTGTTTTACTAGAGGAAATTTTATCAACATCTGATGTTGTACCTGCTTTTGCCTTATTCTGATTAAAATATTGGGAGAAAGAGATAAAAACACAGTCTACTTCCAATGTTTTAGGGGCCTCTTTTGCATATGTTATGAGAAAAATAACCTCCTTTAGCTTTCTGTGAGTTCACTGGGAGATAGGAACTCTAGTCACAAAGGTTATCTCCTTACTAGAGATTATTTCCTTAGGTTATTTCCTTACTAGAAAGATCTAGTAAATAGGAATACTCTGATAATCGACTTTCTAGACTGTATGAAATCACTGACCATTGCATTCCTGCAGATTTGCTCCCAGAACAGTCACATCTTTTCCTTATTAATTCAACTACTTCCATCTCCTTTTGTTCCTTTCTTTATTCCTCTTGCTCTCTTGTTTTCTATTACCATTCTTAGTCTTTAGTTACTAACACAGGAGAATTACCAAAGAGCAATTATAAACAGGGACAGAAATGACCCAAATTTCTGCAAGATATCTCTAGCTTTGTAATTGATGTTATTTTTCATTCTTTCAAGCACTATTCATAAATATCTATCGGCTTGCAAGTGGCTATAATAAGTACTTGCTAGTTTCTTGATACACGGCTTTAAGAATAATTGTCATAGGGGAGAAAAGAAAGAGTTCTTTGATATATATAAATATTACATCAGAAATATCAACAGTGGTGTATTCTCTAAAAGAAACACATGTAATAGAAAAACATGCATAGTTGCTTAAAATGTCCATAATACTATGTGAAGTTTCAATGACACAAAGTTGACAGAAACATCCATTTAGGGTTCACAACAGGCTCATAATCCCCTGTATAATTATCAAACAATACATTACATATGAAAACATATGAATATATAATTGCAGAAGTGCACCTTAAGCACTCTGATTCACTCGTGTCTGAAAGAAGCTGTACGGTTCAATGGGTAGGACATTAAAATGGTTATTATGAGAACCAGGTAATTTTCTCAGCTTTGATTGCAGTGAATTTTTGACATTTCATGTTTGAGGTTATTCATTTGTAAAATTAGTTTGATAACGTCTGTCTCCATCCATGTATCTCTGAAGGAACACTTAAAAAGAGTATCTTCAAATACCGAGGAAAAGTATGGATTTGTTGAAGAAAGGAAAGACTTCAGATGAAGAATAATACTGATACACACTGGTCTTTTTGGTCTTTTGACTCAACTACTTTGCAATATTTAACACTGAATTAATTTTCTAACTGAAAGCACTCATGTCATGAAATCAGGGTTTTCAACATTTCTTATACCTTAAAATAATTTAATTTCCTAATTGAGTGAATTTGGCAATTCTCCTATGTCTGCCATGTATTTTGCATTACAGGGAAATGACTAGGGTCTAACTGTATCTGCAAGAATGGCCATACATATTCAACACAGTAGAAAAACAGAGAGGTACAGTGGTTGATGGAAGGATGTAAATTAAATCAGAAACAAAAAATGAGAAAGTAGAAAGAACTACCAAGAGCAACCTTGAAGAGAGTATGTGCATGAATGGTTCAAACTATATGGAGATCACATTAGTTTATTTTATTGCCTGCTTTTAAAAAGTGAAGAAGGAGATAGCTTCTTCAAAGAGACTATGATTTCTTCCTTCCTGTTACTGAATTAAAAGCTGTTTTGCTGCAATTCATTCACATTACATATCACAAATCAGGCGATACCTCTTATAATCAACCCTGCAACCAGGTAGTAGCTTTTTCCAGCTATAACACTACATATTCAATTCTACAGAAATATGCCTCTTCTTTGCAGGCCTGTGTACCATGTCTGAAGCTATTAAAAACTTTAGATCCTGTGCCCTGCTGTCTTGTTTAGGGGTGAATTGTGTCAGCTCTCTTTGTTCAGAAAAGCAAAAGCAGGTGGTCACAGTTTGACTGTCAGGACTTCCATGTGGGAGAGAACAACTTCATAGAATCATAGAATCAAACTTCCTCCCAAATCATACACAGAACTGTACACATTCTGTATGACAAGAAAATGTACCATAAAAATAACATCCAAAGCTCACCATGGCTAGAATACAAGTCCCTCTGTGTTAGTAACTATGTATTATTTCCTTAGATTAAAAAAAAAAAAAAAAACTTTTTTTTTTTTCTTTTCTAATTGAGACTCTTGAGTTAGCTTACTGCTTAGCAATTATAATGGAAGATAAAACATGTCCTGCAATCCCTTATGAAATGTATCACTGCCTTTATAGAAACCTTGACCAATACTAAATTCCCTTAAAGGCAGAAACAAAACAGAATTTTCTCTAGCCTTGCAACAAGTATTGTGTTTGACCTTAGGAGAAGTGGTTCAAGGACAGCAGAAAAGGATTTTTTTTTTTTTTTTTTTTTTTTTTTTTTTTTTTTTCCCACAGCAGTCTTGGTGTATTTCAGGCCTAATCTGAAAGGGTCAACCCTTACAGATAAAGTAGAAGATATCTGCATGCCTACTGAGTTCTTGATACTGCTGCAAAGGTGGCCAATTAATGCCAATTACATAATATGCATCTCACCCTAGAAATATGAAGAACACCAGCCCATTTTCATCAAAGACTTCAATCTTCTCTGAAGCAGAATGGATCCAGAATTAGAAAGCTGCCTGCAGCAGGTGCCTTTGCTGCATGGTGAAGGGAAACACAAGACCCTTGGGTGCAAGACCCTCAGGACCCCTAGCACAGTGCTGCATACAGCTGTACTCCAGGGCCTGGGTACAGCCAACACCCAAGCACAGCGACACAGCACTGAGCAGGCACAAAGGAGCACAACCTGCTCCTTGCTAGTGCTACTTTCTTTTGTGCACTGTATGTAAGAGACTGATATGGTTGTATTACACTTCACAGCTCCCCAGACATAAGTCCTCCCCGGGGTTCTAGGGAGAAGAGGGAGACAGTTAAAACGATTGCATGATAATGAAATATGCAATGCCACAGGTACCTTGGAAAGTTATGATGTGCTTTGATCCTTTTTTTTTTTTTTTTACTAAGATGAAAAAACAAAAGTTCAGTATAACCAGTAATCTAGTGTAAATTACTTTGCAATTGTTTTAGTTTCACTCAGCTCAACAGGTTAGTTATTTTCCTCCTCTTCCTCTTGGATGTTTCAGCTATTTTCAGGAGATAAAAGATGTTTCACTGAAAAGAAATACAAGACACTTTTTATTATTATTTTCAGCAGCAGATAAAAGAAATCCATGAAAATCATTCTAGAGCCAGACTACCTGTGTGACTGAAATCATGAAATGACTTCATCAGAAAGTCTTCATAAATCACAGTGTCTGTCCACTGCTAAACTGAGAAAAAAAACAGAATTAGCAATTAACATTTTAAGATGTTGTCTGTTTCCTCTTTACAACTTAAGGAGTTCTGGGGAAAAATATTGCCAGGGCTAGGTTTTATGCTTTGGTTATAATCTGGATTCTTGCAGAGCTACATTTCAGTTAGAGGTGGTGGAAACTATTGCTTAGGGGTCTGTACAAATAGAAGATTGTTCTGTCAAGTCTTCTTTAAGAAGTGTTGTTATTATGATTTTTTCCTGTGTCTGGCAAAATAACAAAAAGATAAAACATGATGAAGACATTTTAAAATTAAAAAAATATAAATTAAATCGCTATATTTCTGGAAAGTCATAATTTAATGAAAAAAGGATGCTTTTCAGTTTATATTTAGAGACTGAAACAATATTTGTATGCAAATTTTATAGAAGATACGGCCAGCAGGTGCATTTCTGCCTTTGTAGTTTGAAATACATTGTTTCCAATGACTAAACACTTCCTCCATGAAGTAAAACAGGAAGATGTAATTAACTACTAAGACTTTTTTTTTCCTTTTAAATATTAATAATGAAAATAGAATAAAACGTATCTGAAAGCAACCAGGAAATATTTCTGTCTGGTGTTTTGTAACCTTCAACATACTCTGTTACTTGTTTTTCTAAAAACTCTTCTGATGTTAAAGTTGGATTTTGGAGGCTGTGATACAGCTAGATAGAAGCTGTTAGACACTGTCTATCAGATGGAATTGTTACTATGTTCAGTATCAGTGACACTTGTGTCATTTGAATCTACAAAGAAAATGTGCTGATGCTTGGAGACAAATTGGCCAGATGTGGCAAAAGGGCCCCAGGTGACAAGGGTCTGAACAACATGTGGATTCCAGTCAAGTGGTCTGAGATGTAATTTCAGAGAGAGTTCAGGTTCATTTGGAAGCAGCAGTGCAAGAACACTGTGAAGAACTGAGGCTCCCTGTTGGCATAGTGCACAGCAGGCAGCACGCCATGGAGGCATGGAGAGGCAGGTGGTGTTGCCTGCAAGGGTGGTAGTGGGAAGTGGGGAGGAAGGATCTGTAATGCTAAGCAGAATTATGTGAGATGGAAATTGATGGGGCTGTATTATGCTGTGTGTGGCACCGTGAAGTGTAATTTTAAGAGACCCTACAAGTATAGTGAGGACTACACAGACCCACTAAATACTAGATATCAGCAGAAACAGGAAGAGACTGAAGTCCCTCTTTCGAGTTGAACAAGAATATGTCTAACTGAAAAAGACTTAGTGGACTATTTAGTGGTATAGGCAGTTGGATGTGCTTCTTATTAGTACAATACAGTAGACTGCTATGGGGCAATTTTCTGTACATAGAAGGGGAAGACAAGGAATATATATTCCTTTAAGAGCTATAAAATGAGAAGCACAGTGAAGAGGCTGAGTACTTATTTTCCAGCAAGGGAGGAAAACTGAGCTGATGGACTCTATTCATAAATTCTTTTACAGTCATAATAAACTTTTCTACTGTAAATTCTGCTTATGGACATCTTCTTTAAGGAACCAATATACCAAACACTGAAAATGGAAATGGCATGAGACTACACACATCTAGTTTTGAGGATGTATGCAAAAATATATATGCTTTATGTTAAGATAAAAAGATTTTATTTTTCAAAACTCACAGTAAACAAGATAACATGCAGAACAGCTTCATTAACAACTGCATCATGTAAAAACATTTCTTAATTGATAACTAAAAAGTAATTGTTTCTCCTCAGCTCTCTAGTGGCTATGAGCTGGGTTTATTAGTTCAAACTGAAGATAGAACACATCAGATAGTCCAGAAAAGAAAACAAATGAGTGGAATTTGCAGAGAAATGAGAACTAAAGATACGTCCCTGTCACATTTGCAGCAGTACAGCAAGAGGTCAGGACTTTGAATTTCAGCTGAATGAACTGCAAAATCAGTGAATGATTCAGTACAGTTCAATTCATTTGGGTGTATTCCCTATAGCAATTTGAAGTGTTATAAATTGAGAATAACATTAAATCATGATGAACTTCTAGACAGAAATGGATCTATATTTAATTCCCAAATGGAAAACTTCATCAGAAAACAGGCAAGGAGTGAACATGCCTGACCTGCTGGCCCAGCTCTGAAAAGCAGAAGCCCTGTAAACTTTCATATTTTCAGAGAATAAAGGAGCAAGAAAAAGAGGGGATAAATGTTGATAGCTGGTATTGGCAAAGACGGCAGTAAAATCTCCCTGGAATTTGTTTTCAGAACATTGTCAAAATCTAGGGAAGACTAAACTCATACAAAAATAGAAGCTTTAGGCATTGCTTGGGGAACTTGGAGTAGGAGGGTATTAACTGCATTTCATGAATATCCATTCAGAAATACTTGCTTAGTAGAGGTCATAAATCACAGTTAAAATGTTGGAACCATAAACAAGGATTTTGGCAGCAGACAGGCTGAAGACTTTGGTCTTGGTTTAGCATTGGCAGTGTGACATTTGCTGTCAACAATCAGAAAACAAACAAACAAAAAGTGCAGTAAACCTGTACTCTTCTGCTTACATCTCTCCACAGGACAGTAGAGAAAATGCAGTTCCATACCTGCAGGATCTTTTTCTAATGATCTTCTTCTGACAGCTAAGTTAAACAAGAAACAAGGAAAAGCTTCTTTACAGGTAAGGTAATTTATGTACATTTGAGACAGAAAAGTACAAATACTAAATTATACTTTACTAGCCCAGGAAACTCAAGTTAATAAAAAAAAGCTTGCTAGAAAAGGCACTTAACAGGGTTCTTTGAATAATCTCTAGATACAATACTGCAGGCATAGAAAACCAAAAGGTATTTCCTTTGACCAACTAGCCACAAAGTGGAAATGCTGGATATTACTTCTGTAGGAACGATGCCAGAAACAGCACCTTCCATCCGTGCCAATGTGCTGCAGAGCCCTAGCAACAGGAGCAATTTGGTTACGTGGAGAAAAATAATAATAACAAAAAGAGTCAAATATACTTAGCTGTGGCTGAGGTCTATTCCCCATAGCCAGAAGTGGTGCATTTAATAGGAACCTCTGCTATGAAAACATCTAAAGCTCAGCGAACCATACTTGTTACTTACAGGTTGCAAAACTCAGTATAACACTGGAGACCTGCTGTCTATCATCCAGTATTGTATGAGCTGGGAGAGTATTTTGGGAAAACATTGACAGGAGCTCTGGTCAAAACTGAGACAAGACATTGTAATGAAACTAATCTATTTCTGCATAAATTTGCTCTTCAGAGAGTACCAGTGGTATTGCTTTTAAAATGCCAGCTGTAGACTAGATTTAATTACTAAGACCCAGGTTACCAAGAGTGTTGGGAGTGTATAGCAAGTCAGAAATAAAATCTATAAATATCCCAAAAAATCATAGTATTTATTCAGTAGGAATTCCTGTATAAGGCAAGCAGTGCTGGCATACCATTACAGAGGAGGAATAGAGTAAATAGCTGTTAAAGCACATACTGCTACTTGTAACCTTATTTAGCAGAGATTAAAGGGGAAGATAATGAAGAGTCCTGCTGATCAATTGCAATCAAATGGAGATTCACAGAGGTTACAAGATGAGTTTTGTATGGCTGATAAGAGGTGATAAGCTTTTGCTGGTTTGAGGAGGAGGAAGAAAAGGTGGTATCAGAAAATGATCAACAAGGAAAAAAAAAAAAAAAAAAGTAAAAAAAAAGCAACACTTCTAGGATTTTTTTCTAAGTTCCACTAAAGAATCAGGAAAAAAAAAAAGAAAAAAAAAAAAAACACACTAAAAATTCATGATGAATAACACCAACCAAAGAGAATTTTCCAGCTTACATTAAAGCCTCACTTTTATTGCAGTTTTTGATTTGTTCCTTTTCAGTCGAGTTTCTAGTCTCTGTGTGTACACACACACACACATCTGTTGTCTGTAATAAATTCTGAATTCTTTTACAAGTTTAAATCTGATTTACCAAGGGAATACAAGTTTCATAGATGGTGTGTTCCTATAACAGAGTGCCAGTTCATATAACTGGCAGCCAGGTACGAATGCATTAATATGCATTCTATGGAAAAGACTGCAGTCTGAGCTCACTCCTTTTCAGTTAGACCTGAATCTAAGCTAGTGCTTTTGCACAGGTCACAAACCCAGTAAAACTGGGCTGTCTTGGCTGCTGCCCACTGAAAAACCTGAGGGAAGATACTGTTCAAATTTGGGAATACACACTGGGGGAACAAGCCATGATGTTTATAAGGTGTATATATTTGCTTATACTTGCTTGCAAGCTTGAGGGTTCCAAGGAAGCAAGAAATCGAGGTTGTGTTTTCCCAATTTTAGCTTTACATTAAAAGCTTCTTAAACCAAACTAGGCTACAATCTGCTAGTAATTTTTCTGTTTTAATTTAATTTAATTTAATTTAATTATTTATTTAAGTTTGTAATCTTTTTGTGTTCTGATTTCTGCAAAGAGTTTAATATTAGCATTTGCTATTTAATATTATTGCCACATTCAGAGATATTAATATTTTTTCTTTGTTGGCAGTTTTCAATTTTGTAATGTGACATACAACACCAAAAGTAAATTATATCTACCTTCTCTAGTCCCCTTCAAATACACCAGGAATAAAATTTGGAGGTTGAAACAGAAACATTTAACCTTTTAAAATCTTACTGTAAGCTTGTGCTATCTATTGCCTACAACCAAAGCCATCTTCTCTTTCCAAATACTTAGTCCTCAAAATTGTAGTCATTTATTGCTGGAATCTATGCAGAGGAGCAAACAGTAAGATGTTATACTCATCCTTTGTGCTTAATGACAGGATCTTTGTACCACTACTCCCTTAACTGAGGTATTTTAGTTCTCAGCTAAACCATATCATTCCTTCTTCCCCAGGGAAGCAAGCAAGTTCAAAAGATCTCTCCACTTGCCTCATATCTCACAAGCATTTCTTTAACACCAGGTATGATTTAAAGCCCTTTTCTGCTTTCTCCAGATTTCAGACAAATCTCTTGCTTTCTAGCTCAATGTATCACAACTTCCTCAAATTACTTTCATAAGCTTTCTTGCTGCTTTCCTAATCATTTGGAGTTTTCCCAGACATTGTGCTGAATAAATCAATCGTAAGCATCCTATCTTCCAATTAATTATGGCTAAACATTTATTTATTTGTTTGTTTGTTTATTTATTTATTTATTTATTTATTTTACAGTTCAGTTTTTTTTTTTTTCCTGACAAAATTATTCTAATTTTAGTAGATTGGCCAAAGCATAATTGAATTCTGACTATTACTGAGAAAATAAATACTTTTCATAGAGACATCCTCAAAAGTGTTTTAATTTACTACTTACACCTACCTCTAGTAGCTTCTGTCTCTTTGTGGCTGTCTTTGTTCATTTTTCTATCAGGCACTGCTAGCCTGAATGCAAATTCCCAACTTTGAAAAAGGAAAAACACCTCAGGTTTGGGTTATAGGACCAGTGAAAGACACTAGCTCCCTTTTGACTACATATTTTCTGTGAAGAAATTGTGGCCATATAGAAAAGTTATAAATTATTGGAAGTATGAGTTTGTTGCTATCCCTCCAAAGCACACTGCTTTTTTATTTATTTATTTTTATTGTTATATTATTTATTATTATTATTTATAGATCCATTTGATTTAAAGTTTTGGAGTTTTTTCAGATTAAATTCCCCAAAATGACTTCTCAAATCTTAGGTCCTCAGCATTACTGCCACGCTTTGGTATATGAAAGCTTTCATGTGACATGTATAGTTTATCTTTGCTGCAACCAAATTACACAACAGTAAGAGACACATTACTCATTTCCTTCTTTCTTTCTTTCTTTCTTTCTTTCTTTCTTTCTTTCTTTCTTTCTTTCTTTCTTTCTTTCTTTCTTTCTTTCTTTCTTTCTTTCTTTCTTTCTTTCTTTTTTTCTCTCTCTCTCTCTCTCTCTCTCTCTCTCTTTCTCTTTCTCTTTCTCTTTCTCTTTCTCTTTCTCTTTCTCTTTCTCTTTCTCTTTCTCTTTCTCTTTCTCTTTCTCTTTCTCTTTCTCTTTCTCTTTCTCTCTTTCTTTCTTATTGTATTTCAAACAACATTCAAGCATGCAAAGATATTTAAAAATGAAATCCAATAAAAAACTGATTAGATAACACTTCTACATCCCTCCAAGGATCCAGGTTTTGTTTAAGCTCAGGGGAAAGTCTTCTATTTTAGACTGAAATTACACCTTCTTCCCTATCCATAAGTGAATCAAGACTGAGTCAGTAGACAAGACTAGCTATATCCATTCATTCAAGACCCAATTAGGGTATATCCTGACGGGAGTAGACACCGAGAACATTGAATTAAAAAAAAAAAAAAAAAAGAGAGAGAAAAAACAGGTTTTATGTTTTGATTAGATCATATTTTGATTAAATCTATGAAAACTCATAATTTTGATTCTGCAGGAAATAGTAAACTCTTAAAATTATTTCTACTTTAAATTGAACCAGAATCAAATATTGCTGTCCTTCCTGCAAATTGGCTTTCCAAGGACATTTGTGCCTGAGTGCCCAGTGTGTCCTTTGGGATGATCAACATTTTAATTTTGCATCTTTTATTCTTGAATTACTGCATTTATTATTTTAGCTGCTTTTCCAGTATTTCAGTAATGCAGTATATGGTCAAGTGTCTCCTTTTTGTTCTCTAATTTGCTAGTCTCGACCTGCTTCATTAAAATACAAAGAGAACAATGACTGAGAAAATATTTCAGTGCTGAAGGGCAATTGCCCATCATGCTTTTAAAAGTCAAATAAACCAGTAAAATCATATTTCAGTTGTTTTACTAACCATCTATTTCACCAATAAAAATGGCAATACAAAATACTAATGTTTTATGAGAAGCAATGTAAACTAATTAAGAGATAAAGTTAAGTTTTGAATTCAACACATTCCAATATTTCACAAACCAATCTTTTACAGGAACCCTTTTCATTTGAAGTCACTCAATGAAATCTGTTTTGATATATACCTAAGAGTTTGAAAAAAAAAAAGTAAAATATAAAATTGTTTCCTGATGTAAAATCCCATCTTCAGATTAGATCCTATATTAACACACAGCACTGTTACAATGTCAGCTTAAGGGAAGCTAAAAGTTGACCACTGTGTGTGACTGATAATACTGACATGTGGAAAAGAAGATAATTCAGCAGCCGATTAAAAATTTTACCAAACATTCCTGTGCCTCATAAAAAGTTCCACTTCATGACTCTCCTACTGTCCACAGCCAGCAGGTTAGAGAGTGTTCCATCTGAACAGGTTATATAAACCTTTTAGTAAATCTGGGAAGCCCAGGTGTGTAGATTAACTATACCAGCTCAGGAAGGAAAGTGTTGTACTACAGGCCATGTTTTCACAATCTCTGGTTTATGGACCATCTCTCAAATAAAAAGATGAGAACTTTATTTCTCTGAAGTCTAAAGTCAGCAGAGAGAAAGCTGCCAGTTGGATGCACTGTTCTGAAACCTTTACTAGATTTCATAGCCCCTTTCTGTCATTAGATCAAAATGAGGAATAATAATATTTCAGAGGTTTGTGTTTTGTAGCAAGTCCACTGGCATGTTTCTAAGATAACAGGCTATGGCTGTGGAGAGTTTCAAATTCTTGATCTGTGTGTATACCAGTACTAGTGTGCTAAGGGAACACAGCGAGTATAATATAGTTTTCTCTCATCATTTCGGCTGCCTTTTTTTTTTCTTTTTTTTTTTTTCTTTTCTTTTTGGACTGCTATTAAAACAGACACACAGCAACAACAACAATTTCCTGATGAAAGAGACACAACATTTCAAGCAATAGTACCCCTAGAAATACACTCTATGAAACCTTATGATACTATGGCACTATTAACTGGTATTACAAGTTGAAAGAAAGAATGAGAAGATATTGGGACTGTTCAAATATGCATGGGAGCATGGCATAAACATATTTCTTTATAAGACTTAATATATAGATTTGGCCCTAGATTTTTTGTTTTGTTTTGTTTTTGTATTTGTAAGAATTGTGTTTATTACACCATCCACAGAAATTCTTCATCCTTTCAGTAACATCTCTGCTTTTCTGTTGCAATTGAGCAAATTTCAGTAGAAATATTTGGAACAGAAAATCAAAAGACTTTCACTAGAAAGACTTGGAATAGAACATTTATGTCTTCTATTTCAGGTTTTTTATGCTAGATGAATGTCCAATTTTCAGGAGCAGAAAGGCAATGGCAGCATAGAGAAATAGTGACTGATGAAGAATTATTACAACAAAGGGTTATTGCATTAATGTTATGCTAAATTCTTAATGAAAATTACATTGCAGAGATGATTTTCTCCAGATTAATATAAAAGAAATATAATCAGAGATCATATGCGCAGTGAAAATGACTAAATGATCCTGTTATTCACAAAAAAAAAAAAAAGCTGCTCAAGCAAATATTAACTTCCCTAATTATTTAACAAAGCCTTTATAAAAGCAAATATTCCCAAACTTTAAATAATTATTGCAATTAATAATGCTTTGGCAGTCGGACAAACAGAATAAAACTTTGAGTATTTGCTTTTACTGTCTGTAGTTTTCAGGACATTCATTATCATGATTTATTAGTGCTAAAGGTAATTAAGATTTGCAAACTTTTTTTTTTTTTTTTTTTTTTTCCCATGGGCTCTGCTTTTTTCACCACTTGTGTCTACAGCTTTAAACTTCTTGACTCTTAGTGATAGAAGCTAGCTCCACTAGCAGAGAGCTCACTGCAGAGGCTCCATTTCTTGCACAGGTTTTCATGACTACACTGAACACCATAATCTTAAGACAACACAGCAGGCAATACCCATATCAGTCAGTGCAATGCTTGCTCATTTACAGAATCACAGAATCACAGAATTTCTAGGTTGGAAGAGACCTCAAGATCATCGAGTCCAACCTCTGACCTAACGCTAGCAGTCGCCACTAAACCATATCCCTAAGCTCTACATCTAAACGTCTTTTGAAGACTTCCAGGGATGGTGACTCCACCACTTCCCTGGGCAGCCTGTTCCAATGCCTCACAACCCTTTCAGTGAAGAAGTTCTTCCTAACATCTAACCTAAAACTTCCCTGGCTCAACTTAAGCCCATTCCCCCTCGTCCTGTCACCAGGCACGTGGGAGAACAGACCAACCCCCACCTCGTTACAGCTTCCCTTGAGGTACCTATAGAGAGCGATAAGGTCGCCCCTGAGCCTCCTCTTCTCCAGGCTGAACAAGCCCAGCTCCCTCAGCCGCTCCTCGTAGGACTTGTTCTCCAGGCCCCTCACCAGCTTCGTCGCCCTTCTCTGCACCCGCAGATTGCATAGATTTGAATCTATGCAAACATCTGTTGGAGCAGTGGCAGTAGTGCAGTGTTATCCTGTGTCAACATCTCTTGAATGACAGCTGTTGTACTACCTTGCTTTGAACTACTGAAAGAAAACTTTTTCCAGTATGGAAAGCCTCATAATGTATTTTGAGAATGGGTTGTTCTTTTTGTCTGAAGATGTCACAATAGTAATACTACACTGATCTTCTGTAAACCACAGGGTTGTAGATAATTTTTAGTATTCTTACTTTTCAGTAATTATATAGCAAAGATGTGAAGACAATAAACAATTTTACTGTTATAGTAAGGCAATGTAAGATTCGTTGTGCCATGCTCCCTGCTTCATTATTCTATCTTCTTTTTTTATAACATCTACTTTTATTACTGAACTACTTCTTCAGAACATGTAACATTAATCCAAATGTTTCATTCATTTTTCACAATCCTAAATAAGGTATAAGAATTCATATAATAGGAACAGTACTTAAAACACGTATTCACTTTTTATCATTTATTTCTCTCTCCTCTACTGAACATTACCTTCATGTAGGTTGCTCAAGAGAGAAGGAGATAACTTCAGAGTCAGGAATAAGGTTTGTGTTTTGGAGTTCATTAACTGTTTTTGAGTAAATTATGTAGGCATCTACACTACAATGACAATTACTATTATGATCACACTGATATAACTACTTTGTTAGTATAACATATTTTTACCTATAAAGGTTTTTTGTTGGAAGACTATCTCAGTGGTTCAATACCTTTGCATTAATGGTAAATCTCCTCATAGATATGTTGTCATTTTTCTGTGGATGATGACAGAAACAAAAACATTTCTTAGGCTAATGTGGTAGGAACTGTAATTTAGTCATCTTGGTGCATCAATATATCCAAGTCTTTAAAGCTCTTGCCATTACGGAAAAGTCTGTTTCTGTGTCTTAAAAAAAAAAAAAAAAAAAAAAAGGAATGCATACACAAAGTGTTTTGTTTAATGTACTTTCATTTTGGGGTGAGCTAATTTTTCTCAGTTTCATGGTACTTTCAGTCCTGTGCCTTGACTGCAGGCAGCAATTGTGTTCTGCCTGTCCTGTTCTACCTCAAGAGCAGTTTCATACTGCTTTAGAGAGAGTTGTTTCTTTTGAATCAAGTTCTTGCCTCAGAGGAGCCACAAACTTGCCACATGTCTATGACAATCCTAATCTTATATCATAACAGTTATAATTAATCCTATGTCTAATGTGTATTATCAATCCATAATATTCAGCATTACTCAAATTTACTGAAAAGAGGGCAGTTGGAATGCAATGATTTATACTCTGTCACAAAAAAAAAAAATAATTTGAAAACTGAAGCAGCTCAGTGTGTAATTTTCCCAAATAACTGTTATTTTAGACCAGAATAAATTATGTCTTGAAAAGAATTCTGAGCTTGATTTCTTAGAATTGATACAAGTCTTGCAAATCTTAAACTACCTTGCAAATTTTAATCCTAGACACAGAAAAAGAAGTAAAGATCAACTAACAATCCTAGGAATTGATGTCACTAGTAGAAAGAAGAATGAAATAAATAAATAAAAGTATTGAATATTCTTAGTTTATCAGAAGCTTCCAGCAGATGAAAAGAGAAACTGATTCTTTAGAGAGAGTGGTAAAGCATTTTTCAAGATTCTGAGAATCATAGAATCATAGACATAGCAACTAATGATAAGTGTAAAAAAAAAAAAAAAAAGGCAGCAACATTCTTCAGGGTGTACCTTTCATTTAAGGTACACTGAAGTGCTATAGGAAAATCTATCTTCTGCTGGTTATTGTAGTATACTGCTTTGTACTGTAAGCCAGTCTGTAACTGGTAAGCACATGAGCTACAATACGTTCAATATAAAAGTTACATTCAAAAAAGAGGTTTTATCCACACTGGAAAGTACTGTGACTCAAAAGGAGCAGATAGATCTTAAAGGACAAAGAGGCAGTACTGAGGACGCATTGAGCACACTGAACATGATTTTTGTCGGGGTCCAGACTCCAGTGTGATCCTGTGGCCTTAACTTATGGCACATTTAACCCATGACCCATTAGCAGTTGGTGAGTATCTACCAGTTCTGTTTCATCTGAAAGGAACGGCTTCATTTCATGAATTCATAAATGCATCTGGAAAGAAATCAGATCATGCACTCCAAAATCCTGCAATGTGAAGCAAAGTGCAGAAAAAGGAGACAACTGGGAGAGGAAACTCAAAAGCACTCAGAGATGATCTGAACTAAAATTCTAATGTAGATTTCTCCTGGCTTTACTTTACACCTTCCACCTTCCAAAGAACAACAAAACAAATTTATATAAATTATATTACTTCTGTAAATGTACTTTTGTCATACCATAATCTAAAAAAAAAAAAAACAACAAACGTGTGAAGATGTTGGAGATATTGAACCTGGAATAAACTATATAATTTATAGACAACAATTTAGAGTAGTACAGTGTTTAAAATACAGTTATTTCTGAAAAAGAAACTATGTAATTAGTGTCATTAAATTTCATGTATTTTGGGATCAAATCTTTTCAGCTTATAGAAATACTGCCTGCCCAAACATCTGGAGAGATCTAAAAATGCAGCTGAAATTTGTCTTCATCTGATATCATCACGAGTAATAAAATCTATGTAGTCCAAACTAGTCAGCAGATAGCATTTTGCACTTAAAATTGCCTTTAAACCACATCCCCAGTGATCTGGTGCAACCCATGGAGAGCAGAGAGATTGTCTTGAAGTTACAGATGAGAATTTCATAAGCAATTATTTGATGATGTGCATGAAGGATTCAAGCCTTGTTCATTTCAGTACAGATGCTCTTACTCTGTGAGGCTGCCTTTCATTTTGTCACTGGAGTCAGCAAATACAAATCAGAAACAAAACTAAATTACTTTTAGACCAGAACTATTTCAACTCCCATAAGTGCTTATGTAATGTAGAAAATATTTTCTGCATTATTTTATGCCATTTGGCAAAATTTTTATTGACTTTCTTGAGTGTAAGATTGTTTTTTTATGGTACAATTTGGCATATAGCTATTAATAATGATCTAATCTAAGTAGTTAAATTTTCAGAATTTCTATTTTTTCCTCTAAACTTTTTTTTTTTTTAGATAAATGACACGTTTCTTTGATGTTTTTTAGTAGAAAAGTATTGTGTAATATACAAAATTATCTACAGTAGTTTTAAGGATGGTGGGTGGGGAGGAATTGAATTATAAAATTAAAATTATATTATGAAACATCTTCCATTAGTACAGAAATATTCCCAGCAATGCTATTTATACAAAATATGTCCTTCCAGATAATCAAATCATAAACAAGACAGCTACTTATTGCCTTTTTTATTAAGTTAATTTATTATTTTAGACTCATAGACAACAGGCCCTTTAAATATGTAAGATAGTAGACTTACTGATATATGCTATCTAATAAATATTATTGAAGAATTTTAGTGTGATTGTCCATTACTGCTAATTGGTATAGCTTGCAGTAGTAGAATGAAAAAAATAAGTATTTTTAGTTCCAAGTTAAACTTCTTCTTGTTATGTCAAGTCCCCAAAAGCCCGGAAGCAGTGTATCAAGAATTTTAAAGAAAATGCCAATCATCTAATCTGAGATTGATCGCAGCTCTCCGTAGTCTATATTGTTAATACACAGAGGCTGACTGCACCCTCATTATAGAGAAATAATGAAGTCACAGACTCCTCCTGTGGAGCAGAGAGCCCAAAGCATATATAGTATAGCTCTTCTCATTGATCTAAGTCTGTCACAGAGATTTCTTAACTTCAGTGATCTCATTAAAGGCGGAATTTTCAAAGACAGGTTAGACTAGCTACCTAAATCCTACTGTGATTCATTGGACCTTGCTTCCCTGATTCCTTTGAAAAATCCTGAACACAGATAAGATGGAATGTCTGGAAATGCCTTTGTAGTTTTGACAGTTTTTGTTAATTCTCCTTACATGATTAATGATGAAGATAAACAGTTAAGTATAACACCTTAAAACTCAAATGTATGTGATGTATATTAGTCTAGTGTTCATGAGTCAGGAATTTTTAATGACTACATGTCATGCAAATGGATATCAGGCAAAAAAAAATCAATTTTTTTAAGCATTAATAGAGGGGTTCAGGCTCACTGTAGTATAAAACAAGCTATTAAAAAAATCCACAGATACATGTAGATTTAATGTGAAATTAATGTATCTATGTATCTCCAGTTTCAGCTTGCTCAAACTGTGAGCTAGTATAGACATATTTATTTATTATTATTATTATTATTATTATTATTGGTGGTGGTGGTGGTGTATTTTAAGGTATATGAGTACTGGGCTAAATCCAAGATGTGTATTAGTTTAAAAGTTTGGAGATGTCAGATCACAGGGAAGTTTATTGCAATTCCTATCAGCTGGTAGTCCAAAGAGGTTGCTTACATGAGATGCAATGCACACCAACTTGCATGAATCCACTGTCTTTTTCTTGATGTATTCTGTGCTAAAGCTTTGAAATCATGAGTTAGACTACAGAAGAAAAATAAATATTGATGTGGAAATGAGCTAGAAAACAATTATACACCATAAGTGGCTAGTCTGTTCTCTCTCTGTTTCAAGAAAAATGCAGTAGTTGTAAACTATTAATTCAGTAGACAAAGGCTACAGCAAATTGTTATTGAAACTAGAGAGCATGATGATCATTACATGAGTACATGCAAGCAAGAAATGGGCTATAGAGAAGATGTCTATATTGCATTGAAATAGGAACTACTGTGCTAGAAGGAAATTTTAGTACCATTCTAATTATTCTTCTATTTAATACTTTCATTACAGTTACTATTAAAGAATAAGAGTATACTAATGACATTTATTCAAAATACAGCACAGTCATGAAGAATTAGATACATTAGAGACAGTCATCAGATAAATAGCATGAAATTTCATACTGTAACATGAATGAATATCCATTTAGGAATTAACAAGGACTGAGTACTAACTAGTTACAAAAATCAAAGGTGCTGAAAGACTTAGAGGAACCAATAGACCAGAATTTGTATCAGCAAGGGACAAAACTGAAAGACCTAGTAGGTCTGCTCAGTTCCTTTGTTCATTGAAATATCAGTCATTTCACTTATTGGTCTAAAGTAATTCTGAAGCAGTGAAGTGATTCATTATGCATATTCAACAAAATGTTTTAATTCCCCTGGTGTCTCAGTGCTTCTACAGCACCTTCTCTCTATTTTGATAATAGTTTTCAATAATTAAATTTTTCTAATAACTGCAGATTTCTTAAAACATTTTCACTTCATTAATTTAGCAGCCAGTGTAGAATTTTAAGTGGCAAGTATTCCCAAATTTTAGCATTTTTGCAGATGTTGCCATGGATAGAACTACAACAAATAAAGGCATATTGGTTACAGTACCATGTGATTAGTCACACCCAATTACATTTGTTTCTTTTCTTTTTTTTTTTGATAAAAGTGAAAAAGAAATATTTCAACAACATGAAAATTACTTTGGATCATCTTGTTTACTGTCTTTGTAAAGGACTTCATTTTCCACCCTCTTGGCTCATCCCTGTCTTTGAGAATTCTTTTCCAACTTACTTCTCACCTTCTCTACTCAGGCTTCCTGTCTTTGGCTGTCATAAACACATCTCTGTCAAATGCCTTCCAACCAAAATGACAACCTTTTCCAGTCACTGTGGTCTTCTGAGCCTTCTGATCCTTCCTGAAGTCTTGCCCTGTCTGACTTCTGAAATTAACTCTAGGAGCCTTTCCCCACTAGAAAAACTGAGACAGGGAAAACATGGTGACTCAAAATTATGTAAAACAGGGAGAGAGCTTTAAGTACACCTGCTCTGAACTTCTGTTTAATTTTTTTTTAAGGATTGCAGAACCAAAAAAGGGAGTTTAATGTCCAGTAATTTGACTTTCTCAATTTAATACGGTTTTTGTTTTATTAAAAAGGAAAGATCCTGCCTTTACTGCAAATCCAAAATGCCACTTCATGATTGTAGAAAAATAAAACACACCTATCTGTCTATTTGAGAATTTTCTTAATGCAGCCTAATGCATAAAGCATAACATAATTATTAACTTGACCTTGTCTGGCAAACCTAAGTGGGTTCAGGGGTAAGAGGCACTGGCTTCTGAAAATGAAGGTCTCATGTCGTTGCACACAAGAAGCTTAAATACACAAAATCTGTTAAAGACAAAAACAAAAACAAACAAAAAGGACTCAAGCAATGCTAACTCATTCAAAATGCATATTTGTGTGCTGTGTGCCTCTATTTGTATTTGAACATATGCACTCTTCTAGGCTTTGTTATAATTAAAACCTATATTTGTATTTAAAGTATGTCCTCTCATGCAGTAACCTTGTATTTTGGTTTCAAAATTGTACATATTTTTCAATGTATTGAACATTTTTTATTTAATGTGGAAGGACAAAGAACAGAGCTGCTGAATAACTGAAATCAATGCTGTTGCTTTTTTTTTTTTTTTTTTTTTTTTTTTTTAGCAAATAACAATACTCATTAACTTGGAGAAGTTCATTATATTTTGAAATTCCCTGCTGCTTTGTTACTTGAATAATCAGTTTACATAATTAGATTTGAGAAGTCCTACATATTTCAAAAAGTTTACTAAAACAAGCAAATACTGTTTAGTTTAACTCAAACATATAATATTTCATCATAGTAATTAGAGTTATTTTATAACATCTGCATATCAGGGTCCTGATGTTTCAATTAAGATTAACACATCAGTAAAGCAAGCACATTATAAATTTAAGATAAAAGAAAAATATCTTCCTGGAGAACTTCTCATTTTAAATGTCATTCAAATGCAAACAAAGGTCATTCTAGAGTATTAGGGAATCAAAATAACTTAGCCGAAAGATAAGCAAAATAGATGGTGAATAAAATCAGCAATTAAAAAACAAACAAACAAAACACAACAACACAACATAATCTCTATGTACTTGATTTGCATTCAGTGGAACTAAGGCATTAAAGAGGTGTCAAAAGAAAATATTCATTAGTAGTTCATTGCAGGAAAACATCGAGAACAAACTTTAACTCATTTATCCAACAACCTGCTAATCTGTGTTCATTAACAGTCAAAACAGCACTTAATTAGCATTGCTTTTATCTAGACCTCTTAATTTCACCTTGAGAGGAAAAGATTATTCTGCTTGCTGTATTCATTGACTGGAATGAGAAAATACAAGAAATCTCCTAAGACATCTTGGTCAAGAAATTTGAATCCCATCCCAGATTCAGCAAGAGTAGAGTTAATTTTCTTCCTGGTAGCTAGTATGGTGCTGTGTTCTGAATTTAAGATGAGAATAATGTTGATAACATACTGATATTTTACTTGTTGCAGAGCAATGCTTTTGCTAAGTTAAAGACTTCTTTGCTTCTCGTGCTGCCCTGCCAGTGAGGAGACTAGGGGTGCACAAGAAGCTGTGAGGGGGCAGAAGCATGACAGCAGACCTGAACTGTCCAAAGGGATGTCCCATGCCATACAGTATCATACTAAACAATAAAACTGGGAGAGTATGCTGGAGAGGCTGCCACTGCTTGGGGTCTGGCTGGGCATTGGTCAGCATCACTTGCCTTGTATATTCTTATGTTCTTCTCCTTATTATTATTTTCTCTTCAGTTTCCCTCCTATTAAACTGTCTTCATCTCAGTCCCTGAGTTTCTTCCTCCTCCTTTTTTTTTTTTTTTTTTTTTTTTTTTTTTTTTTTTTACCCCATCCCAGTAGGAACGGGGTGTGGGAACAGCTTTGTGCTTTGCAGCTGCCTGCCGGGTTAAGCTGCAACAACCCTCATTTGGCATATATGATAGTCTCAGATTCAAGTTTTAGACTCTATCACAAAACAGTGCTTTACTGAATCAAACCAAGCTCTGTGCTGTGTGTTATATTTCATACCCAGTAGCATCCTTATCCTAATTTGTCCAGTCGCGGTACACTCCAATTCCTAGTTAGCCCTTCGGTCATTTCAGTGGGACTCAGCCAATATAAGTGATCAGGCTGAAGGGTACTCTCAGTAGGGTAAGAAATATGACAACATTGTTTATTTCTGCCTTTTTGTCGTGGTGGAAAAACTCATACAGTGAACATGAGCAGAATTCACAAATAGTTTTAAGATGAAAAAAATTTCTCTGTCAGATTTCCTATTCACTGAAAAGAGATTTCACCTGCTCTGGTTATTATATCCCAGACTCACCAGTCTCTACTGCACTGGGCAGTACTGCTGAAAGGATAATATTGGTCAAAGGAGTGACTTGAGTGAAGATGGTCTGTAAATGACATTCTATTTACTTAGGAAGAAAGCAGTTCCAGCCAGAGAAAGACTTGAAGTAGCAGCCAGCTTTTGTTGCTGGCTAATGAACACTTCATTTTTCTTTAAAGAAATTATGTCTACTTTTACATTGCAGTCAGGAACAGAAAATGCATTTAAAATTTGCAGAGTTCATAAGATCTCAGAAATAGAGGACAGATCTCTTTCATTCATAAACTAGGGTAAATCTTAAGAACTCTGGTCTGGGATGTTTAATGAGGTATAGACACACAAAGGAATAAAAGTTGTAGTGAAGTCAAACACAAATAAAAGGAATGTTACACAACAAGGAAAAGGTTGGTGGCAAGTGGAACAACACTGCAATTTTATACCTGCTATAGCTAATGGCACTAGTGAATTCTGGAAATTAGGATTTAAAAGATGGTAATGTACTGATTATTAGGTGGCAAATGCCTCCTAGTAATTCCCACTTTTCTGGTCTGAGATTTCAGAGAAAAGTACAACTGAAGACATGCCCCCTGATGGATTGGTGATGGCTATGCTACCACAGCTTTAGCTGTGTATTATATGTTTGCAGATCACATGTTTATAATGGAAAGTACAGTTTTATATTACTCCTTGTATTTTTTCTCCTTTTCATATGGACATATTATCTGGGAAAACAGTTTTTCCTCCGGCTAAAACCTCCTTGTTTTGGCAGCCTTTTACTAGACTGAGGCTAGGCAAATGCAATCCTCTCCCCTAGGCCTTGTCAAGTACTTCTGGAACTAAAAATAAGTGCATGGACTACTGACTGAGGGGAAGATCATATTTTCTCTACCCTTTCCACATTCAGATTAGAGAGCTGACATTGTCTCCATCCAAATACACAAATTGACACTTGTCAACAAGCATAGGTCATAATTAATGAACAAACCCTTTCTCTGACAAGCTGAGACTTGAACTAAGCCTCACAACACTCTAAGGAAGAAACCGCTCTAAGTGCCTTTATTTTGCAGTAGGGCTGACTGGTACAGAAAAGTTGAGTGAGTTCCCCAAAGTCACAGAGCCAATTAGTGGCAGAGGCAGAAAGAAAGCTGGCCTCCTCGAGGAAAGCCCTTGTCCCTGCAGAAGCTACAAACCCCAGCCTTTTTACATGGTCTTTTTGCATGGTCTAAGGAAGATTTTTGAGATGCCTGGATCAGGTATTGACCCTTTTCCTTTTGTACAAAACGTAAAGCCTACTTCTCATGCCTGGCATCTGACAACTGGTTTGAAAATTTTGAGAGACTTTTTGTAACCGTTTAGTGACAAGAGCCTTTCATGGACATGGCTGTTGTGAAAATAATATTGCTTTTCTCCAAATTGTTTGTAAGTAGTAATACTTCCTTTCAAGGAACTCGGTCTGGTTTTGCTGAACTTCAGCATTTACAAAGGCACCAGGATTTGTTTTAATATTTAAGCTAAAAAGACAAAAGAAATGTCATTTCTAAATGTGGCATCCATCACAGACAGCTATGTCACATGCACAGTTCATTTATCAGCCAGGGGACACTCAGACATGCCATCTGCAATTACCAAATTCCCCTTTCCAAGCACAAATCACTGTTTATTCATGGTGAGGCACACTTAAACAGTCTGAATTTGCAGCAAGCTGAGTTGTGTGAATAGTGTGCCAATTTCTTTTAGGAAAAAGATAATGGTTGTTAAAACTGAGCTGCGGGTCAGTCAGCGGAGATCAATCTGCAGGGACACATGCTGCACCAGTGAATAGCTGCAAAAACACCTGAGTCCTACTAAACTTTCATTTGTGCTCATGCAGGGATGTTAGCCTTTTTCCTATTTCTTCCATAATAATTAGGGAATATTGAGAGTCTGTAGAAGATGTCAGTTTTCAATCAAATACAGTTGAACTGAAGCACATAGAGCTTGCATTTTCATTATGAATTTTCAGGATCTCCCAAGGCTGAGCAATCCTACTGTTTGAGGGAAAAACAACTGTAATGACTATTACTAATATTATTAAGTCTTCTTATGATGATGGCACCCCAGAGCCCCAGTCAGGTTTGAAATATCTTCTTCCCTTCTCTGCATCCCACTGAGGAGACATAAAATTGCTCAAAATTGATGTCTGACAAAAAAAAAAAAAAGGACTTACTGTCTGTTCAATGTCTGTCTTCTTTAGCCTGCTTCCTTCCCACCTTGCTATTCAACATGTGCAAAACATTATGACCTCCTCTTGTGACCTCTCACATGATTATTCCTCTACAAGTTTATTTTCTTCACAAGGCTTACTACCTTACCCCATTTTTGCATCCCTCTTTCAAGGTTATTCTTATGATATTTTTGCAACCCTATTTTAGGGATTACAAAAATCCCGATTTCCTGCTTACTTGTACAACTGGTTCTCCTTTCTCATGTATCCCCTTTCTTTGCTCATCCTACTCTTGGGGTCTCTTCTGTGTTTCACGTTTCTTGATTTTGTACTTTCTATGCTATGTGCATTGGACCAGATTTCTAAAGCAAGATTCAAGCCAGACAGACTCTGGAGTTGCCCTTTTGACTTTTCTCCTGCTGTGCCTGTATAAAGAGATGGGACCAAGAAGGGATGGTGCCAGGAAATCAAGAAAAGCAATGATCCAGTCTGGTTGTGATGCCAATTCACCACTCTGTGGTCACTTTGAGCATCCAAAAAGAAAAAATTATTACGTTTTCCTCACCTGCACTGTCCTCTTATCCCCTGTGGGTAATTTTCAACACTCATCTTTTCATCTAGGATGAGAGTGACTGTGAAAGCAGGGAAATTCTTATTCCATAAAATTTACCCCTTATTCATAATTGGTGTGGCTAGTATTTCTCTGATGGATATGCTTTCTAGTCAGATACGAGTACTGTACTTTCATAGACAACTGGGATACAAGCTCAGAAGTGGCAGATGGCCAATCCCACAACTTCTAGAAAAGTCCTGCTCTTCCTAGCCATGAACAAATTCACTGCTCCTGGAATTCCTACCCCTTCCTACAGTCTGTTCACTCCACCTCAGCTGTTTTGTAATACTTCCTCCCCCATATGTTCACAAACTACCCTGTGACTTGCTAGCTACCCAAAAGTACATCAGAAAGGAAGTCCCTCCCCATTTCAGAGAGGGTCACCTTTTTGTTTAACCTAAGGTATCAAGAAGAATTGCTGGATGATCAAGGTTGGAAATGACCTCTAGAGGTTACATGTATCTTGTCCAATCTCCCTGCTCAAGCAGTCACCAAGAGCAGACACTGTTTCCTGTCTATCCTTGAAGGGAGTCAAAGCAGGATGTCACCTCCCAGTAAATACACCCATGCCACCATGTTTTTTGAGCTGCCATAGGAAGGCCTGAACACAAACACATTGGCAATCATTTTTGTCATCATACCTCAACTGTCTACTTTCTGCTCTGGGGTTCACCTTTTGCAGCTTCTCCAATGTCCTACCCATGTAACCTCAGAGCCCACTTTGATGGACTGCAAGTTTCCTTTGGGACAAGAAGTGCTCGTATGTAAAAATATACATATAAAATTATATATACTGTGTATACAGTTATGTATAAAAATCTATTTATATATAGATATGCCTTTTATATATTGTTATATATGTATATACTATTCATAGCGTATCAATCTGTATATATAGACATAATTTTAATATACAAACATATTGGTTTGGAGTCCCCCACTTTATAAAGCTGCTGGACAAGCCACAGCATCTTTGGGGTGGGAGAAATCCAAGAGGCCAGGGTGAAGCATAATGATGGTGGGTAGCATGAAGCTTTTCTCCATTCAGCCTGGAGAAAAGGAGGCTGAGGGGCAACCTTATTGCTCTCTACAGGTACCTTAAAGGAGGCTGTAGCGAGGTGGGGGTTGGTCTGTTCCCCCACTTGCCTGGTGACAGGACAAGGGGGAATGGGCTAAAGTTGCACCAGGGGAGTTTCAGATTGGATGTTAGGAAGAACTTCTTCACTGAAGGGGTTGAAGGGGTTTTAGTCTCCAACATCGGGATGGAGACTAAAAGGAAAGCCCAAGCAGAATTCCCCAAAGAGACCACACAAAAGAGAAAAACAAGCCAAAAGGCCAATGAATCAGAAAAAAGTTTTATCTTAGGGTACTCTAAGAAATACTCCAGAAATTATGGGCTAACTCAGAAAAATAATTTCAATTTTTAAAACAGATTTTAAACAAACTGCTAAAGCAGAATTATCAGTCCCCATTTCATTACTAGTAAGAGAATTGGCTGTGCCAGAGGCAGTGGGGCATGGGGCTCCACACAGGCTGCCTTAAAAGCCCCTTTGCTGCCTGGGACCATGGGAAGCTGTGGGGTCCCTTTGCTGTCAACCTCCTCATTCACATCAGAGACCTTCCACTTCACAGCAACACAACAATGGTTGGTGGTGAGTGCTCCTGAAAACTGGCCCCAGCTTTGCTGTCTGATGGGACCATGCAAGAGAAGTAGGATGTGAGCTTTCAGCACATGGAGTTGCTTGTCCCAGCCCCACAGACCTTTCTGCCATCTGGGCTGGCAGCTTCATGGACCCCACTCTGAAACAGCCACCATTGCCACCTGCCCACTGTGACATGGCCAGTGCCACTGGGATCAGTGCAAGAAGCTGAGGTGGGCCCAGATCTCTGCTACTGGGAAGAAAGGGCAAGTTGCTCTTCATGTTTTCTTGAATATAGTTATGGGGAAGGACTGCATATCTGCCAGTGTGTCCCACATGAGCTCTCTGAGGACACCAATGTTTATCAGAAGTTATCTGAATGGTCTCTGTACAGGATAATTCAAATGGTTAAAGTTAGTTATTAGATATTCAAGGGTATCTTGCCCTATCCCATAATGCCATTTCACAGACTTCCTGCAGATCCTGTGCCATACACATCAGATATGTGCAGTTATCTCAGCTAGTCTACATCTAAAATAAGTCTACATATGTATCTAGAAAGACTTCAATTGTTTTCTTACAAATAAACATTTAAATTTAGTAGCTGTATACAATTTGATGGTGAAAGCTACCATGACAGATTCACTTCTGTGCTCTAGTGTTTATGATTCACAACAATTATTTGGGACCCCTTTGTCAGGATGGGATGAACCCAGGCCTGGAAATGATGGAAATGATTTTTTATTTTATTTTATTTTATTTTATTTTATTTTATTTTATTTTATTTTATTTTATTTTATTTTATTTTATTTTATTTTATTATTTTATTTTATTTTATTTTATTTTATTTTATTTTATTTTATTTTATTTTATTTTATTTTTTTGTACCTTAGCACTAGAGATTACCTTTATTTTGACAAATTGAGCATTTCATTGCATAAATCACAATTATATCAATGAACTCTCAACTTCTTACTGAAGTATACTTACTTTTTAGAAACTAATGAAAATAGGACTGCCAAATAGCTCTGCAGGAAAACAACCTTGTAATACTGTATCATCAACATAGCTCAGTGCAACACCTCATAGAGAGGAAGGATGGACTAGGTTTAAAATTAAAATGACTTTGGTCTCACACTCTTGTACCAACAGCAGCAGAATGAGTGTAAGCAGCCTGCCGAGCACTCAGGCACTAGGATGCCTGTACCATGGGCAAGCTGTCCAGAGTTGCTCACAATGACACAGAGGTTGAGGGGGATCAGGTTTTGAGCCTGTCTCCATGCTACATAGGATTTTACTTAGAAGTAAGACTCCACTGAGAAATGTGCTCATTTTGGATGCATCTCATTGTACCCTTCAGGTACAATTATTCCCTCTATCCTGTCCCCCTGTGAGTCACCGAGTTTTAGTCACTGTCTCTATTTCAGATCTGGTTGTCCTGAGAAACTGCAGGTAGATGTGTGCTAGGATCTTGATGACCTGCTACTGCAAATGTCAGCTGGCATTTTGCACCCAGGTGTTCACACGCACTCTTGATTTTTATCAATATAAACATTTTTATTACAGCTTTCCACAACCTTAAAGGATTGCTGGGTTTCTATTGTTTAATACAATGTAGACAGTTTGGTATGTGCTGACAAAAAAATCTCAGCTAACTTTTATGTTTCACAAGTTTTGTTCTTAAAAGTCTTGTGAACTTATGGTGTTGCCCCTTGATTTTTGGCAACGTATTAATTAAAATGAATAGTAATTTTTTTATTTTATTTTTTATTTTTTTATTATTTATTTATTTATTTATTTTTTTCTGTCCAAGAATTGTAACAGAACTACAAGTGAAGATCCTTGTTCACTTCTGAGTATGTAATCATTTCACCGACAAATTGTACTGTGATCCAAACTTAATGCTTTCTCTTGATTTTATTGGATTCTGCTGAGCCTTGTGTTGTGCCTTTCCATTTCTGCATTCTCCATTATTCCACCATTATCACATTATCCTTTTTTATTCAACACAAATTGGAGAAAAGCTTGCAGGGAACAGCAAGGAGACACTTGCAATTGATGCAAGAGATAAAACTGTTGAGAAGAAAAACGCTTTTCTTCTGCCTTTAAATAATATTCTAAACACTCTTTCTGTGGGTTGCCATAATGTTCTTTCATTGGGTGTCCTGCTATTTATTTATCAAGAGCTACCTCATGGCTAATCAGAACTTCATTGGTTATAATAGATACCAGCTGTTAACAGATTAAGACGTCAATCCAAATTCTTTATGCAGCATTTGTAATTGGGAGCAGGAGCTGATTCTCTCCTGAGATGAGCAGCACAGTGATCAATGCCAGATAACTAATAAATTCAGGTCCACGAAACCCTGTTACTGAAAGGCAATCGAAAGGGGAGGCTGGTCCTGGCATGCAGTCACAGGGTTGCCTGAGAACACATGGGGTAAAATGGTGTGAGGAAACAGCCCCCAGGCAGTCACAGAGCAGTGCTGAAACACGTAAGTTATGGCAGTTTAAAACATGCCACCTCCCGCCTCCCAAGCGTGGCCGAGCCAAAATGGCCACCCCGGGTACGTGGCTGGGAGGGACTTCTTGTTGTGACCTGGTTGTAGCTGGACAGGCGGGGCCGGCTGGTGCTGCCAGCGGGCCAATCACAGCGGGGCATCAGACCAGGTGGGGCGGGTTGCTATGCGAAATGTCGGCCCGAGGGCAGAGCAGACAGGGGGTGATGTGGCTGGAGGAGGAACAGAGCCCGTTGGGGGCTGGCAGGGGCAGGGCGTTCACCACGGCCCGGCGGCTCAGGCTCGCCGTGGTGTGTCCTGTAGGCACTGAATCAAAGTCTTTTACCTTGTTAATATGTGAACATGGCCACATTGCTCTGTTGGAAGTAACCATCTGATGCTGTTACACACAGAGTTAATACGATTTTTTTTCCTCAGTTGTACAGCACTTGTCTCAGAGAAGGCCTCACACTGTTCAGTGATACCTTAACTGGACTGATGTGTTGAAAGAAGAAAGCAAGCACCGGCTTTTCTCTGCTTTACATCTGTTCTTGCTGCAAAGCAGTGTTTGAAGCGAGGGAACTGTTGGGGAGGGGGAACGTTCAGAGGGGAAGATGGCCCGCATGTTGTTTTGGCCGCTTTCGTGCCAGGAAGGTGGTATGCAGCTGCACAAGAAGTTATACATGGAAGTTAAGGATTTGTCCATAGCCCTATGCTCCCCTTGTCACTGTGTCTGCTTCTGGGAGCTCTATTTGCAATAAATCAGACTCTTAGTACTACAACTAAGGAGAAAAAAAAAAAAAAGTAGCCTAGTGGTTCTACTGTTGTTCACCTCCCGCGCAGGTCTGATGTATCACAAGTAGGTATAGTAGATATATAGCTTCAACATTTATCTATTAAATATTTTTATTAAGTATGCTTTACCATTCTGTGAACTTAAATATTTCATTTCTGTCTGTGAAACTGGACAGAAAATAGGGATGAGAGAAATATCTTGGCTGTTGTCTATCTAATCCTTAATTTAGCTAACCTGCTGTGCCACTCTGGATAAATGAGACATGGAACCACAAAGAAACAACGTATAGGCAATATGCCCTTCAAGCTGAGAAAGTATTAGTATAAAAAGGGCAAATTATAGAAGCAGATAATGACTGTAATAGTTCCCAAGCTTAAAAACAGATGCATGCTCTGTGCTTTACAATTCTCATATAAAAGCATTTACAGTCTTGCAGAGACAAAATTGAAAGGCAAAACAAAGAAACCTTTAATCATAGCTGGAACATATTTTTAAAATACCAGAAAGGTAGGGGCTGGGTGGTTGGAAAATGAAGAGTGGGAAAAAATGGACCACAGTTAACCCTTATTTTTTCTAGGATAACTCACTTGAAACCAATGCTTGCTACAGAGATATGGTGAAGCCAAAAGAGAAATACCTTCATTTTCTAAAAGTAGAAAATGCCAGAACACAACAGCTGGCATCTGGAGATAAGCTTCAGTGTGAGGTCTGCAGTGATACTGGGTCCAGAGCTCATCCACTTCCCTCAATGTCACGGCTTTAAGTCGAAGTCTGGCTAGTACTGGCTAGTCATCAACATCTCATGAAGAAAAGGAACTACAAGGGGATGGTCTTCATGTGAGCTCTGATGACTGGACATTAGGGTGTGACTAGCTATGTATAAAAGGCATCATACTCATTTATTATCTGACTGATCACATACAATATCTCCAAGATGTCCTGAGTCAGCTTGCCTGGTAGAAATGGGTCATGATATTAAGTGACTATCCTGACAGCAGCCATGGTGAGGAGTGCTTTCCCTACATCATTACCAAGAAGTTTGAAGGTTTATTTTTGTGGACTGCCATCAATACCAAGTTCAGCCACTGGTTTCGTAACACCCAAAATGGTGTTTGAAAATATGTTCCTCGCTTAAGACCTCAAGCAGCTGCATTCCTGGAAAGTGTTAAATGACTAAGTGATATGTGATAGATCAGAATGCCTTTATAGTTTCATCTTTATAGCAAAACAACAGGTGAACTTTAGTTAAAGGATTGAATAAAAGAGGAATACAGAGAATAGTCATGATTTTTATGTCCTCCTTCTTCCCCCCCCCCTTTTTTTTTCTTCTGAAACTTAGTAAAATAACAAAGTGGTATGACTTTTACATGAACCAGTCTTTGATCCTCCTCTAGCCTCTGATGTATTCCTTAGGAGTTAGTACAAAGCAAACATGACTATTAGAAATAGTTCTGCAACTCAGGTGGAAAACATACAAAAAGTCTTGTGTATTTTATCTTTCTCAAATGGTTTACTACTACTGTGCTTTTTTTGTTCCTTGTTATTGAGGGGGATCACATTGTGATCAGTATTCAGATTCCTTTGTTTACTACTGTAAGAGGTTAAAAATAATTAAACTTAAAGCATTAAACATGACAGAAAAAAAAATCAGAAAACTTTCAGACATTTTTAATATTTATTTTTTTCCCAGAAACAATATAATTACAATAATTGAGGAATTTTATATCAGTTGGTATTTCTCATAGATTCTGTTCAATAAAATTAATCAGTCATTCTGCTGAGGTGATGTTAGAGGTTCTGTCTCTATTAACCATTGCTAGACTTAATAAAATAAACAGCAGGTCTACTTTATTTACATATTTTTTAAAAGAAAGATGTATCAAAATTCAGTTCTGATTCTACTCTTTTAATAATAATAATAAAAAAAACAACAGCAGCAACAACAAAACAACATGTGCAAAATTAACAGTGGTTGCATGTGCTTAAATTGCAATTTCTAGAGCTCCAATTATACTATCAATTTATTTCAGAGCTACAGGTTTTTGTCAGTTTATCAATAGCTTCTGACAGCCATTGTGAAGCTGTTTCTTGATTCCCAGTTTATTTCACAGCATTGTTTTGAATCATATATTTTTGAATCTAAAAAAGTTTGTCTTGTCCTGTTCATACAGTATCAGACTGTGGTACACACATAAGTTGGGCTGTCAAGAAAGTTAATGGCGGTAGAATGGCGAAAAAATACAGCTTCCTGTTGGCATGCTTCAGGTGGGATTCAGCTCACAGATTAAAATACATAAATTAAAGTGATAGCACTTGGGAATACACTGAAGCTCACATTATAGCCAATGGAGAACAAGTGGGACCATAAGGTGTCTGGAGAGTTATTCACCTTATCCTCAGGTGGATATGTACATCTGATTGGCCTAATTTGCAAGCTGAATCTTGCTTTGTTTGAGTGGAGATGATGTGTTTCTCATTATGATATCTCTTGCAAATGTGTGCTACATGGGATGATACGCATCATTTGCCTTAAATTTGAAGCTGAGTTATTTCTTGATATTCTGTTATAAGCCTATCACATCAGCTCTTCAAGATCTGTCATGCCTATACATGGCTTTGAAAGGTCCTACAGGGTCTGAGACCAGCCTCCTTCACAAGCTGTAGCTCTGTCCCTGATGTATGGCCATGACTAAGAAAATCAGTGGAACCACCTTCACATAGAAGACTTGGAGATTCCAACTTCAGATTTCATCATTTCCTACATACCTGACAGCAAAGCATGGTGTCTGTCTTTGTAAGGCAAGAAAGGAAGGACAAGAATGCCTTCAGAAACATCAAAAAGAAGGATTTTTATTTTCTGTGCACTGTGACTTAACTACCTCAGCACTGGAGTGGAAAACAGTGTGCTTTTATAACAATTGTTATATCAATGTGTTTTGTATATCAATGTATAGGAATGTATTTTAAATATAGTATGTCAGCTACCTGAATAGAGAGAACATCAGCAAAGATTAGGAACTTGTGGCTTCTGACTCCAGACACCACCCAAGATCGGTGTGGCATCGAGATGAAATAATTTGAAGTTATTGGCCTGATAAAAATTAATAAATTCCCATATTATTATCTTTATTAATGATGCCTGTATTACATTAATATATGTGCTTTTTGCCTGTTTTATTAAAAAATAATTATGAAAATGAATATACATTTGCTATATATTTTATATGTTATGCATGAGAATTCTCACTAATTTCTAATTAGAGGAAAATTCACCTACCCTCTTCTGGCAAGTTAAGTTCTTTCTCTTTAGTTCTGGGGTGATGTCTGCCAGGAATGCTGATTACAGTTAATCCAATTTAGTAGTGAGGATACCTGAATAGCTTCCTTTTTAAAAAAAAAAAATATATATATTTATTTATTTTATTATTTTTTCCCTAACCTTCTGTATGACTTAACATTTAAAAGAAACCCGCTACAAAAAAAGTGCAAAATATTATCCATTTGTACATGTGTCCTGGTTTCAGTTAGAACAGAGTTAATTTTCTTCCTAGTAGCTGGTAGAATGCTCTGTTTTGGCTTAGGATGAGAAGAGTGCTGATAACACCCCGATGGTTTAATTGTTGCAGAGCAGTGCTACCACCAAGCCAAGGATGTCTCAGCTTCTTGCTCTGTCCTGCCAACGGGCTGGGGGTGCAGCAAGAGCTGGGAGGGGACAGACCCAGGACAGGTGACCCAAACTAGCCAAAGGAGTATTCCATAGCATCTGACGTCAGGCTAAACCATATTATAGGGGTGGCTTACCGGGGGAGGGGGGCCGGGACTGCTTGGGGTTAGGCTGGTCATCGGGTGGTGAGCAATTGCATTGTGCATCACTTGTTTTGTACACATTAGTAGTAGTAGTACTATTATCATCATTGTTATTATTGTTATTATTGTTATTATTATTTTCCTGTCTTAATAAACTGTCTTTATCTCAACTCACGGGCTTCACTTTCCCGTTTCTCTCCCCCACCCCAGAGAGGGAGGGGGGAGGGTGAGCGAACGGCTGTGTGGTGTTTAGCTGCCCGCCGGGTTAAACCACGAAGACATGTATCCCCTTACAAGAAGCCTTCAAGAGACCCATGTGAAATGTGTTCATGGCTTTATCTTACAACTTCAGTTACATAAGTACCTGAGGTATGTGTCAGGTACAATCAGTTTTTAATGGAGTCTAGTTACATTCTGCAATTCAAAATGCTGTCTTATTTTCTTCCTAGTCAAAGTTGGCCATGTGGTTTTATTTCTGACTGCAGGATGGTATTTACAGTCCTAATTCCCTGAATCATGAGTCTTGTTTGAATGAGGTAGAGGCAGTGATTCCCTGCCTGAAAAGCAGCAAGACATGGATTTACCAACTTTAAACAGATGCATTAGCCAGCACATTACCCTTAAAAACTGATAATCATCCTTTTTTATGATTCTAATAACAGTGCAAAACACCCAGCTGCACCATATATATGGTCTTACTTGATTATATTAGTTATTTTCTCTTATTGGCTGGAATTGCCCTTTTGTAGTGTAGCAGCATATACACATTTTCAAGGGCTAGTGAAAAGTAGCGGCCAAACCAAATTGAAACTCCTCATAATAGTAACCTCTCTGTGTGAAACTTAATGTGCTGTGAAGGAGCACTTTGCAGTCTCCTCAGCAAAGAGAATAGACATATTCTCAGCAGGTTTAGGGGAGCAGGCAGGGGATTATCTCAAACCCAGCTAAAATACAATTAAAAATAAATTATTATTATTATTATTATTATTTATTTATTTATTTTTTTTGTATTCAGCTGAGGGTGAATGCAGTTTTAGTCTAGTTTAAGAAAAAAAATCAATGTAATATACAAATAAAAAGAGCATAATAAAATTTATGCAGTGAAAAATTATAATCTGGAAGGTGAAGTAAGTGAAACAGAAAACAACATGGAAAACTGCATAGAAAATAAGAAAAAAAAAAAAGAAAAAGGAAAAGAAAAAAAGGAAAAAAAAAAAGGAAAAAGAGGGAAAAGGAAAATGAAAAAAAGAAAAAGAAAAAGAAAAAAAACCTGTTGCTTCATTGTAGAGAGGATGCAAGGCTTCAGATATAACTGCAAGTAGATTTTATCTGTATAAATCTTGGCATATATCCATAGTGTTACACTCAGTCATGCTGATATAAATTATGGCAGGGGTTGGTCCCTTAAGTCCTACCTCAAAATGTATTAATGTTATTCAGAAATTTTATAGTGACTTTAGAACAGGGCTGGATTAAATCTTAATTTTTGAAAGAAAAGTTAACCTATTATCTTTTGGAATGTATCTCAATATGTATACTCCATACAGGAAAAGTCAAATACAAGTATGATTTGTCTAAGAAGCCAGGAATCTCTCTGAGCCAAAGGAAGCAAAGAAATAAAAAGAAAATGATGTAATTTGTCTTTGGCAGGAGAGGAACAAGTGAAATGGCACCAATTTATCTTGAGAGAAGCAAGAAAGAAAGTAGAAGAAGGCATGAAATGGCAAGAAAAAGAGTTCTTAGTATTTTTTTTCTTGTAGGCTAAAAATAAATAGCTAAATAAACACATGAAAACATTCACAGTTCTTTTCAAAAGAGGAAAATAATCCCTGTTTCAAAGATAAGTGAACTGGGGGGTAGATGGGTGGTGGGGGGGGGGTTGTAATCTCAAGCAGGGGAGGTAGGCATGCCTTAGGATGTCAAACATCAAAAATTAGATTCTTCAAATCCTATTTAGCTGCTACCTCACCCTGGGATACGGTGTATCGAAGCTGCTGATATTGAAGTTCTGCTGGAAGCCTACCCAGAAGCATCCCAGGAATGAATACAAAAAGCCTGTCTGGAATTAAAGAAGAGGTTCTTCTAGTTTCCTCATATTAAGGGCTTCATTCCTTAGAAATTGTTCAGATTATGGTAAAGAACAAAGCTCTGCACAAGACACCAAAAGGAGATACACTGTTGGTGCTTCACAGTTTTTACCCAGTAGTTCAGAGAACAGTAGGCTGTGAAAAAAAAACAGGTTTAATTCTTACTTGAATCACCATCTGCCTCAGTTTGGTAATGACCATGGTGTGTAGTGTCATGAGACAGGCCCTTTTTTATTTCTTGACATTGATAATGTTTTCCTTTGCTTAAAATTATTAAATATTCGTTGGGCCAAAGAGTGGGAAGAGGGAACACATTGTTTTGATCTTTCTGTGGCCCAACAGTTAAGGCTCTGAACTCCAATAAGGGAAATCTGGATAACTGTTTCTGCTCCAAATGACAATTTCAGTAGCTTATGTTAAATATCCTGAAATATGGGACATCTCCTTCATAGCAATGAGAAACAAAATTCTGTTCATATTTCTGTCTATAAAAGTTTTACCATCTACCTCAGTGAGGATCAATATATCATCTCCTAAAAAATGTCATCCTGCAATTTCATATTTTCTAGTCAGTTCCTAGAAATCATTTTTCTCCCAGATTTTCCTGTCATTCTCAACTGCAGAATATTGGGCTCTGGAATTAATGGGAATAATTTTCCTTCATGATTGCAGTTCTTATACATCTGATTCAAAAGGTCTGCTTGTTAAATAAGTTATTCCACAGTCTGTGATGGTATATTCAGTCAGAAGAAGGCAATAGAACTGGCTTAACTTACTGTGCTTAAACATATATTTCCTGATTGCTGGTTTTCTGCCTGTCAGTCAGGAAAAATAATTCTGAGGATTCTAAATACTTTTTTTTTTTTTTTTTTTTTTTTTTTTTTTTTTTTTGTCAAAGTGAGTTCATACTGTAGTAAAAGCTGAACATAATATATTAAGTACTGATGTGGATCTAGGTCTTTTCATGATTCAGTTAACTACTACTCCCATCATTACCTTTTGTTTCATTTCCCTACTTGCAAAATACAGAAAAATGACAATAATCTTGTAAAGATTATTGAAGAGCAAAGTGCTCTAAGATTAAGCTTCTTATTAATAAATAAATAAATAAATAAATAATAATAATAATAAATAACACCACAAACAACCAAAAGCAAAACTAACTGTATTATTAACTCAGAAGTTGTTGTCAAAGCATCTTATTTCATAGGGTTAGGCTGTCATCCCTGAAATGCAAAGTTGTAGTATTTTCAGTATACGGATCATACCTATCTAAAAGGTACCTGGCCACCTAAAAGGCCAAATCTCAGTAGCTGCTACATGTGTGTGGTTTGGTAGGGAGCAACCTGTGTGAGAAAGAATCAATCTGACACCCTGTCCTGCTGGTTTTATAGTTGTTGTTGTTGTATAGATGATTTCAAAGGAATTTCTGTACAGCTAATAAGAGGTCTGAGGAGAATTGCATTGAAGACAGTTCACCAGAAGTTTTGAGTAGTCTTCTGTAAAACCTCCAATTTGAATATATGTTTAGAAAGCCACAGTCATGGTTATAGCTGGGAGAACCTTACCTTTGAGGGGATACTGTCTTGTAGTTTCTTAGCAGCAATTACAAAACTATTTTTTTTTTTTTTTAACAACCCTTACACCCATTACCTTCCATTGTCTTTAGGACTCAGCATTATAAGGCTGCTTGTCAGAATCAAGCCTGTAACCATTTTGTTGAAGACCCAAGAAATTTGTTGATTAGCATTCAGCAAGCTTGAAATATAGATGGAGAGACTCATAAATACATGTCTGGAAGGGGTCTAGTAAAGATGTCTAATCCAACTACTTGCCCCAAGGCAAGATCAATTGCAACTAAAGTTTTTCTGACAGATGTTTATCTGGTATATTCATAAGAATGTCAGTGATAGATATTGTACCCTTCATGACACACTGTTTTCAAGACAGAGAAAAATATTTCAAAACACAGCCTTGTGTTCTACGGCTAGGAGACAAACAATGTCTGTTTGTGGGCTTTGTTATGCTTGTACCAATCCTGATCTACATTAACATACATAACGTCCATGGGGCGTTGAAATCTGCTGCGTGACAGGCTGGTAGTTGGGACTCTATGAGATGACTGGATATGTGTATGGTGAATTGATTTCAAAAATTGTGTTTATGAAATATAAAAGCATGCTATCTGACTGCATGGTTTAAGGATAACTGTCTCAAGGATGCTGTGTTTAATTAAGACATATGTATTCTTTATTAAGAATACATGTTGGATCCTTCAAAAAAGACCAAATATTTTAGGACCACAAATGAAATTAGAAGCTGGGAGTCTTTGCATTCAGAAGTTAGGTGCACTCTTTAGAAAGGTATGTACAGCTCTCTGCCATTTCAGAGAAGTGAATATTGAAGGTACAAACCATGGTTCTGTTAGCCTAGGATTTGTAAGCATTTACTGAAAATACATTGTAACCTTAAGGTGAACATGCTCATGAAAATTAATAAAGCAAACATCTCACAGGTCGATGTCTTGTCTGGACTTCATTGCATTTTGTCTTATTTTTCTGCTTTTAAATATCTACTTTGTTTTGAATATAAAGATTCAAATAATCTTTCATGACCCATAGAGAAACCTGTATGAGATTTTTTATTATGATTTATAGCTTCTGTAGGATTTTTCTAGTGTATTCTACATCTTTGAACGTTTGGCTTTAATTATATCTGAGTTCCAATAATCCATATTTTTACCTACTGTTTAGTACTTGTAGTAAACAGATGAACTTTGAACAGACACGAAAAAAGATTAATGTGCTTTTAAATGAGGAAACCACGCTGATCATCGAGATCAATATTTCTCAACTTTTCATGATGGCAATGACCCTCGCTCAAAGAAAATAAAGTATTTCATGAAATTTAAACATTTTCTATCAAAGCATGAATGAAGGTGAATCAATGAGAAGAACAGCAAAGTTATGCAGCTTTTTGTACATGTGCTTCAAGAACGTGGTGAAGTGATTTGATCTGGAGGAGTACAGAAGATGTGAATTAGTGAGAACAGAATTTTCAGAGCTTTGCAATCTTTTGAGTACTTTTTGGGATTGCTCTAGGGTATATCACAGCCTCCTTTTTTTTTTTTTTTTTTTTTAAAGTTTGCAGACATACCAGAGCCAATATGTCCAATTAATTCCTCATTAACTTTTGTGCTGGGGAGGAAGATATCCAATAAATAGTAAATGGAAAAAAAAGGAGTTACTCATAGACAGAAACTTAATTTTCCAGCTGTGATTTTCAACAACTGAAGAAATAAGATGGGCTTATGAGTGGACATAAAAATGGACATTGCAATAACAGCAAAATATACTGCAAGTGATTGTTTCAATCAGAAAAGGGAAACATTTGAAATCAAGAGGATTTCAACTTCATCAGAGTCAACAAGACTTTAATTTGTAATGAAGACAGAAATAAGATTGAGATTTCCAAGTTGCTGAAATAAATGCTAGCAAAATGATGATAAAAGAAACCAAAATATTCAGTGTGATTATCTCAGGAGCAATCTCAAGAAATCTTTCATGTCAGACAGGGTGAACAGAAAAAAGGAGTCACAATTTATTTCTGTCTGTCTGTCTCTATTTTATGGCAACAAGAGAGAAAGGAGAAACATTGACAGAAGGGAGCATAGTTTATGGCTGGTGAGAGAAGGGCCTGATACTTTCTTAAGCTTCCTCATTCACACTTTCATTTATTGTGCCTTGAGAATGTATCCAAGATTTTGTGAGCATTCAGTGATAGACTGCAGGGGAAGATGCAAGAGAAGAAAGGAAAGTTTTGAGAGAACAATAAAACAGAATGTCCCCCTGAAAAGAAAATACAAGGTGGATATTTTTGCTGAAGATATGTACATATCAATAAAGCTTCAGAGAAAAAGAATGAGGAAAATTGCCCAAGTTGCAGAGAAAATATCCCATTTGCCTTTGTCTCCTATTCATCACTATTCCTCTCACTTTCACATATATTGGAAAATACCCTCATATGATTCCATGCATCCATTATAGTATTTTCAATTATTCCCTGCTCCCCACCCCCATCTGCCCCTCCAAATTACTACTTTTAAAGCTGTTAACAATAACCAAGTTATCCTTCTCAGTGTTTTCTGAAGTCTTCTGCTCTTTCTATGGTTTTACTACAGATGAATGCTCCTTTAGACTAGGACTTTTTCTATTTTTATCCTGTAAAAAAATGAATGTAATACCATCAGTCAACATCTTAATCAATGAATTAAATGTGATGGTAAATCCCTTATGACTGACCCTTACATGGATAAAAATTTTGTATGTCAACTAACCTCATCTTTCAAAGAATGATATTTTATTTGGTCAACAGGAATTAGACAGAAAATTATATTTTTTCCAAACTCTTATTGACATTGTTGACATGTGCAGTGAGATTCATAACTCAAGTAGAGAAATAAAATGCTAAAGTCCCAGAGGAAGAGATAAGTTAGAGATAATTTTGACCTTTACTTCATATATATACTTTTTGCTCTTTCCCTCATATATAATCTAAATACAAGATAAACTAGCAACTGAATATTTTTTCAAGAATTGTTCCAGCTATGAAGCTTTACAGCCACATCATTAGGATTAACTTGTGATCTAAATGCTATCTTGCAGCTTAGCTATCTGCTACTAAATATTGGATGCTTCTCTGTGGAAACCATTTTATTACTTGCCTAAATATTTCATTCAGAACATTCATGTGAACAGGTGGTCATAAGAGAACAATGAAGGAGCCTGGAAATATCCACTGGGGGGAAAAAAATAAAAAAATGAGGCCGTAGGTCATCAGACAACCAAGACTTTATAAACTTTTTGAATCTGTAACATATAGAACAAAGTGGATCAGATGGAGAAAATAAGGGATGGAAGATACTTGTCTTCAATTTAGCTTTGTGAGACCAATGGCCCTTATAGTGGTCAGCTTCTTTGGTGATGTGGACACTTCAAGTTACAGTTTTTTAGAAGCACTGTCTGTAAAATAGCTGTCTGGAAGCAAAGCAATCAGTGCAGAGTACCACTTGAACCAGCTAGCAGACATCTTGACAGGCTAAATGGAGGGTTGCAGAAATCGCTGTCGCCAGTTGCAAAGCTAAAGCAATAGCATGGCATTACCCAGGGCAATGCATACCTCTCCAGAATGTTATCATCAGTGTTTTGATCTCTTTTGGGACATACTAAAGAAGCACCATCTGATTTTGTTGGTCTAGTCTGTTCAAGTTGTTGAAATCAGTGGGGAGCAGTTCCTTGTCCATCCATTGAGGTGTAACTGACTTAAGCATCAGGTACTCTGAGGTGGAGTTTTTGATTATCTAAGACAGTGTTTTTATAGATAAAATGCATTAGCCCTCTACAGGAGAAAATGAGGCAAAGCATTGAGCAGGAAGAAAAAGAAGTCCTCATTCACAAGTATTTTCAAAGCCTAATTTCTTTTCTCATTTCCCTTTTTTTAATGACCTTTGCTGTATTTATATGTTTTTACTGTCTTGTTTGTAAACCTTTACTAATTTATTAAGCTTTCTTTTCCATAATCAGTTAAGGTCATTACTTGACTTAAGCTTATTTGCACACAGAATATAACGAAGTATTGAGAAGCTTGGTCCTAATTAACTGCCACTGGTTCCACTGAAATTTCTGCACACGAAAACTCCTGGACTGTGAGCCCTTGTTCCTCTCATCTTCTTTATAAACAGAAGAACAGGAAATATCAGCTATAGTTTTGGTTTATGAAGCTTAAACAATGATTAGTTGAGTTATATCTTTGTTATATTGAGTTATATCTTTGCTGTCAACAAGTCCTGTGGAGCTGCATTTGGAGCTATGCTTTTCTCTATCTTTGTTTGTTTGTTTGTTTGTTTGTTTGTTTTGTTTTTTTTCCTATTTTTTCATACAATCAAAAAATAGCTGACCAAATAATTGTTTCTCTGTCTTCCAAACTCCTGTACAGTTATTCGTACCAAGACAAATGTCCTTCTGCTACATGAAAAAGATGTTGACTGGTACAATGCTATGTAAGTTCAGGTGCAAACAAGTGAAATTCTGTCACATGTTGGCTGGAAAACTTGACCTATGAATTGAAGATGGAAGAAAGGCAACTGCAGTAAATAAGCACAATGGTTTTGCAAAATTTATTGGAAGTAGTCATTATCTATTTAATTGGGTGTCATATGAATTGTACATCTACAAGTGTAATTGAGATGGTTAAATCATTCAAATGTTTTAAGTGTTGTACTTCCACAGACTACTTGCTATCTACATTGATTCTTTCTCTGCATCATCAACAACAATAATAATAGCAGCAATAATAATAATCCAGCTGAGAATAATGCATTTATGTTGTTTGTGTCACTAATTGTGAGAACATAAAACAAATCCTACTTCTAGCATATGTGTCAGCAGTGCCTGTTTACTTCTGAAACTGTGAATACACTTTATATCTGTGAACAGTAGTTGCCTTGGAGAATATGTTTTACATAAACATCGGAAGAAAATTGCTCTGTGGCATGAAAAGAGTCCTTATCCTTGTGTAGTGGAAAACAGTTGGGTCAGTAACAGGGAACAGTCTGGATTATATCATATTCATTATTTTTATTCCATTCAAAAAACACTACTGGATAATTATGAGATACCACACTGTTACACTGTTATGTGTGCCTTTTTTTTTTTTTTTTTTTTTTTTTTTTTTTTTTTTTCAATTGAGACCTTATTCCACACAGAAATTGGGAAATGTAGGTTCTTAAAAATTCCTTGTAAACCACAGGTAGGAGGCAGTGTGGTTGTTCTGTGAAAACCTAACAGCTATTGACTACACAATTATTTCCTGTGTGTTTACCAATTACTAAGAATTAATTGCCAGCAGATTTCCTATTATTAAATAGATGAACTTTTAAAGTGTATTAATTCAATCCCTTTATTCTTTGTGTTAGGAATAAGGAGTTTATAAAACATAAATCACTGTTAAATAACTATTATGAACATTTTCTGAACATCTCAGAGATGGTTGCAAGCATTGCAGTAGGCACTAGAGTAGAAGGTTATAGCTGCCCATTAATGTCAACTTTTATGGCCATTGATCAGTTCTTTGTTAGAATATCTGAACTATGTATTCACCATTTTATGTTTTTACTTTCACAGTGTCATCTGAAGGATAAATAGATAAATGCTTGTTTAATTTTCCTTTCTAGATATGCTGGAGCAGTATTAGATATATAAGTCCACAACAGTCCTGAGACTGTTAAGGAGTTGTCACCCCAACTGGTAGTGGCTGGCTTTGAACAGAGTGGTCACATAAGGTATAACGAAACCTGTTCAACTGTCCCAAGCAAATGTGTCTGCAAAGAAACTCATCATGAACAGGTTGAAGCACAGTGTCTACTTATAATGCAGGCACAGATCTTTTATTCATTGATTTTGAAAGAGGATCTCTTTTCAATGAACTAGTATTTTGCTAGGGTCTGGCCTGAAGACAGGTATGAAAATCTTAAAGGAGTGTATTGGTTTCGGCTAAGATAGAGTTCCTGGAAATGGAACATCTGCTTGCTGGTGTGAGGTAGTGAATGAAGTTACTTTGCTTTTCTTGCACACAAAACTTTTGCTTTACTTATTAAAATCTGTCTTTATCTCAACCCTTGAGTTTGCTCACTTTTGCCCTTTTGGTCCTCTTCCCCATCCCACTGAGAGGCAGTGAGTGAGTGGCTGCATGGGGCTTAGGTCCCTGTTGGTGTTAACCCACAACAGTCAGCCAACATTTTGAGCAAATGGATGAAAAGCTTCTTGGTAGTCCCTCCATTACCACTCCATTAACTCTACTTCGGAAACCAATTTCATCAATTTACCCTATTGTGAATATGGCAGTAGGTATCCAGGAGGGAAATGGGTTGAGTCAGAGACACCAGATGGGAAAGGAGATCTTCAGGGCATTCAAAATAATGCAGGAATGAGGATCTGATGTGCAACATAGAATTAAGCTATACATATTGGATGTTATCCATCTAAATTACATTTCATTACATTGATTCAATTGCAAACCACCTCCGATTTCCAGCTGGATACAAATATTTTCAGTGTTGTTATTGTTTCACCATCAAAATTAAATTCTCTGTTTGAAACTTTTTCCCCCTATCGATTTTTTTTTTTTTTTTTTTTTTTTTTTGTTATGACAAATCAATGACAGGCTACATTACATTTTCATCTGCTAGATAAAACAGGTTTATTTCCAGGAGGCTCTTTATCCTTTGGATTAGGGCTCTTTCTATTACAAATTACCCCTTCTAGCAAGCTGCAGTGTATAGTCTGTATTCATAGGACAAAACACTTTCTCCTTTTAGCAAAATCTAATTTAGGTTTTACCTGTCTGACAAGATGTATGATTCTCCCAGGGGTAAAATCTCCCTGGTCTGGATAGTTAGGTGCAGACAGTTTTAAGTTAGCTCAGTCCCTGCTCTGAATCTGTGGGATGAAAGCCAGATTGCATGTGAAGGTTTTTCAGTCATGCAAAAGCTCGACTGTCCTCAAATTGCCAAGTCCTACCTCTCAGCTAGGTGTCCACAGCTGCCCTGTGGATGGGGTTCACCTCGCTGTGCAAACCTGAGAGAACTGCCAGAGGCTGTGCAGGAACGCTATTTCCCATAACCCAAGTGCAACAGATTTGATCATGCCATGAAGCACCCTTGCACATGTCACCTGTGTAGGTGAAGGGCTGGAGGGCTGGCAGACAGGAGGCAGATGATGGGGCTGGTGGGGCTGGGAACCTCCTCTGTGGTGTGGCATGGGCATAGACACAACACAGGCAAAGATATAACCAGTAACAGACTAAAGAGGAGAATCCCTCACTAGTGTAGGCATAAATTAAAATCTGATCTATGGTAGAGAAGGGTTTCTTTCTGTCTGAACTGGTGTATCACAGAAAAGTCTGGGTTATAAAAATACTCAAGAGAAAATGAAAAATAGTCACTTTGCTATCTTCTCCTCATCTTTTCCTTCCTTAGTCTGATATAGTTACTATACTATGCATGCACATAGGAGGGAAACACTGCTGGGCAGGAGAGAGTTAAAATGAGAGTAGTACTTTGAGTATTTTCTAAGAGCATTTTGGTTTAAAGTTGAGACTTATGTTTGGGTCTGAAAGTACTTTAGGTTGGGATTCTCTCTGGAAATAATTTAACAACTCCTGATAAAGCAGTATTTCTAACTCTCAGTTTTACTTTCCATGCAAAGTAACCATATGGTGGAAAGTCACGGTAACCTTGGTCAAGGTAACCTCAGTATGTCTAATACTGGCCTTGGTCCACCTTCAGGTAAATGAAAAAAAAACAAACACACACATATGGAACACTAATTGAATAGCCTGACTCCACCTCATGCAATAGTACTGATTTCTTGTGTTACATAGGGAAAAATCTATTGTCAAGTAAGGTACTGCTTATTTCTTTTAGCTGTCGTGTGTAAATGAATGTTGTATGTTAAAACACAAATATGTATGTGGATATGAGTAACAGAAAAAAATCTGTTAATTTAGGTTATATGACTAATACACATTTCCTAAATTAACAAACCAAAATTACTTTTTCTCTTTCAGGAATAAAACAGTCTGCAGGCTGAGTCACAGAGAAAAATACTGGATTCGGTGAGGTTGTTCCTCAAGTCAATCACACAGCTATGGCTAACGTATATTCTTTGTTTTAAAAATAGGATTATTTGCTCCAGTGGAAAAAGAAAATGCAAATGTATAAGCTAAAAATAAGTCATAAGATTTCTCTGTCATTCAGTAACAAAACTGTCAGTTCAGCTTTGTTTTCACCCTGTGTAAGACTTGGATTCTTCACAGTTTACTTTCTAGCTGCTCTAGCACACACTGCAAACTGGGTGACAGTGAGAAGGCCTGAACCAAGAGCCCTTGCAGAGGGGTAGTAGATAAAGCAAGATCACAGTAAACACAGAGACCTAGCTTCAGTTTACCTGTATGGGCAGTGTAAAATATTTGTGTTTAAGCTGAATACTTCCTATTATGTGTCCATTACTTAAAGAGTTTTGCCAGATGATGTCTCCTGAATTATGCTAAAGTTGCAAACAAGTGTCTATCAAGATTAAAATATGTGAAAAGACTTTTTAAATCAGATTAATAAGCAGATGTGAACTGTAGACATACCTACAATATGAGGAACTTGTGACGTGAATTACATATGGACAAGTCTTCATGAACTTAGAAAGGCAGATTCTTCGAAGGTAGTGCTATTCAACTACTTTATCTATCAAGGAGCTTCTTCCAGAACCATTTAAGCTGCATTCCTGCCACTGAAGTGCCTATTATGAAAAGACCTAAGGACATGTAACCCTGGGACTTACAGTTGTGAGGAAAATGGACAAGCTTGTCCACTAAATTATAAAAGGAGGGCCTTACATACACAAAGACAAGTATAGAAAGAGTTTGCTCGGTAAATGGATGGGGTTGTTCCAGTAACAACTGGAAAAGAAGTTTAGCAAGTGGGCAGTATCCATTCTTCTCAGTCAAACAAAGCTAAAAAAAAAAAAAAGAAAGTTATTGCTTGACAATATTTTCCAGGCTGCTTATGTTTAATTGCCTGTGACCAATCTATCCAGACTTTTCCATGTGGCTACTAGCATGATTGCTGCATGGGAATGCATCCCTTTCATCCCTCATGTGCTTTAAATTGCCGGGTTCTAAGGAAGGTCCATCCTGCCCTGTCTGCTCTTGGACAGCACTTATGGCACAGAACAACTGCTGACCAACTGTTAGGAAACTGGAACTGAAAGAAGTAATTGCCCCATACCCTCCTGAGCATATTTCTATTGCTCCACTCCATGAAGCTCGAGTACATCCTTCCACATCAGAAAAAATGTAGCTTCTCAGGAGTCCAGAATTGCCAGGTGGGAGGAACAAGACAGAAACAAATGCAGTTATGAACTGCTGTGAACAGCCAACACAATGTCACTTGTTATTTTAGTTTAAGTGCCAGTCCATAACCATCATTATAAAAGAAGCACACTTACTGATTACGTAGTCCCTTCTTCCTACACAAACTCTCTCACTTGTCTTCCTCCTGACTCACTCTGCTTGTGGGAAGAGCATGGGAGGCACCTGCATGGATTTCCTTCCTACCTGAAGGGCTAAGGGCAGTTATTCCTCAGTTTCACCTGACCAAAATGGTTGAGAAAGACAAATGGATGGTTTGTGTTTGAAGGTCCTTTATCACATAACTTCTGGGTAAGCCTCAGTAGATGAACCCAAACTCCTGCTAGGTGGCATGCTTACCATAACCAGTGATCCTTCACAAGCCATCTTCTTCCTTGTAAGAGTTCATTTATCATCCAAAGGTTGATGGTGGAGCCACCTCAGCTTAACACCACCCTATCACCTTACAATCTATGTTGGCATTCCCAGGAACATTTGCATCATAGTTTCAAAATACCAGGTAGGTATTTTGGAAGCGAATCTCCCAATTGTCTCCACCAACTGTGCTCTGGTTTTCATTATGGAGAAGTCTTAAAACACACAAATCTGATTCCTTTTGGATTAAATTAAACTGAATGATGCCTTCAGAAGAAAACTTAATGCACCCCAGCTGCTATAGGGCATTCAGTCCTATATACTTCTCTCTAAAACTAGTCTGAAGCATCTCCTTGGAAAAACTCATGGAGAGTTTATTTTCAGTACCATGCTTTTGATTCTACAAACCTGCTCCTATTGGTCTGTATTATTTGGTAACAGGTAAAGCCTTTGCAATCATAGACTAACTGCTAGACAACAGTGAAAGAGAAGGGCAATGTACTCAAATAAATGAGTAAATAAATAGTCTGCTTGAAAAAGATATATTAGAAGATATATTAGAATCATAAATGTTTAAGAGCATTTGCATATCATGCCTTTCAGTAAGACGTAAGGTGTTAATTGTCTTTGTGAATTTGGGCTGAAGCATTCATAACTTTACTCAGCTTCTGTATAGGATGATTCTCCAAATCATCATACTAGCAAAAAGTAGTAGTTGAATCTCGTACTCTGTTCTGGTGAATACTGTGGTGCCCACTGGACCAACTCAGTGGTAGCTCTTTTGTATTCTGTTTTATGCCATTTATACAGGATTCCTTATGTCCTCCATGAGACCAATGTAAATCGCTGGCTGCAAGGGAATGTATGCAAACTAAAACTGTCAGAGATTGCTAATAACTACCCATCTGTTTGCAGTTAATTCTTATGGGACTCCTAATGGGAAAAAAAAATGCAGCACAGAGAATTATTAGTTCTGCATCTACTTCTTTGTCTTGCTACTTGGAAAGCTTTCTTACAAAACTCCTTCACAGAAGTTTCTAATGTGCACCTTAGCTATACAAGGCTGATATGTACATGAACAGCCTGTAACTCACAAAAGGACAGACCGGTAAAAACAGGAGGGTCTTTGCGTGTTTGCTTCATCTATTACCTCTCTTATAACAAAATGTTTGCTTCCTGTAAAAAATAATGAGATTTGTATAGCCTTCCAAACAGCATATGTTTTCTGGTAAAATGAAGACAGAATTGGTACTCATGATTTACAGAGGCTTAATATTATATCTGGAATTGTTGATTCTAATAAAGAGACAATTTAGCAGTGACCTCCTGAGGATGGTAATGAGGTGCCTTAATTTAGACTGATTACTGCTAATTCCATGTAACCTTACATGGGGAGTTTTTGTAACGCAACTCTTGAAATAAAATGCATAATGCACAAACTCCTTGATTCCTCAGTAGAAAAAGAAAAGCAAGAAATGTTACATAAGGGGACATTATTGTAGCTTGGCTTTTGTGGCTTTCTCATGTTTTGTCAAGAATTACTCACAGAAAATAATAAGAAAAAAAGCCTATCCTACAACAATAGCTGCTTTATCTGGATAAAGTCACATTCTTTTTCCTTGAATGAGTTCCAGTGTCTTGTGCTCTAATCCAAATCACTGATTAACAATGCTCTGGCTCTTTGTTTGTTGCTTTTTGGCAGACATTGTGGCTTTCATACTTTGCTCCTTAATTACTTGTCATTTCACCCCCTGATTGGTTTTCAAGTCTCTCTCAGCACAGCTTCCACAAAAGATTCACTTACAGAGCATCTTGTAAAGTATTATTTATTTATTAGTTGCTAGACAATGTGGCCCCTCTGCAATGCCTTTAGCTTTTATCATAAAGCTGGATGCAGAGCTGTAGAGAATATTTCCTGTACTGTGTGAATTTATTTTAAGCAGAATTCTTATATTGCTTGGCACTACGTTCTCTAACTTTGGCCCATTTTGAGAACTCTTGTCACTCCAGTAATGTGAATGGTACCCTTCCTTCTGAGGAACAATGAGGGCCTTGAGAAATAAACAATCAAAATAATAGTCACATATCAGCTATTGTGTTAGAATCCTTATCATGCTCAAGTGTAGGTGATATGAAAGGTAGGCTTAGTTTGTGAAAATCTGACTAAAGCTCATAGAAGATAGGCCTTTGTGGCCTAGGCACTACCCTTACTGTTAGTCTCCTCAGTATCTTGGTGATGTGTTTGCTACAAAAGGAGATACTTGGGAGTAACAGGGGATGCTGTCTACTTTCTCAGGAGATAGCCTTTGGCAAAATCAATACCTGTCCTCATATTTTTGATCCCATTTGCAACAGCAGGAACAGAAAACCCTTCCCTTTTGTCTTCTGGCATTTTGGCCTTACCTGCACCTATTCTTGTCCTCCTACACTAGGAGCATAATCTTGCCCTGGTCCTTTCTTTCTCCTACTCCTTCTGCGCAAGAAAGAGAGCAGAGGGAAATTAGGAGGTGCCTCACAAATAACACGTCCCTCTGGTGTTCATAGTAGGTCATCAGGGTGTGAGTACAGTATGTTAAAGGCTGGAGGCCTGTACCACAACAGAGCTGGGAAGAGAAGTCCTGTGGCAGAGAGAGAAAGACCCTCTCCCTAATGCTTTATCCTAAGGAATCTGCTTGTTTCCCTCCACCTCTCTTTCTCCTCTTCAACTAACCCAGCACTTCCTTTGTTGTTGGGAAAGAGGTGTAGTGAATACTGAATGCATTGCAATGGTGTCAGTTACAGATGGTAAGAAAATCAGGACCATAAGACAGTAAAAGAGAAAAAAATGTTTTCTGTCGTTATCTTTAAAATTACTGTGTTAGACAAAGAAATGTAAGCATAAAAGGAGACAGAATGTAATAAAAATAACTCAATCTGTAAGAAAATTTGGTCAATAAAAGAAGGAAACAAATATGGTATAATTGGAGGATGATGCACCTTCATCAAATCTCTTCAATGGATAAAAGCAATTAGTTCAGTTGAAACTACAGCACAGATAAGAGCATGAGTGCATGATATACAATATCATATTGCATATCTCCAAGTGGAGCATATGGCCCCACTTTAGGGGAATAATAAAGAATTCCTTCTCAAGCACGCTCACTCTTTTCTTTGTAAATGCTCTGAGAATATCTCACAGACCTGAAGAATGTTTTGAGTGTTTTTGAAATAAATGAAAAAAAAATCTAAGCAGTGAATATAATAATAAAATTATTAAAAATAATAATATGGATAACAAAACAAGAGTAATAAAAATAGTAAAATGATGACAATAATTAATGTGAATTACCAGTTCCTTGTCTTATCTCAGTAAAGTAGGGAAATGTTGAACATACTGCTTACCATGAACCTATCTGATAATCTTAAACTTAGCATATCCTTCATGTGATTTTCTCAAAAAAATTTTCATTGAACAAGAAGAACTAGCTCTGAGTTAAATTGTGTTCAAAAGACTGACTTGAAGAGTGTAAGAATTTTGCTAATGTCTAAATAAATAATTCAGAACAGTTGGTACAAAAGTGGCTATGGGCCTTTCACTTATTTGTTGGTGTTTCTTCTGAGGAAAAAAACAAATGGTGAAGAAAAATGTTCTTTGATGGTGAGAGAGTGAATCATGATACTGTAATCAATTTCATGCATCATTATTCCTAAAACTCCACATCCAAATAAACATGCCCTTACATTTAGGAATTGAATTAGGTAGTTTCCACTAACTACAGCACTGGAAATTTTGATACAAGAACTACATATTGTGCTTCTGATACAAAATACTGTTGCATGATAATGCAATAACGAAGTACAATTTCATGAAGTGTGTTATTCTTCTGGCATCACGGAAGAGCAGGGTTTCTTGTGAGGATGTGTATTTCAATGGCATCTCTGAACACAAGCAAGCAACAGAATCAGAGATACAGACTAAGCTTTTGGCTCAGTTCTTGAGTAAGACAAATAATGGTAGAACTATTAAGATAAACATAAGAGACTACTCTAAGGGCTGCAGATGATCTCATTATATTGCTGAGAAACTTATGGAACTTTTTGACAACACATTCCTCCCATGCTAGATACCCACCAGTATTAAATCCTTTCTATCACAGCTGGAGCTGTCATGAGGTAGTACCTACCAACTGAATTGTGTTTATCAGAAATATTGTATTTATTCATCATGCAATTCTTTCACTGCAAAGTAAGTTTATTTTTAATGAATTGAACAGCTGTATTTCCTTAGTACACTAAAATAACTAAAAAAAATGAAAAATAGCTGTACATAAAGCGAAGCAGATTGTGTAACAGAGGTAGAAATGTGCAAATTTGGAGGTGAGCAGCAGATGAGGTTTGTTATGAGGAAAGTTAGTAGTTTTTGTTACCTTCCAACAGTGCTTGAGTTCCCCTCATCAGTAAGGTATCTAATAACTGTCACTAAGAGCCAGGAGCAGTCATGTCACTAGGCTAAAGGTAGGCCAACCTAATCTCCCTCTGATTGATCAAACACACAAATTCATCATTTTCTCGTCATGGTGCTGTCTAACAGCATGCCAAAGTGTATGGAGAAGCAGAATTGGCTGCACTTTAGAAGTCCATCAGGACTGTATTGAGAGGAAATGTCACCTATTTTTCTTCTGTTCTTCTCTTGTCAAAACTGTAGTACTTCTGTCTTTTAAGGGACTAGAGAATTATTGCAGGCTCAGTGTCTAAGCTTAGCTTTCCATAGTGACTGTCAAAGACATTTCCCAAACTTTCCCTATTTGCAGCCACAAAGCTATCAGGTGGTGTGTGATGCAAGGCGTGTGTTTAGATGATTTAGCACTGCTGATTCACTGTATATGTGAGAGAGGCAGAACAACAAGTATTCGGTTTGGTCCTTGCTTTGGTTTAGCTCTGGCAGGCAGCTGAGCACCATGCAGCCACTCACTCACTAACTCTCCCCAGGTGGGTTGGGGGAGAGAATAGGAAAAGTAAATGTGCAATAACTCTGGGGCTGAGTTAAAGACAGTTTACTGGTTAGTGATTGGAAAGGGGCTACCCAGGGAGTTGGTGGAGTCACTGGTCCTGGGCGTGTTTATAAGGAAAGTGGTGCATAGGGAAATGGTTTATTGGGTAATACTGGTGGTTGGTGGACAGTTGAACCAGATGACCTTGGAGGTCTTTTTAAACATTAATGATTCTATAATTCTATGATTCTAGGTAAAGCAAAAGCCCTGACTCTGTGTAAGCACTGCACCACTGAAAACATCTGTGTGCTATCACCAGTATTTTCCAAAAGTCCAAACCACAGTATTGTGAGAACCTCCATGAAGACTCTATCTTATTCAAAACTATGACTGTCTTGAAACTCAACTTCTCTATGAACTGGCCCTATATGTCCTATGGATCCCTTGCCTTTGCTTTCAAGTCAGTTATTGCTCTCACCAGTGCAGAATGACGGACACCTATCTGACAGACACCTATCTGAACTGGCAGTGGGACGTGGGTCTGCTGTTGGACCGAAATGAAACTGGATACCCAGTATCCCATCATAAAGACAAGGAGCAGCAATTAAAGTAGACAACAGGCATATAAGGTCTAATTGGGAAGCACTGGGAAGTACTTTGTTACCGGTAGGCTAATATGTGCATTCAAACACAACATTGACCCATTATAATATATAAAAACTGTCTTCAATTTATATAACTGTACATTGGAAATGGCCTGTAGCATTCCATGTAGAGGTACAGTTATCATTATTATATTCTTTCCTCTGCATCCCTGAATGGTATTGGTAGGGACTGTATCAAAAAGGGGGAGGAAATTTCATATACTTGAAATTCTACAACTGCATGTCCAAGGTCATATAGAGTCCTGATGCCACTGAATTTATCTCCTTTCATTTCTTTTAAGCAGGTGTTTTATAGCTGATGAAAAGGACTTGCTTCATAAAATACATGTAAAAGATCTTTCCTGCCTTACTGTTTCTGTATAAAAAGGAAAGAGATGACTAACATCATACAAGAAAGGGATAATGGTAAATTGATAGGTAAGAACACTTATAAGAAACTCTTATTTGAACTTGATTCATCACAGTCTTTTTGTGTAGCATTTATGCATCTGATCTTAAGAGATGCTTCTTCATTGTGTGAAATGGGGAAAGGAAAAAGAAAAGTCCTTCAAAATTAAAGTTATAAGCCAAAGGAGTAGTGAAAGGAAAACATGTGAATAAAATAAACAGTATAAAAATGAGCAGGACTGAAATATCTTCAAAACTTTCATATTGGTTTGATGGGTAAATCACTCACTGATTCGACATACATAAAGCTATCATCATTTCCTGAATTCATCATTTCCTCACCATCTTACTGCTTTGTTACCTTAAAATAATGCAAATACATGTATGAAAAGCAGAGAATGGCATGTGCACATAATAAAAACAACAATAAACAAAAACAACAACCAACCAAAAAAAAAAAAAAAAAAAAGCAAACACCAAAAAAATAGAAACCTTTCTAGCTTTCATTATTTCCCATCAATTACCCCTTCATAATTTTCCTTATGCTGACTTTGCTGACTTTGGTAGTAAAATATTATTTACAATTTTTGTGGCTAAGTGCCTTGCCATCAAGGATCTTTTGCCATAAATAGCTCTGATATAACCTATCTATATCCAACCCTTCTGTTCACCAGGATTATCTGTATCTGTATTATCTGACTATATGTACTTCTTTATTTCTTAGCTATACTACCAGAAATGCTGTTGGTTTTGTAATTGATTCTACCAATTTCTAAAAAATAAACAAAAAACAAAACAAACAAACAAAAAACCAGCTGCATGTGTAGCTTTCTTTACCTTTCTCTATTTTTTTCTTTAGTTCTCTTTTCTCTAATACACCACAAATCTCCAGTAAGACAGGGTTGGAATTCTTATTTACAATACAGTTCCTTCTTAGTGACTTAGAGGAAATGAAAGTCTTACCCTCTGAGAGCACTCTCCTGAGAAACACAGCTGTGCTGCATATCTTGTGGTGTTTATAGAATACAGAATAATATCTAGAAAAAAGACTCTTCTGTCCTCCGTAGGTAAGTATACATGTCTAAGTGCTCCAGTACACCATCAAGATGATTGCTGCAAAATGGCATCATCCCATTGAGTGTTCACAGTTATCAAAGGTCAACTGTCTTTAATAAATTGCTCAATCTCCATGGGCAACTTTCTGATGGGGAAAGTTGATAGTTTCATTCGGTTAAAGGTTTCTATTGCATTCAGTTCTGTGAAAAGTAAATGGATATCAGCATTTCTTGGAAAGAAATTTTACCCGCCACCACTTGTAAAGGGAAAATAATACTTCCACAGAATTCAGAATTAAAATTGTATTTTGTTTCAATGGGAGATTAAGCTTTCTCTTTGGGCTGACATATCATCAAAAAATCTTGGATTTTATGTTATCAAAATAGAGTTATGATTAATCTGATTGTGGACTCATTGAAATAAAATTCTTACAATCAAGAAAACCATCCAAAAACTTCAGCAAAAAGAAATCTGATTGTTGAAGAGGTACAAAACACACTTCTGAGTAGAGGGCATGTTACTTCTAGTGGAAGGTGTCCCTGCCCATGGCAGGGGGGTTGCAATTAGATGATCTTTAAGGCGCCTTCCAACCCAGCATTCTATGATTTATGATACTTGCCTGGGCTTAGTAAAAAATCTCCAAACAATATCTGATATTCTTTTATATTTCTTTCAGGCTGAACAATGAAGAGACATTGCTCTATTGGTGCAAGGCTAAGAAGAAATTTGGAAATTTGCTGGTTGTGTCCATGCTGACTTATAAAGGAATCTTTTGATATAAATTCCATAATGAAAGACAAAGTAATGTACTAATTCAACCTTAAGAATGGATTTTGCACAAAGGAAACCTGTGGATTGTGACAGCAGTGCTCAAGGCACAGCATATGGGAAAAGACAACCCAGATGATCTCAAATCGTTTACCAGGACCAGTAGGGAAAGGTTGGATGCCTGTCTCTTTACTAATTAACTTCCTGCATTGCTAATACCTCTTTGTGTATGTCTTCAGCATTCTGGCACATCAAGCCAATCAGAGAGAATGAATATTCTTGTTTCCTATGTCTACATCACAGAACTGCTAGCCCTCTGTAATAGTTTCTGATTAATTTTTAAAGAAGTGCCTATAAACACAAAGTAAGCCTTAAGAATGGAGGTGATTTATTGACTAGTGATTCAAATAGCATTTTCCCTACCTGGGACATTCTACTTACTGTTGTGCTGGTCAGTCATGAAAAAAAAAAAAAAAAGAAAAAAAAAGAAAAAAGAAAAGAAAAGAAAAGAAAAGAAAAGAAAAGAAAAGAAAAGAAAAGAAAAGAAAAGAAAAGAAAAGAAAAGAAAAGAAAAGAAAAGAAAAGAAAAGAAAAGAAAAGAAAAGAAAAGAAAAGAAAAGAAAAGAAAAGGAGAATCTCTGGAGGCTGCCTAAAATAGGTCTGCATAAGTGCAATGTCAAATTGTCACAATGAGTAAGGCAAATAACTTTTTTCTTTTCTTTTTTTTTTTTTTTTTTTCCTTTTTTTTTAGGAACTATTAATGTAAATCCAGCCATCCAACCACTACTCAGGACAGAGTTGACTATTCTCTAAAAAGTAAGAAAAAATATCATTTACTTATTACAGTCATCATAAAAAATATTTAAATTAGATAAATTCTGTGAATGTTTTAAAACCGTGGAAAGATTCCATCCTTTTTAGATGACTTCTACAGATCTACTCATAAAGTCCAGATAAAATACCTCAGTGTTTCAAATATTCCATGTTTGCATTAATTTCTGCTAGTATGCCAATTGCTTGAGAACACTGGAATACAGGAACAGAAAAGAGACTGAATTGATAATTTGTTGCAGATAGAGGCAATGAGATGTTAATTACAGGACAGGAAAAACAGTCTCCTTTATGTTATTGCTTTTGCCTGGGTGTCCCGGTGAGATAAGATATTGTTCTAAATTCAGATTAGTCAAAGCAGAGCTAGATTTACATGGCATATCAGTGACTTAATGGGAGAGAAATGAGCTGATCCAGATAAAAAGCATGACAACCCTAATCTGTTTACACACTGGAACAGATGGCAGTTACATTTAGCTTCACCTGCAAAACCTCCAGCCAGATTCTTTCCCTGCTCCCTGGGTATTGCTCCTCTTTGTTCATTTGACCTCGTCAATGTGTATAAATATATGAGAGGAGGGTGTCAAGAGGATGGAGCCAGTCTCTTTTCAGTTGTGGCCAGAGAGGATGAGAGGCAACAGACACAAACTGAAGCACAGGAAGTTCCGTCTGAATATGAGGGGGCACTACTTTACTGTGAGGGTGTCAGAGCCCTGGGACAGGTTGCCCAGAGAGGCTGTGGAGTCTCCTTCTCTGCAGATATTCAAAACCTACCTGGATGTCATCCTGCTCAATGTGCTCCAGGTGATCCTGCTCAGCAGGGGCATTGGACTAGATGATCTTCAGAGGTCCCTTCCAACCTCAACCATTCTGTGATTTGCTGGGCTGTGCCTGCCTTAACACTGCTGCAAACACATGAAAGGCCTCTGCTTTTCTTGTCCATTGGGGCCATTCAGAGAAATTATACTAATTCAGAAATTTGTTAGTTGCCCTGTTGTAGTAGAAATAAGTCATATCCTGTTACATTTGAAGGGCACTTCTGCTTTTGGCGACAATAAGTGTACAATTGTCATTTTATGTCATATGAGTGCATTAAGCAAAGTGTTAGGTTAAGCCATTCAGATAAAGTAATTGTGAGGTTCTTCTCCTACAAGCCTTGCAGTAAGACATTTCTGGAAGGTACATATATGAAAAGCTGTGTAAAATAAAGGTGACATATAGAGGGTTAAAACCTGACCTATTTCAAACACCATTATTCCCAAAGCAAGTTTCAACCTCTTTGCTGATGGATGGCCACATGAATCAGTCTCTGACCATTACTTCATGTTTATCACAGGGGAATTTAGCATCAAAGCATTTAGTGCCCTCATGAGTAACACCTCTGTAATGGCATTTCATCTCAATTATGCTTCATAAGTCATAAATATTCCAACCTACTAATACTTTCTTGTATTGAAAAGAATGATCCAAATGTGAGCCGTAACCCACCCACTGCTGATGGAAGTGGTTACTTATTTGTCTGTAAATATCTTTAGGTCTGATCTCATATTTTTATCATACAATACAGCCTGAAATGTCTTTCTTAACTAAATGCACCATCCAGTATCAACTTCATGTGTGCCATCATCAAACTAAACAAATAAGACATTATATTGATATATTTGAGGTCTCAGAGAAAAATGTCCAGATCAAACCATCCAATATCTCTTGCAGTTAATTCACTCACCAATAAACACCAACAGTGAACAGCACTGATGGCTGCATGCAATATTGCCAAAGTACTATAGAAATAAGACAGCAAGTTGTCCTGGTTTTGGCTAGGATAGAGTTAATTTTCCTCCTAGTATGTATGGTACTTATGGTTAATTTTCCTCCTAGTATGGTACTGTGTTTTGGATTTAGGATGAGAGTAATGATAACATGCTGATGTTTTAATTGTTGCAGAGCAGTGGTTACACTAAGCCGAGGACTTTTCAGCTTCTCAAACCGCCCTACTAGTGAGCAGGTGCACAAGGAACTGGGGGTCAGAACCAGGATAGCTGACCCAAACTGGCCAAAGGGGTGTTCCATACTGTATGATGTCACCATGAGCAATAAATATATGAGGTGGCTGGCTGGGGGAGGCCAGGGGGAGGTGTGGCAGACCACTGTTCATGGACAGGCTGGGCATCAGTCACCAAGTGGTGAGTATTTGCATTGTGTATCACTTGCTTTATACAATTATTATTATTACTATTATTATTATTAATCTTTATTTTCTGTCCTATTAAACTGTCTTAATTTAAATCCATAAGCTTTTTATTATTATTATTATTTTCCAATTCTTTTCCACATCCCACTGGAGAGGGTGAGTGGAGAGGGTGAGTGAATGTTTGTGTGGTGCTTAGATGTTTGCCATGTTAAACCACAATAAAAGTGCTTGGTGTACATGAGAACTCCTGTAGTGGGTTTATGTGGCAAGGTTTTGGTAGCAGGGGGCTATAGGGGTGGCTTCTGTGAGAAGAATCCGAAGCTGCCCCATGTTAGATAAGGGCTTCTGACAAGAGCTGAGCCAATAAATGATGTTGTGCCCCTGTGAGAGCATATTTAAGAAAGGGGAAAAAAACTAAACACTGCTACTCAGCAGCTGGGAGTGTGTGAGGAGTGCAAAACAACACTGCAGGCGCCAGTGTTGTTGAAGAAGGAGGGGGAGAGGTGCTCCATGTGCTGGAGCAGAAATTCCCTGCAGCCTGTGGTGAAGCAGGCTGTCCCCCTGTAGCCCATGGAGAAGACTATGGTGGAGCAGGTAGGCCTTCACTGATGGAGGCTGCGGCCTGTGGAGGACACTCACTGGAGCAGATTCTGGGCTGGACCTGTGGCATGTGGAGAGGAGACCAAGAAGGAGCAGGTGACCTGGCAGGAGCTGCTGCCCGTGGGGAACCCGTGCTGGAGCAGTTTGCTGGACACCATGGTACAGACCCATATATGGAGCAGTTCTTGAAGAGCTGCAGCCTGTGGGCCATCCCATGGGAGGGACTCCATGTGGAGCAGGGGAAGAGAGTGACTGAGAAGGAGTGGCAGAGACAAAGTGCTGACCACAACCCCCATTTCTCTCCTTCCCCTGCACAGTTCAGGGGGAGGAAGTGGAGGAGGACAGATGGGGGGAAGGTGTTTTTTTTTTTTTTTTTTTTTTTTTTTTTTTTTTTTTTTTATTCTCCTCTGTTTCTCACTTCTCTAACTTGTTAGTAATAGACAATAAATCTTACTATTTTCATACTCTGAGTCTGTTTTGCCCATCATGATAATTGCTGAGTGATCTTCCCATCCTTATCTCAACCCCTGAGCCTTTTTCATCATATTTTCTCCCCCTTTCCCTTTGAGGAGGGGGAGTGAGAGAGTGGCTGAGTTGGAGTTCGGCCGCCCATCTAAGTAAAACCACCACAACTCCTTGAACCATCAGGAAGTGGGTCTGCTGGGAGGCAAAAGTTCCCATGGATACGGGCTTCATTTAGGAACTCTGAGACTGAACATAGTTTGTGTCTCAAAAAACACAAGCCTCCTAATTTAGTCTTTTGATTTTAAACTCTCTATTCCCATGTTCTGTAAAATTGTGTTAAGCAATTGTATACCTTGAAAACTTTAAGCTGATTAATTTGTATTTGGATAAGTGGATTCCCCACTTATTCTGTCTGAAACACTATCTTTTCAGTTCTGTATACCCTTGGGTATACATGGCTTCTGCTGTCCCTGTTCTCTGTGGAGATATTTTCCAAATGCTATGTGATCCTCCTGACAATCCAGTCAGTCTGTGGGCCTGCATCTTTAGCCTGTGCTTCTAAAATTACCTCACGATATGTTCATCTTAAGTGCCATAGCTTTGTGTGTACCTTTCTGTAATTAGGTGGCCTCATTGCCAATTAGAGATATCAAAACATGTGTTCAGAATGTTCTAGGTCATTAAAATGACTAATGGCAGAAAACAAACTGTACCTTTCCTAAACTCAATCTTCCTTTTATTAATCCATTTTGAAAGCAAATGAAAAGATATTTTTTTCTCATGCATTTATGCTTAACCTATTCAAACAATAGATTTTAGAAACTTTATCATAAGATATTATTTTTTCCTCTTTGTTTTCTTTTCTTTTTTTATTTTTTTCCCTTATCAATTATCTGAGCAATTTTATTCAAAACTCTTACCATAAGTATATTTCAGCCTTATTAATCATAAAATAATGGTGGAAATTATGAATGATTAGGGTTATACTTTTATAACTAGACAAGTCAGGTCCGGATTCATTGCCCAACAGACTCTCCAACTGACTCAATCAAATGTTGAATCAAGTCCTTAACATCCATTTCCTGAGCACATCTGTGCACAGAAGTAATGACATGCAGTGTGGATGAGATATAGAAAGCCACAGCAATGTCTCTCTGGTGTCTTAGTGTTCACAGGTAACAACACACAGATGCCTAATCCCAATGGCGATCTGCTATCAGATCTGATCAAAAAGACTTATGTTTTCCTCATGCATGTGCAAAACCTCTCCTGGTCTTGCATTATTCTTGCTGTTATCTATTCACCAAGCTGTAAGACAAGATGGTGGTTGTAACATCAAGGGTGTCTTGCAGATGATAGATAGATGATAGTCAGAAAATAAATAAAAAATACAGTTGAAGAGAACATTACTACTGTGATCTATGGTGGCTATGAAATCTTATTCCAGACAACAGGAGAGCTGTCTGGAAGACTCCCTCCAGAGTCTACTGGACTTCCATCTGAAGACTTAATTTTGGTCACAATAGTGCAAAAGATATATCTTTCAGCTTTGCAAATGTACATTTCCTGTTGTACTGGGGAAAATGAAATATCTCAAAACAACTTATCTTGAAGTAAAGCTGCAGAAATTGAAAGGTAAAGAACAGTCAATAAACCAGTGAGAGAGAATATTTTTAGGTACTAAGAAGAAGAGGAAACTACTCAAAAAAGAGACCCAAGATAAATTCTACTTTAAGTATCAAAATATTGACACAGACTTAGTAAATCAACTGCAAACAAATCTGTTAGGTCCAGAACAGAATGCTATTAGCAAATATGATGTCAAAGGGAAGAAAATGGTAAAAGAGATGTTTTGTTTCCTTGAGTTGAAAATACGTGTTAAAGAAAATGGAAGACTTGACAGAAATGTGAAGCTACTGGCAATCTTCTGTAAGTGTAGACACACATTGAGACCTATGGCAGAATTTGGAGCAAATATACATAACCAAAACTTTGAAGGGTTTCTAAAAGAGCTAATGGAAAGATGAGTTCAAAATGAGAAAAATGAAAAAGGCAGACAAAGATGAAGAGGACTCACAGATGGTATGTGAAGCTGCAGATACTAATTTTATAGAAAAGTGGGGAGAGATGGAAGAAAGTAGGGAAAGAAAAATATATATTTATTTTTACATAGAAGTTAACAATCAGCTAGAGCAGGTGTATCGTATGGATAAGAAGGCAGATGTGATCAACTGAACTCAGCACTGGAGTGATGCAACAATGAATGAATGAAAAAAAAAGAAAAGTCAATGCAAAGATATCTTCAGAGGATTATAAGTTCTCTTTGGGATGCAGTAAAACTGGTATTACAAAAATTTAACAACAAGATTAATTTGAGTTGGATGTGAAAATTTTCCATTTAAACTCTGATATTGTTACAGTTATTATTATTGTTGTCAACATCATCATCATTATATTTGTCACCATTATGTTTGTTTCTTAAAAACCTACCAAAGCAAGCAAATTTCTGTGTATTTTCATATTCTAAGCAAATTAAAAGGAATAGGATGTGTCTAAGTTAAGGAGTAATCTATCACTTTGCTAGTCATTTCGCCAAAATTAAATGGTAATTATTTCCTTCCCTAAGAGCTTACATTTTAAAAAGACAGTGACAGCAGGTACATGCAAAGATCTAACAGATAAACAGGGTGAACAATGTGTTACCATGGCACATTAGTTTAACTAATTTTTCTGAAAAAAAAAAGATGAAAATGAAAAGGAAGGAGAGGGTAGAGAAGGACAAGAGAGACAGAGTAGATGGGCTGAGAGACACCCTTACTTGACTAGACTCAAAAAGGAAGAACAGAAGACAGTTCCTCTCAATAATAGAAATTTCTTTCAAATTTACTAATTTTCCAGATGCAAGGAAAATAAAGAATGAAATTAATAAGGAAAAAAATAGGAAAAGGTAAAAACTCAGCTACAGTGCCTGATATTCCAAGTTTTACCATCACTGTTTCAACAAATTAGCGTGGTTAAAGTAACAATTTCTTAGCTACAAATTTCTTGCCAGCTCTACACTTACCACATAAAGAAGATGAAATATTTTGTTACCCTTTAGTAACTTAGATGTATAGTATTAATTAGAAAAAATTTACACATGGCATTCTATAAGAATTTTCTGTGAGAGCTCTGTTTTTTTTTTTTTTTTTTTTTTTTTTAATTCATATGAAAAATCATAGAACTATGGACATGCTTCATAAGAGTGGAAGATCATGATGGCAGAAACTAAAAATGGCATCTTTTTACCTGATTTGATAAATAAGCTGCAAGCTTAACATCTGTCACAGGTTAAAACAGGAGTAATCTGATATAGTGTTGAATTTTTAAGGGATGAGATCAGAACAGTGCAATTAATGTCAGTTAATATAATGTTGCATCAGATCTATGGTGGTTTATATTGATGACTGGGAAATAAGTATGACATCAAAGCTGTTACAGTGTGTGGAAGGCACAAAGAGACCCTTGGAGGAGTGAGCACTAAGGGAGAGCAGGTGGTTTCACCCTTCACTCTTGTTTCTACAAGATATTAAAATCCTTGGTGATCAAATGCATTGGGTAGGGCAGACTTTGAGCACTAATAAGACAAATCTGTACTGGAACATTCTTTGCTTTCTGCTTCCCAGATGACCTGGAGTTTTACATACTCACTTGGTGATACAGGGCAGAGGTGTAGCCTCCATTCATAGAGAAAAAGCAGTGTGGATGTGAGGGTGGATCACTCCATGTAGCTCTTATTAGATAAGATGGAAACAGAGACAAACTTTGCTCTCTCTTTTCTCCATTTACTCTTGCACAAAAGAATCCTCCAACAGGTTCCCAAAACATCTTATTTCTTGTGGCCTTAGATTTAATATTGCAGAGCAGAGAAATGAACCATAAAATGGATATTTTACCTAGAAAATTGCAATGAAGTACCTGAAAAACAACTCTATCTATAAAGTTTATTACAAAAATACTGGAAGGTTACTTGCTTATAGTGTATATGTATCATCATGGGGAAACATATAAACAAACAAAACATTAGGAAATAAAGGAAGTTCTATAGAAGAGCACAGTCAGAACTGGTGGCTAGAACCTGAAGTCAGACAAACTCAAGTTATAGACTAAAAACATTTTTTTAATAGAAAGTGACTAATTCATGAAACACCTTATCCAGGAAAATTATAGATGATTCATTTTAAGACTTCTCCATACCAAGAAATATCTTTCTGGCAGATATGATTTCATTTGACAGAATTTCAGCATAGGAATGACCAGTGAAGTGTAACAGCCTAAATTGCACTGAAGATTGGAGTGTTTTTTCTGATTGTTACTTATGACATTTATGAGTCTGGGAATCAGAGTCCAAGCTGCTGTGGTGTATACAACTGCAAGATAGCTATGCGATAAAAGATGTGCTGAACATTGAATTTTACATTCATGGACAAATCTATCTTTATTCTTATTCTTTTATCCTTATTCTTTCATCCTTATCCTTATCTTTATTATTTTAAATTGGACTCCAAGACAACAAAAACAAAAACACCCCCCCAAAAAGTCACTTAAGTTAATTACAAGTAAATTAAAAAACAAAAACAAAATGAGCACTCTTCAAAAACATCATTCTCAGTTTTCCTGTGAATTAGCATTTCCCATGCAAGACCTCACTCATATCATCTGAGATGGATGTTTTTATACCCAGGCTCTGAGTGCACAGTCCTGAAGTCCCAACCCTGTAGAAAGAGTGACTGGGAATATGGAGATCTGTGGCTGCTTAGGGTTCCCAGGACTTCCAAGACTTTTGGGATGCTGCCTCTCCAAGGTCTATGGCATCCAATAAGTAACCCATGCAGAGCCCCCTTGAAGCCTGCTTTATATCTAACAAAGATTACATCAGATGAAGATACCTCGGCGCCAGTGATTTGGCATTTCCTTGAGAAACTTTGTTTCAGTAAGAATTTTATGGACAGCTTTAATATTAAAAATTTACAATAAGAAAAAAAAATCCAGCCCCCATTATTTTATTTTTCTTGAGCACAAGTCTTTCTCAAATTATGAAGAATGCAGCTAATGTAGCAAATGTGTTCCAAGCTCAGAATGTGTGCTCAAAAATACCATTTAATGAAAAGAACACTTGATGTATTGGTTGCCATAGCAACAAGTCATGTTTACACAGAAGCCAAAATGGAAAGTAATATTTGTGACTGGGGTTCCAAGAGCTGAGTGGAATACTGGAATTGCATGGTCTCTGCACCTTTATATATTCTGGATTTCCTTCTTAATTAATTCTGTGCAGGGATGATGTTATGTGCAATGCTGTAGTTAGTTGCACAGAACTGTAGAAGAATACTAAGTGCAGATGACATTAAATTGTGAGAGGCTGTGGACTCCATCAACGGTAGAGAGGCCTTGCAGAGAGATCTATACAAATTAGAGAGCTGGGCAATCACCAACAATATTAAGTTTAACAAGAGCAAGTGCCAGATTCTGCATCCTGGAAGGGGCAACCCTGTATATATGTGCAGACTGGGGGATGAGAGACTGGTGATCAGGCCCGCAGTAAGGAATCAGGATTCTCTTTGATGGCATGTTGAATATGAGCCAGCAGTGTGCCCTGCCAGCCAGGAGGGCCAACCATGCCCTGGCATGCATCAGGCACAGCATTGCTAGCCAGTAGAGGGAAGGGATTGACCTGACAGCTCTAGTCTGCACTGGTGCAGCCTCATCTTGAGTGCTGTGTGTAGGTTTGGGCACCACAGTGTAAGAAGGACGTAAAACCATCAGAGTGTGTCCAAAGGAGGACTACAGAGATGGTGAAGGTTCTAGAGTACAAGATGTATGAGGAGTGGTTGAGGTCACTTGGTTTGTTCAGCCCAAAGCAGAGCAGGCTGAGGGGAGGCCTCATGGTAGCCTGCGGCTTCCTCACAAGGGAAGTAGAGGGACAGGTGCTGATCTCTGCTCTCTGGTGACAGTGACAGGACTCGGGATATCAGGGAGATGTTCTTCACTTAGAGGGTTGTTGCACAATGGAACTGGCTCCCCAGTGATGTAGTCACAGCACCAAGCCTGTCGGAGTTTAAGAAGCATTTGGACTGTGCTGTCATATGGTCTGAATTTTTGTGTAGACCTGTGTGGTGCCAGGAGTTGGACTCAATGATCCCTATGGGTCCCTTCCAACTTGGGATATTCTATGATTCTATGACCCAAGGGAATGGCATGGATGTGTGACGGGGAGCGTCAAGCTGGGTGTTAGGAAAAAGCTCTTCACCCAGAGGGTTGTCAGGCACTGGAACAGGCTCCCCAGGGCAATTGTCAGCATTGAGCCTGCTGGAGTTCAAGAAGTATTTGGACAATGCCCCCAGACATACAGGTTTGTTTTTTTTTTTTTGGTGGTTGTCCTGTGTGGGGCCAGGAGTTGGAGTTGATGATCCTTGTGAGTCCCTTCAACTCAGAATATTCTATAGTTCTATGACGCTGTGATAAAATAACGTGCAACCAGCTACATAGTAAAATGCCAATTACTGTAACTCAAGATTTCTGCTTTTTGCAAGGTAAAAAGTATTAGCAATCAGTCAGGCTCTTACTTGGCAACATTTCCAAGAACTCTAGTACTAGCATTTCATCACTCAGACTCACCACCAGAAGTACTGTCATATTTTTTTGGGTACCAAAATCAGAGGCCAGCTTCTAAGATGCTCAGAATGTCAGGTCTTGAGAGATTGCCTGATTAAAAGATGTGGAACAGGATGAATTTAAAAGTTCAGAAAAGGGTGGATTTAAAAGTTAGCTATCTTTTCTGCTCTTCATGAAAATATCAAATTTTAATTTAGTAGATTATTTGTTTGCCAAGTACCTCTATCTTTGTTGGAAAAAAAGTATTCACCTACACTGCCAGAGAGAAATCTTGTATATGAAATTTACCACTTAATCTAAAACAATCTTCAGAGTCTACCTTGAAAACTATAAAAGAGTTATGGTTTTGTAACCCAGCTGAAGACTATACACCCCAGCATGTTGGGACCAGCCTCATGGTCCTCCAAAGAAGCCTCCAGATCTCATGTTCTGACCAGTTTTGCTGTGGAAAGAGATTTATTTTTTATTTTTTAATTAAATCTGAACCAAGTCTTATGCTTTGATCCACTAGAGGCAGATCTGTGTCTACTTGCATAAAGTGATAATCTTATGTATTTACTTACTTCTTGCTATCTTTTATGACTCAGTGCAAATATATGATAATGTCATCTAAATGCAGGCCTGTGAAGTTAAGAGTTTTTTGTTCTTACTGTTTTCCCTGAGCTTAAGAGCAGAGGTTATTGTATGTCATCATTCTTTTTTAAAGCCATCTGATCTTTCAGTGAGGGGTATATCTACATGCCTATCAAACCTATAAGACTCAAAAAAACCCCCAAACCATCTAGCTACTATTCATAAAGTACTCACAGAGAACACTGGTACACACTGAACATGATTCATTACTGCATTTCTTGTCTAGCTCTGTTAATGGAGTAACAAGATGCTGAAGCATGATCAATCGGGTCAACCTCACAAATTTCCATGAATAAAAAAAAAATAAAAATAAAAATAAACTTTAAAAAAGCCCACTCCAATATGAAAAAAAAAAAAAAAGAAAGAAGAAAAGGCGGTTTCTTTCTTGGTTAACTCAGTTGTTCAGTCATTAAACTTTAGAAGAATAAGAAATGCTGCAGATTATTTGAATTCTGGATACCAATTAAAAATCAGTTTTTAACTAGAAACATATTTTGCCCATTCTTCTTTTTCTTTTCTGAAACATGTTTCATCCAGCAGTTGGTTAGGCCTTCTTGCTACAGACATTAACCATTTCTTTATATTTCTGCTTATTCAAAGCTTCAAGTCAAAAAGTGTAATGTTTTTTCTTGATAACCAAAAAAAACAAGAACCACTGTTTGATTAACCTTTGAAACCTTTGAAACCTTTGTCCCCACAGCACATTTGGGGGCTTTTTGTACTACCTGCATGCTAGTAAGTTCTAAGTTTTTGTGGATTTGTTCAACTCTGGCCTTTAATTCCTTCTTGTTCTATATGGCTTTCTCCAAAAAACTATCTTTAGTTCGAGGAACTTATTGATCCAGTCCCTGGTTTCTTAATGATTCCTCTGGAAATAATTCTACATGCAGGAAACACCTAAGCAGATCCAACCTTCTCAATGCTTTCTGACTTGGGAAGAAAACAGAAAAAAATCAGGACAACATTGCTATGATTTTCAAATCAGAGGTTCACAGAAAGCTGGATTTAGTTTATATTTGTTTACTTCACCTTTTTCCAGGGCGCAGTTAATTTTTTCTTGTTGTTGTGGTTTATTTTCCTTCTGATATGTCCTTAAAAGAATTTGATGCTGGGGACTGCATCACTGCCTAAGACAGCTTAGTACTTTGTCATTAGAAATTAGTCCTTAATAGATAAACTGATCTTGCTGACTTTTCCTTATTTGTCCTTAAATGACTAGTCGTTCAGTACCTTCATCAGCTTGTCATTCTTTAGCATATGTCCCAGAACTTTCCTATGTTTCAAATAAAGAATAACACCTCCTTCAGAACCTCAACTGGTTCTTGATTCTCCTCTTTGCTCTTCTCTGGACTCTTCCTGATCAGCTCAATGAATATCTCTCCATAATTGCAGTGCCCTAGTCTGGCCATCTTTCTCTAGCTGAGCACGATTAGAACAGTATGATTGATTTTTATTTTATTTTATTTTTTATTTTTTCTGTGTATCCGTGTTTATATTTCCTCTTCTCCATATAGATTTTCAAATTTCTCAGCATCTTCAGAAAGTCATGCTCAGCTTCTGATTACTAGAGGCAATAAGCCTGTTGGCCGGTGATTCCCAGTACTCAGTAGAGGTGGCTGATTATTCCCACCAAGGTGCAGTACTTTGCTCTTGTCCCCATTGAAAAGCATCCTTTTTTGCTTCTTGTTGTCAGGAGAAAAGAGTATGTTTTTATTGTCTCAGTATGTTAGGCCACAAAGTCTTTGAGTGGCCTCCATTATGGCACTAAATGCTTGAACCTTCCCAACACCATCAACATTTATTTTTCCATCTGGCTGAATAAAAGAACAGGCCTTTCCTTGATTTTGCTCTTATTACGCCGGCTAATATTTTATTGTTACTTTGTATTTTCTTTGTGAATATTAGTTCATTCGGTACCTATTAAGGGATTATTATTATACTACAATATAGATAGATAAAATAGATACAATAGGACAATAGATAAAAAGCACTATTATTTATTTATTTATTTTTTAAGTAGTAAGTTGAGGTGCAAATAATTGTTGTTATTAATAAACTAACTACACTTCTGGTACTTGATCTCCTTTCTAAGATCTTGGTATGTGGACTGTTGTTTTTCCTCAGAGGGGAACACTGTGTCTCTCCCACTTTGATGCACAGCCTTGGGCCGCAATGGCCCAACACTAATTGAAATTGTCTCAGCAGGTCTAAGTGCTGTTTTGCACTTTTGTTCTTTCCAGAAGTAGTAATGTTTTAATAGACTGACCAGACAGCCTTCTTAAAGACAAGTATTATTTCTTTAGAACCAAAGCTTTTCAGCGAAAATCAATCTTTATGCAATAAGCTGTCTACTCACATCTTTAGCTCACTGGTTGCCTACATTTGGTTATCTCGATAGGATAAAGTTTACAACAGACCCTCTCAAAGATCTGGGCACAATGATGTCTTCCTCTAGATGGAAGATCAACTACCTTATCTTGGGAATAAAGACAAGTATTTTTGTACAGAGAAAAAACAAAACAAAACAGAAAAAAACTACATCGTCTTCTTTTTCAGAGATGAAAATACTTCATAAATATTTTTTACTAGCTTTGATTCATCTGTTTCTAGTATGGGCAAAACAGTTTCCCAGTTTTGGGAGATGCAGCACAGAGAGTAGCATGGATCACCCTCCATCTTCCCATTCCCACTGTGCTCATTTAGAAACAATTTATCCAGATTCAGTTTTTGCTTTTCTCCTTGATCATTATAACTATTTTTACCAGTGGCCTACTATTAAGAAAAATCAATACCTTCTTTACAGGATATGTGTCTCATTGGCAAGATTGCATATAGCACTACCAGTATTTCCAATTTCTGTGTGGTACTTATTCAGCTCCTCGTCTTATATTATTCTTGTTTTCTATGTTATGAGATTAATTATAACGACAGTAAGATTCCTGCTCCAGGGAACATGTTACTACTGTTCCAGAAGACTTGTTCACTTTAATGCCTAAAATGTGTCTACATTTTAGTAAGAGATGGAATAATTATTATTTTTTTTTGGCCCAGGTCTGAATATGCATTTTCCCAACTGACTTTTCAGGTACCTCTGGCATCTCAAAGGCAGGGAAAAAGGTCACATTGAGTTTCTATCAGTCAATGCTTTGAAAGAGGAAAGGCTTCTTCAAAGGTTTAATATCACTTAGGTGACTCCTCTTAAAATAACATCATTAGACTTTATTCATCAAAGAGGAGCTGTAGGGTGTGTGGTAAAAAGGCCACTCAAAAGATCGTGATAACCCACTACATATAAAGAAAAAATATCAACACATCAAAGCAGATACATCATATCAAATACATGTATTGTACTGGAATTGTAGTTGGTGTAGTAAGTCCATATGCAGAAGTTGGCTATACATTGAGAGATAGCATGAGAAATGTGAGACGAGAAGCCCTAGCTTACTAGAGAAACTACTGAGAAACTGGGAGTTATAGCTATAGATGTGTGAGAATTATTATTACCTTTTTTTTTTTTTGGGGCGGTGGGGGGGGAGGGTGAGGAGGGTGAGGAGTGCAGTGGGAGGGAGGGAAGAAGGGGGATACCAAAATCACACAACAGGTGAGTAAGAGGATTTATGGCTGGACAGCCAAATTCTTTTTGGGTGAAAAATGGTGGTGGAAATCTGAAACAAAACAAAACAAAACAAACAACCCCCCCCCAAAAAAAAAAAAAAACACACACAAAAAAACATGAAAATCAGACCTGCAGCTATTAAGTGAAAGTACAAGAATATAGTAGGAGACCCCAAACTGCTTAGGAATTAGCTAGGGGTAATCCTGAGCACATCTACACCATTGACAACCTGCCTCTCTCTGTGCCTAGGCCTTCTGTCTAAGTATTAAACAGGATATATATATTTTTTCTTCTTTAACTATAATCTTCATGTGCTAAAATATTCTCAATTCTCAGACTTAACACTTCAGTACATGTGAATAATGCAGCCTTCCTGGGCTTCTCCTAATGCATCTAATTTATATAAATGAAATATTGTGATGTTAAAAGGGACTTCCAGCTGACTGCATGAGGTTAAACAGCTGCTGCTTGTGAATGGAAATAGGCTATTTAAACATCAGACGTTGACTTCATATGAAAATGTTAAGGCAAGCCATAAACACTTATTGAGACCACTGCTTATTCCTAGTATTTAGCCTAATCTGAAGGCAAATGGAAGTTCCTATGGTATGATTTTAGGCTATTTACAGGGAAAAGCAAATGCTGCTGCTTTCTACTAAATAATTTGCACCCTGAATTTATATATATCTGTGTATTTACTTTATAATTTTTTGCTACCACTGACTAACTAGTGCTCTTCATGCCAATTTTTAGTGTGGATACACTTATTTTTCATTGCATTTGAATAGGATCTGGATTTCTGTGATGTTTACTTGTAGTAAACTCTATGGTTCATCACTGTGAATCTGGTTGATTCAGCTGGGCTGTGACCCTGAATGAAAATTACTAAGTGAGTAACACCAAATAATAAATTTCATGATTTTTGAGCAATTTTCTGTTCCACAGAGTAAAACGTGGGACCTGTAAAACCTGCATATCTTTTATCAGTGGTCCTAATCTGGCAGGGTGAAGGACACATACAGGTTTTGAGACGCCATTGGGAAATCTGCCAGAGGACATCTCAAACATATTTACTGTTTCTTCCTGATCTGCTGCAGTTCATCAAGATGACAGCCTGTATTACAGAAATTATACACTGAGAAGAACTTTTGTAAATGGACTGACTATCTAGTCTGCCTACTCTGAACTCACGGTATTTAGACAGGGAGTGCTGCATGATTTACTGTCTTCAGGGATGGTGACAGGGGATACTGAGAGGACAAAAAGAAAGAACCAGAGCTCTCACCAGAGTTTGGAGGGATACAGATGCAATCCAGTATTTGGGAAACTGCCATCTTCAATCAGGAATTGTGGAGAGAGGCTGATGGGATGGACATGAAACTATGGAAAACATCTCTCTCTATAGCCCGATCAAACCAGTCAGAAGCCTTTCTTCTCCTAATTTATATTTAAGTTAAAATTCTACCCTTTTGTGCAGAATTGAGACAGATTCTGGAAAAGGTGCATTTGGTAATTTGTAAATGTGATGGACTAACAGATCAACTGCTTGTGTTGTAAGCTAGTGGTTGCTGTTTGCCATTAGGAAAAAATCCTGACTGCAGGCAAGGTTATTGAGATATGTTTAGTGCTACTGTCTAGAAAAGCCAATGGAGACTACCCCAGGAACGTTATGGTGCTGGCTGCTTACACTGCTGAGGCTATTATAACCTTGAGATACAAACTATGTAGCAGTGAATAACATATATTTGTCTAATAGCTGATACTTAGACCAAACACTTGAGTACAAGAGTAGAACTGCTCACTGGGTGTCATTGCAAAGATTGTACATCTTAGCCACTGGTGGCAGCTTTTTGTATATAAGCTGCACTTTTTATCCCTGGGTAGAATAAAGATCACACAGCAGCCAACATACTATAAAAGCTTAAAGAGCAAATATGTATTTGGCTTTATTTTGCCATTCTTCCATTTATATTGTGATCAGTACAAAGCCAACTTTAAAAGATTAGTGTGAGAAAGTCATACCACTAATGTAAAATGTTAGTATATTGTCTAAACCCCTGACTGACTGATTTTTCTTACTAAGAGTCCCATAATTATTAGCTTGCACAGAACATTGTGCCTATTGTGACTGCTGAGGAAATGCCTATGAAATATTTTGTTGTCAAACAAACACCACCACCACCACACCACCCCAGCTCCCAAATTTAGGCAGGAACAAAGTTTAAAAGGGTCACCACAGGCTTGCCTGGAGTTATTCACTTGGTAGTTCTTCAGTCAGGATGGCAGAGGCAAAAGTTTTGCTGAACACAGGCACCCTCCATCCATGGGAGGAACACATGCATTATGTCTACAAACCTCCCCTAGAGAACAAGCACAAAACTGTGTACAGATCAACGCTTTGCACTCAGCAGTGGCTCTCAGATCAAAATTAGATTTTAAGTTCCACTGAAAAGATAATGAGGAAACTATATGTCCTTCTTTGCTCCACTCTCAAGGAAGAACTTTGCAAAAGTGCAGTCTCTGGTGGAACAAAGAGGAACAAATGTACAAGATATGTACCTGTAGGCTTAATTTAATTTTATTCGTTTATGATTGATTATATGAAATGATAAATAGATCTTGGACTTTTTTTAAATAACAATAATATGATTCCACCTACAAAAACTGTCTGCCACATTGTTTACGCACTAAGGCAGTTACTTTTACCCCATAGACTGTCATGTCCTCAAGGTTGCATGGGTTGGATTGCTGTGTATGAACAATGAAATAAAGTGAATATATTTGTTTGGATTGATCATGATAAGAGCTGTCCTGTTATTTTTCAGTATGATTTGTGGGTGATTATACAAGAAAAAACAAACAAACAGATAAACTTGCATTCAGATTTGCTTCACTTTCAGAGGATTTATGAGCTTATGCACCTGATGGAAATTTGGCCCTAAGAGACCTAAAGCAGAATTAGTGTTTCAAAATAAATCTTCAAGTAGCACTTTCATTTTTAAAACTCCTACGCTGAGCAACTGACACTCTCTTTCACATTGCACCTAGAAGCAGAGTAAGTTCTAAAACAGAAGTGACAATTTCAGCTGATTATATAATTCTTCTTCATTTCATTTCATTTCATGTAAGTCACTGTTATGTTTTATGCCTAACAGTCACTTACTCCAACTTGAAACAATTAATCCTGGTTATAGTTCAGAAGCAAGTGTGTGATCCTTGTGGAATGATAGGTGAACGTAAACAGAGAAGATGCTTACTCACTGATAGTGTTCAAACCACTCAACAATGATTGGGAACATTGTGCCAACTGTTGCAACAAACATTTCTGTAACATGAAGCAACGCTTCACAGCAATGCCCTTATCAATACACCAAAAGGGAATCTAGAGCACTCTTTTGGGAGTTCTCTAACAAAACTTTCTATCATTCAGTGCTCTTTTTCGAGACACACATCTATAAAACTGACAGGAAAGAAAACAAATTGTCTTAATTCCCCTCTGTACATATATAGAGATCATTGTGTTCCTGGAAATTCTCCAATGCCATCTCTTCCTCTTATCGCTATGTCTGCCTTAGAGACAAGTACTGCCTGGAGACTAGTTGGTGTTTTTACTATTTTTTATTAAAATTAAAAAATGTATATTTTTTAATATTTTGCTTTCATATTTTATGAAAGAAAACTCTTTTTTTTTTTTTTTTTTTTTTCTACTTTGATCTGAACTCTTTGGTGTCTGGAGGCAGAGGCAATACTGTTTCTCTCAATAAGTTTTGATGAGGTAATACACCATGTTTCTAAACAGATCTAACATCAGGCTTACAGGACTCTTACCATATAAACCATAACTCAGGATAAATTCTCCTTAGTTTACCCATTGCAGTCTGCAAAGTCTTTGCAATCCTCTTCTTATTTGCCCCATGATAAGAAAAAAGAAAAAAAAAAAAAAAAAAAGAAGTACAAAATCACTATGTCTTCCTTTCATTTGAAGGCACAAAAACCACTAGGAAAATCTCAAGTCTCTCTTGCTTTTGAAAGCTGATTCTTATTTTTTTAATTCTCATTGGACAACTGACAGAAGCTGTGATGAACAAAACCTGTCTTTCAGCTTCTGAGTATTGGTATTACCAATTCAGATGCTTTTTGGTCTAAATATGCTATAATGAAGGTGAAAAAAATAATTCAGGGCATCTTCCTTTTTAATACCAATTGAAACAGCAGTCCTTGGTCACAGGACAGGGGGTAGGTCAGGCAACTTTGGGGCTAAAAATATCCCATTATTTCTATACATTTATATTAAACAAGAGCTGATGGAAAGGACACAAAGTTTTCCTCTCTCCTATAAAAGTTTTCATTTTGGTAGTATGAGAGGCTTTGCAAGGGGGCAAACTTCCATCTCACTTTTCCACATCTTTTTCTGCTTCCTCATTTGTAGCTTTATGATAGGAGCCTGATAGGGGCATTAACTAATGCCATGAAAGTGATATGTGCTCTGAAACGTTGTACTGCAGAAAGTGTCAAGGTGAGCTAGTCAGAATATTTTAATAATTGCACAACATTATATTTTTTGTCCAACTCAAAGCAGTTTGTGGAGTCTTATCTTACAAAATTTCAGAAGGGTAATGACTAAGGCCTAGGGTTCTCTGGTCATTTCTATTCAGAGAAAGGAAGTATAGGAAAGCTTAAAACTAACCTTTCAAATCTGGAAATAAGTTTTTGTTGTATTTTAATTTTGTCTGAGGATTTTTTTTTTCCTCATCAGGAAACTATTTTTCTTGAAACATCAAAAGCTGTAAAAATTGGAATTAGTGTTCTTGAGACATCTTAGTTTTCAAAATCAATGAAACATCTTCCTTAGACACTAATGGGCTCTTTAAAAAGTCCCCTGTGCAACAGAGTTGAAACACTACATGAAAGTTATTTCTCTCCCACATTAAAAAAACAGTTTTGTCAAATACAGCACAAAATGAAGTGGTAGTGTCAGATGATGAACATCAATGACAATATGTCTCTGTGAAACCATGGATAACTAAAAATTCTGTATTTAGTGAATCAGTATAGATTCATTATCAAAATGCTTTCAGCACAGGAAATCTGAAGTTGTTGCAAGGTGCGAAACCTGTGCATTGTAAATGAGCATCACAGTTTATCTGCCAGATGATGTTTCTTATTTTTATTTATTTATTTATTTATTTATGGTTGGTTGTTTTATTTGGAGCTACTTAAGCCACATCTAACAGAAAAAAAATATTTCAAGACTCCTCCCCATACACTTTTTTTTTTTTTTTTTTTTTTTTTTTTAAACAAACATGGTCATAAGGCAGTCAGAACACTGTGAAAAGAATTATCTCTCTGAGACGTAGAAAAATCACTCTGAGCCAACCTCTCAGTTTGGTGAGATAAATCTAATCATGGGGCTTCTGTCTAACACACCTGTGTGTCAAAAGAATGCCCAAAGGACAAACTGAAAACTGATACTGGAGAAAAGTAAGGCCCACATAGGTAAGACATGAAACCCAATGAAGGTAGAGCAGGTCCAGCCTCTGTACAGTATGAGCAATGACTCAATTTGAGGATTTTGCTCACCCACACCAGCAAGCTGGAGAAGCAGTATGCTTTTGGAGTGGCCATAGGATCCTGACTAGAACTATTTGTTTACTTGAGGACTTGGGACTAAGTTTGAACAAGTGTTGTGATGGGTTCTCAGTTGAATTCTGCCCTTTGAGGCACCATCAGCCTTCACAACATATGATCCTAATCTGCGCCACTGTGAAAAGAATCCCCCTTACTTTAATTTCTCTCCCTCACTCCAAACTCAATGGAAAGGATAATAAAAAGGATAATAAAGATAATAAGAAGTGTTTTGTTTGTTTGTTTGTTTGTTTGTTTGTTTGTTTTTAATATGTAAACAGTAAAAGGAAGACTAGAAATAGTGTGTCCCCTGCTGAACGATGGGGGTGTCCTGGTAATGGGGGACGCTGACAAGGTGGAGATACTGAATGCCTTCTTTGCTTCAGTCTTTGCTATTTAGACTACCCTGGGGGACTCCTGGACTCTGGAGGGAGAAGAAAGTGTCTGGGAAATGGAAAACTCCCCCTTGGTTGACAAGGGAGTGATCTGGGAGCATCTGAGTGGGATCAACACACACAAATCCATGGGCTCTGATGAGATGCAACCATGTGTACTGAGGGAATTTGTGGAGGTGAACGCCAAACCACTCTCTATCATCTTTGAAAGTTTCTGGAGAACAGGAGAGGTGTCTGAAGACTGGAGGATAGCCAATGTCACTCTGGTCTTCAAGAAGGGCAAGAAGGAGGATCTGTGAAACTACAGGCCAGTCAGTCTCACCTCTATCCCTGGAAAGGTGTTGGAACACCTTGCTTTGGATGCCACCTCCAAGCAATTGGAAGAGAAGAAGGTTATGAGGAGTAGTCAGCATGGATTCACCAAGGGGAAGTCATGCTCGACCAACCTCATTGCCTTCTATGATGGCATTACCAGCTGGGTAGATGGGGGGAGAGCAGTGAATGTCATCATCTACCTTGGCTTCAGCAAGGATTTTGATACTGTCTTCCATGACATCCTGCTAGCAAAGTTGAGAAGGTGTGGGATAGATGAGTGGATGGTAAGGTGGGTTGAGAACTGACTGGCTGAGCTCAGAGGTTGGTGATTGGTGGTGCAGCGTCCAGATGGAGACCTGTGACTAGTGGTATTCTCCAGGGATTGGTGTTGATCCAATCCCTTGTTCCGATCTTGATCTGGTCTTGTTCAACATCTTCATTGATGACCTTGATGAGGGAATAGTGTCCATGCTCAGCAAGTATACAGATGATACAAAGCTGGGAGGAGTGGCTGACACACCAGAAGGCTGTGCTGCCATTCAGTGAGACCTGGACAGGCAGGAGAGCTGGGCAGGAAGAAACCAAATGAGGTTGAATAAGAGCAAGTGTAGAGCCCTGCACCTGGGAAGGAACAACTACATGTATCAGTACAGGCTGGGGGATGACCTGCTGGAGAGGAGCTCTATGGAGAAGGTCCTGGGGGTCCTGGTGGATGATGGGTTGACCATGAACCAGCTGTGTGTCCTGGTGGCCAAGAGGGCCAATAGGATTCTGGCACGCATTAAAAGGAGTGTGGCCAGCAGGTCAAGGGAGGTGATCCTTCCCCTCTACTCTGCCCTGGTCAGGCCTCACCTGAAGTACTGTGTCCAGTTCTTGGCTCCCTGGTACAAAAAAGACAGGGATCTCCTGGAAAGAGTCCAGCAGAGGGACACAAAGATGATACAGGGCCCGGAGCATCTTCCCTATGAGGAAGGCCTGAGAGACTCATGTCTCTTCAGCCTGGAGAAAAGAAGATTGAAAAGGGATCTTATTAATGTTTACAAATACCTGTAGTGTAGGAGACAGAGGAATTTGGCCAACCTCTTTTTAGTGGTTTGTGGGGATAGGACAAGGGGCAATGGCCACAAAATGGATCATAGGAAGTTCCGCACCACTACGCGAAAGAACTTCTTCACGGTGAGGGTGACGGAGCACTGGAAGAGGCTGCCCAGGTAGTTTGTGGTGTCTCCTTCTCTGGCGATATTCAAGGCCCATCTGGATGTCTACCTGTGCAACCTGCTCTAGGGAAATTGCTTTGGCAGGGGGGTTGGACCCGATGATCTCTTGAGGTCCCTTTTCCCCTACAGTTCTGTGATTCTGTGAGAGTGATGGCATTATTCCAGGATTATCTCTGCAAATCCATTTCCATTAAAGCCAAGTGGGAACTTTTTCCTTTTAATCCCTAAACTCTTCAGTTCTGGAAAATGGAAGTAATCTTGAGTTTTTCTGGTGTTATTAAATAAGGAAATATGTAGCGGAATGATACACTGCCTGTCATTTTATCTGAGTTTAAGACACAATATGTTTTCTAACCCTATGACATTCCTTTGTGTTCTTCTTAATTAGAAAAAAAAGTTGGCATTCAGATTCAGCACAGTTTTGGATATCAAAAATTGTTCATTTCTTTTAAAATCTTTAGCTAACTAATTAGTTTCCAAGGCTGAAATCAGATGTTTATAAGACATTTAAGCAGAAAAAATCAGTATTCTATTGAGAATGCTGTTGGCCAAGCTGTTCACCAAGCTAAAGCTATTCACTTTGCAAATCCGGAAAGTAGCATCTTTATAAATATGAGATCTTCTAAAAAAATAAAGTTTCTATTTAATATCATCCCCAAGTCCCTATACCTTTAAATAAATAAACACCTTCTAAATATTTTTTAGACAACCTCAAAGGTAATGTTTACAATGGAAGGTGTGAAAGCAACAGAAAAAATGACCAAATAAATTCCTGAAAGTTATTTGAAATAAGCCTATTTATACTAGAATGCTTTCCTAAAAAGTAGATTTATCATTGATTTTGAGGTGATAAAATATTATTTATCCTTGTCAAGAGTGGCCAGCCTTTTCAAATTTATTTTAAATGAAAAACACAATAAATACATTACTGCAGGTGATGTAAACTAAATATTATTAGTTATCATCATAGCAGAATAGAAAATATCTGACTAACCTGAAATATAACTAATTATTGATACTAGTTGATCAGGATGTGTTGGAATGATATGGCTGGAAATTATCGTTTGAATTCTCTGATTCCTGCAGGCTTCATCGTCCTTGAAACTGTCAGCCAACTCACAAACTCACACAAATGTGCATATGCAATCCATACCATACCTTGAGAAAATACTGTAGGAAACTTTTGCTACACATTTCTGCTTTTTTCCTGGGTTTAATTTCTTTTCTTTTTGTACTGAACTGGAGCAGAATAGAATAAATCAGTTTTCATTCTTTTCTTCAGACTTTTCAGTCTTTCCTCATTCATTGCTCCCAACAGAACTATGAGAAAATTTCTCATAGTTTCCAATCACCAATGGTGTAGAAGAGAGGGCTTCTGTCCTGCAACCTCATAAAAGGAGTTCCACCTTGTTGACTCAGGCATGTATGGGAGTAAAATAGTGGAATTTTCAATTCACTGGCTAAAGAAAAATCTCAACATTTATTAAAAAAAATTGAACTTAAGTCAAAAGGAAAATACCATGCCTATTATTATTATTATTATTATTATTATTATTATTATTATTATTATTTATTGTATTTTTTAATGCCAGCAAAAACACATTATATTTAAAATAAAATTCAATATCTCCTTTTCCTTGGATAGAATGCAACATTTTTATGGATATAAAAATTATGATGATTTTAAAATGAGAACTAAATTTTAAAATTTACTTCTGAGAAAGAAAAAGAATAGACTTAACATATTTTGTTTCCTCATTTAAAATTCCAACATTTGACAGAAAATATACTTTATTGCTAAGTATATGAGTAATGTTATTCTTTCTGAAGTTACTTTAGCTAGCAAAATTACTTTTCTCACAGTTAAAAAATATCTCCTTATCTCTCTTTTGAAAAGTACTTTAGTGGTTATGGCTGAATCTTCAATGAACAACACTGGGAGAGCCATCCTTGCTGTACTTGCAATAAATTATTATCAGAGGTTTTCCTTCACTTAGTGCCTGTTAAGGAAATGATGTACAACAAAGAAAAAGTAAACATACCCTGGTCCATCTAATTCCTATTAAGATAGTCCAGAACATGTCCAATTTTCAATTCTGAAATTTCACAGCTTGAATAACAAAAGCAGGTCATCTAACCTTTTTTTTTTTTTTTGGCTAGTGTTATGATGGATAGGCTTGCTGCTAACAGGGACTGTGGTCTACATCAGGATTAGTTCTCGTGTATTTGGTTATACCTGCTCTCTCCTCTCAAATAAGGTCTGCTCTTTTTGCTTCTCTAGGAGCATTGGCTTCTCTTGGGAGCAATCACCTTATTTCCTGATCCATAAAAATGCATTGGTCTTATCAATGTTTTCCTCTGGGAACATCAACAGAGAAATATTGTGTGCTAGGAGCTTAATTATTCATTAGTTTATGGCCAGCTTCTTCATAAAACTTCCTCTTTTATAATCACCATTTCAGCTGATGTAATAATAAGAAGACAGTAATATTGTGCCTAAAACAACTCCCCTACTAAGAAAGAAGTGGAAGCAGATGTTTAGAGTGGATGGCTGGTGGATTACTGAAGTTCTTTTCCATTGCTATAGAAGCCCTGGGTAGACATGCATTCAATTTAAGTCAAATAATGCACCTTGCTTTAAATTAAACCCCCTGTGCATTTTGATGCCAGGGAACCAATTCATGAGGGTTCATCACGTGTCTACAAAATAAAATCATTTTTCTCTCGTGAGTTTCTAAAGCTTAAAATATATATTCCCAGAACAGGCCCAGTAGCATGAATTTTTTAGTACACTTACTGTAAAACGATAAATGATACACTACCAATGACACCATGCATCCTATTTTTCCTCAAATCACATATGAATATGATTTTATCCACCTGGATTTTTGTTGTTGTAACAGAATCACACTTACGTCTGTTTCCCATCATGTTTGGGTTTTAGATCTCACAAAGTATTCAGTGGTGATAGTTTTTTCTAACAGATCTTCTTTTTAAATTGCTCTGTTTATGCAAGCTCTATATTAAAAGCATATATATGTGTGTATATATATGGGTGTGTATACATATATATGTGTGTGTACACATACATACATATAAATGTACTTGAAGTTCTTACAGGCATTCTTTCTCTTCCAAAATGGTGATCTATTTGACTATGGAGCAGGACTGTATCATCAGGTATTATGTATTATCTACATTAATTTCCTTTCTACCTGCAAGATTATGATATATTTTCAGCAAATTTATATAAAATGCATATTCTAATGCATCAGATATTTTATTGTTTAGCAGCCATCCAGTATACAAGAGACAAGAAAGAGGACAGAGATCGGCTATTTGCTGGATATGGGACTGGAAGAGTTTGGCTTAATTTGCAACAAATAATCAGACTAGGTATTGGGAAAATACTCAAAGACAGTGAAGCTCTGGAACAGGTGAAGTGGAAATGCTGCTAAATTTTGAACGTTTACAGAACAGGTTAATCAAAATTTGTCATCTGTGGTGCAAACAGAGCTGACCATTTTTCAGGACAAAAGAGGGAGCTTACAGGTATCCTGATGTTCTTTCCACAGACATAGTATTCGCATGTATGGTAATCTAAAAATCATTTATGGTAACCCCATCATATCCCTGGTTTCTGCTGGTTACATAAAAATTTTATTGTTAATTTGCAGAGTTAATCATGAATAACTGATTACCCGAATTTAGAAAGTGCCATCCTGAAAAGTTCAGTAATTTGAGGCATGCCACTATTCAGAAACTCAATTTAGTTAATCATCCCATGTATATCAGGGAGATCTAAATTTCCAGAGTTTCTGGTGCTTCCCTGGTAGCTCAGACTCATCAAGACATGTAAAAATCAGGATATAAGTGATCCATAATGGTAACATCTCCTATTAGAGTCCTACCCGATCTTAAAAGCCTAACTGATGTGTTTGCTACTTTCTGGCTCTTACCTGAAGCCCAATAAAAGGGAGTCTTTCTGTATTTTTGTTTGACAGCATTACAGAGATGAACCTATGAAATAGTTAAAGCATATTTTGAAAACTGGCATATGTTTCCATAGGTAAATCAAGCATACCTATGTGCTACAAAATATATTACTATGTGGCTGAAAAGGAGAAGGAAAACGAAATCTGAGATGGCAAACTGTTCAGGTACGTTATACATTTATAGACTCATAGAATCATTTAGATTGGAAAAGACCCTTAAGACTATCAAGTCCAACCATCACCTAATACTACCAAATGCTCCACTAAACCATGTCCCTAAGTGCTACATCTACATGTCTCTTAAATGCCTTCTGGGTTGGCAACTCCACCACTTCTCTGAGCAGCCTGTTCCAATGCATAAATACCTTTTTCATAACTAAATTCTTCCTGATAGCCAACTTAAACTTTCCCTGGCACAATGTGAGTCCATTTCCTTGTGCTCTATCACTTGTCACCCCAGAAAAGAGACTGACACATTTGCTGTAATCTCCTTTCACGTAGTTGTAGAGAGCAATGAGGTCTCCTGTCAGCCTTCTCTTTTGACTAATCCCCAGTTCCTTCAGCTGTCCCTAATAAATCTTGCTAGCTTCATTGTTCTTCTCTGAACATGTTCCAGCAACAGAATATCTTTCTTGTAGTGAGGGGTCCAAAACTGAACATAGAACTCAAGGTGGGCTCTCACCAGTGCTGAATACAGAGGGACAATCACCTCCCTGGTTCTGCTGGCCACACTGTTTCTTCCACAGGCCAGGATGACACTGGCTTTCTCGGTCACCTGGGCATGCTGCTGCCTCATGTTCAGTTGGCTATTGACAGAAAAAAACAGGTCCTTTTCTGCCAGGCAACTTTTCATCATCTCTTCCCCAAGCCTATACCACTGCATATAGCTGTTATGTACCAAGTTCAGCCTTGTTGAATGCCATATAATTGGTTGTAGGCCATTGATATAACTTGTTTTTTTACAGGTCCTTCTGCAGGACCTTTCCATCCACAAGCAGATCAACATTGCCACCCAACTTGGTGTCATCTGAAAAGTGTTGAGGGTACACTCGATTCCCTCATCAAGAGAGTTGATAAAAATATTAAACAAAACTGACCCCAATACTGAGCCCTGGGGAACACCATTTGTGACTAGCCTCCAACAAAATTTAACTCTGTTCATGACTCCTTGGGCCTGGCTATCCAGACAGTTTTCAACAAGCGAACAGTACCTCCATCCAAGACATGAGAAGCCTGTTTCTCCAGGAGAATGCTGTGGGAAACCATATCAAATGCTTTGCTAAAGTCCAAGTAAACATTCACAGCCTTTCCCTTGTCAACTAAGCAGCTCATCTTATCATAGGAGGAGATCAGGTTAGTCAAGCAAGATCTGCCTTCCACAAACCCATGTGGATCAGGTCAGATCACCTGGTTGCCCTTTATGTGCTGTGTCATAACACTCAAGATGATCACACTTATACATATGCATTTTATTGTCCTCTGTTCAAAGCAGTTAAATGACCTGCACAAATTGCTCCAGAGCATTGTATTCCTAGGACTATAAAAATATTATAGTAGATAAGCGTTAATAAAAGAGAGGTGACTGATCTTTTTGAACTAGTTGTTTTACAATTAGAAGTACAACTTGCTTAGGAGAGTTCCTTAGTTCTTAGTTCCTTAATTATTTCATGTCCTCTGATGACCCTCCTTTCTCATCCTGTAAATAATTTGATTTTCTTCTAAGTAAAAAATAATAGAAGAGATGCATAAAATGAAACCTGTAATGCAGCCTTCAAGCAAGAATGTCTCAAAGCACCAAAGAAATCAAAGCATTGGTTGCCATCTGTGGCAATTCCATTGTTTACAACTGATATGATCTTTGAAAGCCTTATCTGTCAACACCAAAATGACATAACGATAATTCAATAGGGATATTCAAGTTCAACAGATTTATTTGAATGTGATCTGCATGGGGCAGCTGTTCCTAAAAACTGGCTTATCAGATGATAATATTAGTGACAAGCTCATAATACTTCATCATCATAAAAAGTGGATACTTATTGCTAATACAGCAGTCTGTTTCTTCTCATTCACAGTAATTTCAGTGATGTGATGTGTGCTGTCTCTGCTTAATATTTTTTTTAAAGAGCCATTAGTCTACAGGGGAAACTATACCACAGCAAAAAAGTCCTCAGTTGGAAGTCAAATACCCTGAACACAATTTCTAACTGATATTCTAGAGGATTCTGATGAAGAGACACAATTGTTAATTTCCCAGGAAAATAATTTAATTTAGAAGAGAGTGTAAGCAAGTGGAAATAAGATAAAAAATAGTAGCTAAAAATCTTGCCTTCCTGTACAATTTTGAGGATTAGTTGCAAAATGCTCAGCTTAAAACATTTAAAAATCATTTTGATTTTTAAATATTTAATTATCCGTCAAGGTCAACTTAAACTTATTTATTTAAATAACAGTCAAGATCAACTGTTTTCTTGTTCTTTTCAATTCTCTTTACAGCCATCAAATTCTTTCTCCTGCTTTCTCAAGGTATGTACAAAGGCACTGAGTAACCCCTAATATGAACACACTCACTATCAAACTGGAATATATCTATCAGCAAACAAATAGTGATTGGGAAAGATATGGTGTCTGACTTGCTCTGTTCCTCCATGTAAGCAGGCCATTTTTTCTGTCTGCTTAGGCTAAGAGACATGAGTGTTACTGCCTGCTAGCAGAAGGAGCATTCCCAGAAGTAAGAAGTTCATGTGGCCAGGTCTGTCGTACCTACAGCTTCAGTTGCTTCCTGTGAAATTTGTTCTGCTTGTGAATAAAGGAACTCAGCTGATCGGAAGGACTGGAAAGAAAAAGATGTTTTAGGCAGTGATTTTGTCATGCTGTGCTTGAAAGTATGCCTAATAGAACAAAAGCTTATAATTTCCGTATTGGTTACCAAATCAGTGCCTGAGAAATACTTCTCCATTGCACTCCACTCCATTCCATTGCCTGAATGGAATGTTCATTCATACAGAACCTTGTTGGTATAGAGCTCATATGAACAGGTTTTCTTTTTGCAAGCCCCAGTTTTAATTTTTAAATTAAATTGAACTATAACTCAGAACACCTAGCTCAGATGTCTGGCAGTGGTATGCGCTAGACAGTTACTTATGCTGCAAAAGCAGGTAGGGAAGAACTTAAACATAAACTAAAACTACAAGTTATTAATAATACATTTTTCATTTCTTTTCTGAGGACAGGTCCATCCACAGCTGTCTGCAGGCTGCATAGGTGCCAAAATCATAGTAAACTTGGAAAGATGGAGAAAGAATGTAGTCATATTTAACACTGTTTCCTGTATATATATTTCTTCCCCCTGAAGACCTTTCAAGCTGTCAATGTTTCTAAAAATAATCAAGCTTATGAGCAATGTAGTAATGCCTTTATTGTTGGTGATGAGAATGAGTGCCCAAAGGCAAACAAACCCCCTAGGCTGCTGTCACATTGCACTGTTAAATGGGTGAAAGTAGACATTTCTTAACCCCAAAATGTTGACCTATGGGTGAAAAAGAATAAAAACTACAGTTTTGTAGACAAAAATAATACTTCAAAGAAATGTGGGAAAAACTCCAACTCCTGAATCAAATGCTTAAGATGAAAAACAATTGGATTAATTAAAAGAGTAAGAAAAAAAAAATAATAATTTAGACTGAAATTAATGTTGTATGTGGCAGATGAAACAAATCAGGATGAAAAACAGAAAGTTCTTGCTACGTAGCAGCCAATGCCTTCTTCAGCTTCAGCTCTGAGGAATTAACATGGGAATTAACTCTATTTCAAAACAGAAAATATGACTCTTAACAGGAGCAGTCCTAGAGAAGTGGATGGATATACTTTGTAATTGCTTAAGCAGTGCCATTAATTTTAATCTATGCATATCTTATAAAGCTGACAAAAACTTCCTGAAGAAACCATAATGCAATTGGTATGCAAATGAGGTTGGAGATCTTTGACTTATTAAGGCCCAGAGAAGAATAAACCTTTTTTTTTTTTTTTTTTTTTTTTTTAATTTTTCTTCCTGACCCAGAGGTCAGACACAACCTTTTGCTCTTCTTAAAAGTGTTTCTATTCAGCTCTCTAATCTAAACCTCTCTAGACTATCCACTGTTATTGCTTCCATTTTTTAAATAGTTGTATTTTATAAAATGAACAAATTCCCCACTTCAGGATCCTCCAACATTGTTTTTTTTTTTTTTTTTTTTTTTTTTTTTTTTTTTGTCTTTGACACTTTAAACTGGGGCCAATGAATAACCAATGTCTCTTTGAATTTATTTCATTCTCTGGCTTTAGATGACATTTTATTATCCAGAACACAAGAATGCATAAGTAATGTCAAGTGAAGTGAGTTTCTTAGTCTGGACAGTCTGGGCAGCTTGGTGTAGTCTCTCTATGTAGGATGATACTTCTTGAGTAAGTCTGGAAGCATTAGCCTATGAAAAAGTCTTTGGCTCTGTATAAGTACTGCTCTGCAACAACTGAAACATCAGCATATTATCAGCATTTTTCTCATCCTAAATCCAGAACACAGCACCATACTAGCAACTAAAAAAAAAAAAAAAGAGAAAAAGGAAAAGGAAAAGGAAAAGAAAAAGAAAAAGAAAAAGAAAAAGAAAAAGAAAAAGAAAAAGAAAAAGAAAAAGAAAAAGAAAAAGAAAAAGAAAAAGAAAAAGAAAAAGAAAAAGAAAAAGAAAAAAAGCAAAAACCAACTCTATCCCAGCTGAAACCAGGACACCTGCTCTGCAAGAGAGGTTTGCTTCCTCCCCAGATGTACTTTGTGTTGCTGGCATTAAGTTACAGATTACAGTTCTAGCTAAGACTGTACATTTTAATATAATTATTCTCTTCCTTCTGGTTCAATCATCATTCCTGCAACAGCAGTAACTAAAGCATTTTCAGAAAATAAATCAGTTCTGAAGTCCATGTTCTCATGAGAAAAAGCCAGGTGAAACACTCTGAACGTCACCAAATTTCTAATGCATATTGTCCTACTGTTAGATTTGAAGATCAAGTAAATCTCAACTGTAGAAAAGTATAAAACTAGCATAGTTATTTAAATTTAGTTTCTGATCTCTAGGCTTGATCTTCCTCTTCTTCATTAGAGTAATTTATTTGATCTCAGCTGGGTCCTATTTCTAGACAGGATGAAAATGGCAGTCAATGTCCAATCCTGCCAATCTTTTTCTCAGATTGAAACCTACATGTATATATTTTGTTTATATAAGATAAATGAAAATGAACTGACAGGCAAAACTGAAGAGGAAAGCAAGGCAAAATAACAAGTAGAAATCCAAGTGAAGACAGCGGTGTGCTTATGCAAAAGATAAGAAATTAATGAAGAGAAAGTAGGTATAGATACCATCTATCAGTTGAAACAGATTCTAGAAAATTTAATTTTCATACTCATGGCAAATGCAGATTTGTGTATACTTAAATGATAGATCTGAGGCAAGAGTGGTTGCTAAGATCTCAGTGGAGTGATAAAGCTCTTAAGAAAATCATTTGAAAGAAGAGCAGCATTGCTCCAGCTAGTGTTTGACTGGTTTTATGAAGGAATAATAGATGAAAAATGTTAAGATATTCTCTTCCAATTTTTGTTCAGATTAAGGTACTCTGCAGACTTTTAAAATAATATTAATAAAAAACAAAACAAACCTAAAAAAACACAACTATATTATTCTAGCTCAGAACACATTTGTGCTTGTTCATTGTTTTCATTATTAATTGTTATTGATTAGCAATGCACAGTGTGTTTTAGAAATTATCCAATAGACATAGTATTCTAGTTGAAGGTTCAGGCTCAGCTGTGTCTGCTTACAGTACTTAGCTGTAACTGTGGTTCAGGCAATATATGGCATAGCCAACTCATGCCATGACTTCCAGTGTGCAGATACCACACCAGCAAGGGCTAATGGGGACAGGAGAAAAGAGCTTTTGGAAACCTAACTCACCCTTTATTATTTTGGTCATGTCACCCTATATCATTTTGGTCAAGCTAGGGCTTTATTCCCCAAAAGCTCACCAAGTCTGATTTTTGTTTTCTTTTTAGTGATTACTTAAAAGGGTAAAATAATACATGTATATACATTTATTTTTTTTTTCCCATGTTGCTCCAGTTTTCTAACAGTGGGAATGACAAAAAAGGTTCTGTTTCAGCATGTGAAGTGAGTCTACTTTAAGTAAGATATTACTCAGTGGGGCAAGTCCAGGATATTCAAGCTGCCCAGCAATTTTGTGGTTATAGAATTATTAACTTTAATTTTTCCAACATGTTTCCAGATCTTCCTAATTTTTCTGTCTTTTCCATCCCTACTTACAACACGTCCATGACTACCAATGCAGTCTTTGCTTAGCTTTGAAACATGTTGTAATGAAACATACTGACATAACATTATATTATTGGCAGCCTTTCATAAATCATGCACCAAACTGTGGCATTCATGGACTATGGGTTCTGTAAAAGCATACTTTTTATTATCACTATTATCAACACTGCAGATTTATGGATGCATTTGAGTTTATAAATATAATTTGTTTTCTTACTTTAAGCAGTTAACTGCATCTCTTCAGTCCTATCATGTGGTAGACTCAGAAATTTTAATCATGAAAATGAATAAAATTATTTCTATTCACTTTATACAATGCTGTTTTATATCTGTATGTGTATTCCTTGGTGACAGCTACTTTCTTCCATTATTTAGCAACATGTTTATAAAACTGTGATTTAATGATAATAGATTTTCCTGATTCCAGGAATACAGTTGTCTTCATAGGAGATTAAATAACAGGCAGGCTATGCTATGAATGGGCCATACCCTTTGAATCTTCCATGTAGCTGCTAGGATATATATCACATCTTAAATGAAGATCAAAGGATTGAACAGACATATTGTAGCAATGTGAAGGGTTTAATTATATGCATGGCTTTTAGAGATGGTTCAATAATATATTATAAAGGGTATTTTAGCACAAAAAGCGCTTGGCAGAAGCTTCAATTGGTTTAGGACTTTAAATATTTGATAGACTGTCTGTTGGTGAAACCACAGAAGAAAAAAGGCTGCTCCATTTTAGCTGGATATGGATTCCTGAACAGTAAAGCAGAGACACTTATTTCAGATCCTGAAAAATGGTCAAAGATGAAATTAGAATTTGAATCTGTTATACCACAAATCAATAACATAACCAGATTTCTAAGGAAGAAATTTTCTCAACATATGTAATGCAATTGCACAAAATGGACATGGTGGTAGGCTCATACACTACTATTGCTTCCTGCTCAAATCTAGTATGAAATGTGATGGGCTACTTCTCATTGACAGCTGCAGCTGTAAATATCTTTTTTTTTTTTTTTTTTTTTTGATATTCCACATTATGAAACAAGAATATTTCCTAAAACAGAAAGTAATTGGAAAAAAAAATTAAAAAGGAAATCAGGTGATGTGGAAAAAAAAAATCTGAACTGATAATAAAATTGTCAGCATGCCTGTTTCTGTTTTGTACTAACCAGAACAGGTTTGTGTAAATATTTCTAGCTGAAGTCCAGTGTTCATGGCGGAAAAGACAGCTTTATGTTTCTCTGTATTGTATAAAATCTGCTTTAAAGTGCCATCACTGTGTCTGGTTATTTACTGCATTACATTTAAGCTTTTCATTCTTGCTTTCCAAGCTAAGCAGAATTCCACAGTGTCACCTACAGCTCCGTTCCTGTTTCATTTTACACCCACTCTTTTGCTGCCTTCATTAACTCCTAACTTCTACTCTTCATGTGCCTTCTTTGTCTATTTTAGCTTTTCTTAGTTGTGATTCATTCCTCAGATGCTATGTCTACTTTGTATTTTTGCTTGTGTGTACAGTTGTAATTATACAAATCCCAGTGTACTGTACAATCTTCTGGGTAGGGATCTGTCTTCTAGGAAGCTGCACACATATGTTGTACCACAAGTAATGACTAATACTAAAGAAGCAAAGTAAGATAATTTTAAAATGTAGTATTGGAAGTAAAAGACTAGCATGCAAACTGTGTGGCTGATTGGAACAAAGTATGACACTCAACATTTGTTTTTTCCTAGACCTGTTCACCCACTTCAGATTTCAGATGTATTTGAGTTTGTACTCGGACATTATGGCTTGCAGACCTTTATGCTTGAGAAGGGGAAAGATAAATGTGGAAAGTGCTGAGGAAGGCAAGCCCACTCTAGTGTTATCAAGTATGAAACCAAGTAGTCCTTTCATCTTTGTTTCAGGTAAAGTCTTATCTCTGTATGGCTAGGTAGAGACTTATTCTCTATTCATTTCTTAAATTTCATCCAGGAGAGAAGGAAAAAGTCCTGGGCTGGAAAATATAAAATGGTAAGCAGCTATTGTGAAGAATATGGTTCCTGAAATCCCTTAGTGAAAGACTTCATGTTTCAGTTTGATAGTCAATTAGTCTCTCCAATTAAAATATAAGTTTTTTTTTTTTTTTTTTTTTTTTTACACAGTGGTGATCAGATAAAATCCACAGCTGGCCCCTGAACTCAGCTGCATACATCAATGGGGTGCTGAGAAATCCCCAGGAGAGGATGAAAGCCAAGGGCTGTGAGACAGAGCAGACGTCTGCTTTGCCTACTAGTGAGTGAGGGTGAAGCTGCAGTGATCATAGCTACTACCGAACAGCCTCCACAGCCAGATACCCAATTTGGTGACAGCTACTGCAAATTACTGATGATGAATCAATGAGCTGCAGATGAGTTGTTTCCAAGCCTCTCAGCCTCTCGCCCATCAGAGTCCCCTTGTATTGCTTTGTTATACAAATATGCCTGGTTCCGGTGTGTCAGACAAGTATCACCAAGTACTTTTTAAAAAATGAAATAATTACCAGTTGTCTACTTTGATACAGATGCAATTTTTGTTATTGTGAAAAGACATGAAAATCTTGCTATGCTTCCAAAGACCAACAAAGCAGCTGTTTTGTTGTTGTTGTTCTTAGTTTTCCCTTCCCTTCCCTTCCCTTCCCTTCCCTTCCCTTCCCTTCCCTTCCCTTCCCTTCCCTTCCCTTCCCTTCCCTTCCCTTCCCTTCCCTTCCCTTCCCTTCCCTTCCCTTCCCTTCCCTTCCATTTTATTTCATTTTTATTTATTTTCATTATTTTTATTTTCATTATTTTTATTTTCATTATTTTTATTTTCATTTTATTCATTTTTCCTTTTCCTTTTCCTTTTCCTTTTCCCTTTCCTTTTCCTTTTCCTTTTCCTTTTCCTTTTCCTTTTCCTTTTCCTTTTCCTTTTTTTCTCCTGCCCGTATAGACAAGCAGGAGGATTTATCATTTAGTGTATTCAGTGTTATCTCTATTTAAGAAGGATGAGGAATCAAGGGAGAGGACACTTCAATACAGCATTCTTTCACATTTTAAAACTGATTCATCCCATAAGGCACAACAGAGACAAAAAAGATGTTTTGATTAAAAGAGGTAGGTAGGCAACAAGGGAGCATGGGGGAATGGGAGTTTGGTTCAGTCGTTTCCTAAGATGAAAGGCATATACAAGATCATTTATTCAGTGAAAAACATGCTGGACCAGGCTGACTGTTGTCTTTGTGGCCCCATGGATGTAAACATGCCCTTTTGGCAAGGAAGTCACCTGTTGGCAGAAAAGGTAAGGTTCCCTCAGAACATGGTCCATATCTAAGTGGGCCACATCTTGCCTCTCAACTCCAGATAGTTATTAGTGGCAGTTAGGTGACCTGGATACTGGATATTGGACTTAATTTCCCTGCAGTCAGAATTTTGAAACACCTGAGTTCAATTTTTTAAAGAAAGGCAAAAAATTTGGGCTTTTATGTCCCAGTTACATTTAAAAATAGGCTTGTACTTAGTAAGCAACGTAAGCACTAGAGAAGCTTCCATGTTCCTAGTTTTCTGAACTTCATATTATGTGCGGGTATTTGTTGTTGTTGTTTGTTGTTGTTTTGTTTTGTTTTTAATTTTCTCTCAGATCAAGAGCTGAGGCTGTGGTTCAGAATCACTCGTTCAACACCACAGGCTAAATACCTACAGAGACAATGTAGGACTTCCTCACAGCTCTTCAAGTGTAAGAAGCTGTCCGATGGGATGAAGTCAGTCTGTCATAAATGGATGTTGAGTGCTGCAATGTGACAGATGAGGTCAAACATTTTTATTCTGTCAGTTTGAGTGATATTGCAGACCTGAAGGCTTCCGACTGGCTGAGTTTTAATCACTGAAGTAATTTTCCACATGTGTGTTTCCTTGCAATGTTGTTCCTTGGTGATTCCATTTATGAGAAAAATCTCTGTCTGGTTTAAGAGCCTAGCTGTTTACCAGAGACATAAGGTACAAGACTGACTTCACACTCATGCCATGCACTGAAATCAACGAGTCCTAAGAATTAGATAAATTTGGTGGGATTTTTAAGGATGCCATTTCTGGTTGACACTTGAATGGAACATATGAGCAAAGGTATACACTGTGCTGTATTTCTGCTGTAGCAGGGAAAATTGTGTAAGTTTCCTTACCGTAAGGATGTAGGATGGTCAGTGACTGCACTACTGTACTAGTCTTGCCATGACTTAGAGAGTGTGAACAAGGATTTACAGGAGCACAACAGCCCTGTACAAGGGTGAGGTACATAAGTACACTCCTGATTCCAAAGTGCTTGGTATCTTGTGGACCATGTCAGGATCAATCTTCTGATTCCCACAGAAAATTAGCTTTAAATGGGTAGAAATTATTCTTCAAGGACTTCCTTTCAGATGGCTAAAATATATTGTTTTGATTGGTCTTAATAGCCTGTTAGAAACCATTCAGTTGCTATATTAACCTTGTGACTCAATACATTACCTCACAGATGACAGGAAGAAGAGGAGAAAATACCTTGACACATGGTATGGAATTGAACTAAGAAGTATTTCAGGTTAATGGGTTCTGGGCTTGCTTACTTTAAAAACTCTGCAAGATATGAAAAAAAAATGCTTGGATTATTATTCATTATTGACATTCATACTTATTTTATTTTGGAAAAGTCTCATGAGAATCTTCTGTTACAGAATAGGCAATGTTGTCAGACAGGGTAGGCAACATGACATCTGGTTAATGGTCAAAGTTGGCTGATGGCAAGAGTCAAATGATCCAAGATTCATTGAAGTTTCTGTGCTCTCCTGTCAGCAAAGGTTTTGGGAAGATGTGCATGGGTCTCAGTGCAGAAAAGTAGGTCGAGCGACCACTGAAACACAGATCTATGGCCTAAAGCTGTCTCTCATGACTTATTAACAAATGCTACTCAACATCATCCCACAAGTTCAAGTGGATTAGAAAGTTACTGACTCTTTCAAGCCCCCGGAAGTCAAGGTAAAATTAAAAGTAAAGCGTGCATAATTTTGATGGCTAATATGGCTAATAAGTGGTCCATGAAATGACAATGAATTGTAGACCATAATAAACTGTTTTTAATGCTTATTTTCATTCTCATTTGCATCAGCTGATGTGAGCAGTGAGACTGCTACTATCAGGCTAATATGAGACCAGTGTTCTCAAACTCTGAAGGATCAATCTTTACTTTAGAAACACTCTGCATTTTTTCTTTTGTTTGTCCATTTTTGCCAAAGAGATATTTTAATTCCCAGTGGTGGACACTAGAATTTCTCAGATTTCACCTATTCTGATCTTCTAAATTCAATGTGAGAATAAGTTAAAAGAGCAGAAAAGTATCTTCATGTTGGCTTAGAAACCCTGAAAGTCTCTACACACAGAGAAGAAAACAACTTGCTTGTCTTTCCAGTGACTCTTCAGGATATGTAGCTTCAATTAGAATATTGATTCATATATCAATATCAGCTGATTTTTTCCCTTTTCTAATTGCAAACAGTATATATGATGTTACCGTCTGCTGTCATTCAGAAGTAGGTAAACAGTTCAAACCATGCAGCCAGCTCAGTAAGTTTACAGAGTACTGTTTCTTCTTAGACAAATGTGGATTGAAAACAGGGCTGTCAGTTGACTGTATGGCAGTAGCACTGAAGGGTACTAACAAGAATCTGTGGAAAATGTGATGAAACTGCACCCTGACAATGACACAAAGGAGAAAAAGTACTGTAACCCAAGGAAATCCACAATGTGGAATGAGGTCCAACACTGGAAAGACGAACATAAATAAAAGTGGGGAAAAGACACACTAGTGGTGAGGGGGTGGAACACTTGGTACAAAACACCTCAGTCACAGCAGATTCACCTGGAGACTATTGTTCAGTCATAAGTTTTCATAAAGGTTGTCCAGTAGAAGTATGGCTGCCCAACTCACTACCTTCCCATCTAGTCATAGTCTGGGCTTCTTTTGTAAGGGAAATAATGTGCTCACTGGCAGCAGAAAGAATGATTTTCTCCACAGTGGGCAATCCCAGGTGAAATCCCTGAATGGCCCTATGAATGGTCAGGAGAAGGGCCCCTTCTGACCTGAAGATATGTGCTTATATTATAGTAGAACTCCATATGAATGTAGGTTTCATTTTCCCTTATTCTGACTCATTTCATTGAAAGAATTTTAGAGCCATCTAACCTCTGGCTGTTCTTGAAAGCAATATAAAGGAATGCTCCTTCAAAGAAGCATTTCCATAGCAGCCAGATAGATAAGGAATGGGAGTAATTTCTGAAGCCCTCCCTGCATATTCTCCCAGGACTTGCTATTTTTTATATATAGTCTGATTTTCTCTCTGATGGTCTTAAGCTGGTTTTACTACCATTTGCCATGCTTTAGATAATTATTTTTTTTGCCTTTCTCTCTTTTTATTTTATTTTTTTTTTTAATAAACATTGTATCAATTCATTAAAATAATACAATAATGTCTTTATATCTCTTGAGAATCTGTCTTCTTTTCTGAAAATGCCTTTGGGCTTTAGATAGCCCTGTTTGGAAGCCAAATATTTTTTGTTGGTGGTAGTTTGGTTTAGTTCAGTTTTATGCCTTATACACTAAAATGCATGGTGCAGTACCATTACAAAAGGCTACTTCAACCTTTCTAAACATTATGAGGATGAATACATGAAGAAAAATAAAACAAAACAAAACAGCTGTGGGTATTCTGCAGACGGTAGTTGACTAATTTTTCCTTTTTTTTTTTTTTTTTTTTTTTTTTTGTCAACAAGTGGACAATAGACAAATTAAGTATCATTGATATTCTAGATTGATGTTTTGAACACACACCAAAAAGCCCACCCTCACCCCCTCAAACATCTTTTATGATGCATTTACCTCTGTATTTTCTATTCATTTAATGTATCTGTAGGCATTATAGAAGCCCCAGGACCCTTTCATTTCTTGTTCCAGTATTATCACATTCTGTCACCAGTATTAATACCATGAAACTGGCAGTGAGCACAGAGATATATTTGATGCTTTAGAAATAATGAAATGTCACTCGCATTACAGAACAATGTGGCATTTAATGATTTAATGGGACTATGCAAAGTTTATTTGCATTATTATTCCACTGTAATGATTTTTGGCATTCAAAGCTTCCAAAAATATCACTGAATATTAATTCAGATGAACTTTAAAGGCAGCTACATAGGGAGTGACCTGAAATCAAAGCTCTTGGTCCTAGCCTTCAAAGGAGTCTACTCTGGAGGGTGTCATTAGAATCCTCTTTTAGCCTCACAGACTTCAAAACTGAGAAGAGGACATGGAGAAAAAGACCCCCTCACACTGAGCAAGATCTGTGTCATTCTCAGAAGCAAAAATTAGAAAGCTGTAATTAGCTGGCACAGGTAGAAATGCTGCTGGATTTAGATATCATTACCAGAGCTAATTAAATATTGGAAAATGTTACTTGAAAATATTCTGGGAAAAATAAAGTTCCTATTTCCCAGTGATGGCAATTTTAGCAGATTTTGCTCATCTTCCGGTGTTAGCTCTGCTGAACACTATCAATTCTAGTTGTGTTGATCCCTTAGTTGTATGAGTGAAGGTTGTTAGAATGAATTAATACAGGGCATTACATCATTCATCATAAAAAAAATACAAATAAGCTTTTTGGAATGTATATGATGTTTGTGGCTGAAGCACTGAACCTGTTACTTTGGAGGTCCCTGTTTTACTTTGCTCTCTGAACATATATCATAAAGGAACTAGTGCACATTCTAGAGGAGAGGTTTAGACCAGGGGCTTTTATTTAGCTCCCTGTTCCTCCCCAGTCCTGCCTTCCTTTTCCTTCCCCTTCTCAGCCCTCCCCTTCCCCTCCCCTCTCTCTTCTCTAGATTTTTATCCATTATCTGGATGCAGGAGTGTAATACATCCCTAGTAAGTTTGCTGATGATAATAAAGTGGGTGGTGCTGTTGAATCCCTGGAAGGACAAGAGGTCTTAGAGAGGGATCTAGATACATTAGAGCATTGGGCAATCGTCAATGGCATGAAGGTCAACAAGTTAAATGCCAGGTGCTGCACCTGGGAGAGAGTAATTCTAAACAGAGCTACAGATTGGGAGCACAGTGGCTGGAGAGCAGCCTTGCAGAAGGGAATCTGGGGATGCTGGCTGACAGCAGGCTCAACATGAGCCAGCAGTGTGCTTTATTAACTAAGAAGTTAAACTGCATATTGGGGTGAATTAAAGAGATCATAGCCAGCTGATCACAAGAGATGATTCTCCTGCTATTTTTAGTGTTGGTACAGCCTCACCTTGAATGTTATGTGCAGTTCTGGTCGCCACAATGTTAAAAATATATTAAAATGCTTGAAAACAATCAGAGGAAGGCAACAAAGCAGGTAAAAGGTCTGGAATGCATGTCCTATGAGGAGTGGCTGAGGACACTTGGGTTGTCTAGTTTGAAGAAAAGGAGGCTGAGAGGCAACCTCATGGCTCACTGCAAAATACTGAGGAGGGAAAGTGGAGAGGGAGGTGCAGGTCTCTTTGCCCTGGTCACCAATGATAGGATGTGAGGGAACAGAACAAAGCTGCACCAGGGGATGTTTAGACTGGACATTAGGAAAAAAAATTTACTGTGAGGGTGGTCAAACACTGGGACAGGCTTCCTAGTGAAGCCTTGTGGTTGATGCCCCATGCCTGTCCGTGTTCGAGAGGCATTTGGATAATGTCCTTAGTGATATAGTTTGACTTTTGCTTAACCCAGAAGTGATCAGATAGTTGGACTCAATGAGCTTTATAGGTCCCTTCTAACTGAACCATTTAATTCTAACTCTCCAGTACAATACATAGAGAAACATAAACAGATTCACTAACTTTCTTTTTATTCATTTAGCTTAGAAAGCAATTAGTACCTGCTCTACCTAAAAACAAAATAAAGCTCACCCCAAAAAAACAGTCAAACAAAACAAGACTGAATTTTTACCTCCTTAGCACCAGGAAATCAAATGAGTCTTAAGAACACAAATCTGAAAATGGTATGCCAGAATTATTATATAAAGAAGACCAAGAAGAGACAACCTTATTGCTGCAGTGAGGATGTGTATAAAAGTCAGAAAGAAATGCAACTGGTGCATTCTTTTTAACATTTATTTATTTATCTATTTATTTATTTATTTTATTTAAAGCAACTTATCAGTATCTTGGTTGGAAGGCTAATTATCTTAACAGCAGGATCCAGGCTGAAATCAACTGTTAATCCAGTGTATTTGTTAGGATCACAGGTTTCTCAGGACCTATAGAAAGCAGCTCAAGCAATTTAATTAAGCTCCCACATACACATGCATACTGACAAAGTCTTTAATTAAATGTTTGCACAGTATTTTCCCAACTGGAGCTGTGGTAAATCAATGGCTTTTGGAGAAGGAAAGGAAGAAATTCTTGCCAGCAGGACCTCTACCTTTCTGGCTGCAGTAAGGAAGACACTTAGAAAATGCAGCAGGGAACATCAAGAAAAGCTGATTTTGTGAATGGGGAGCAGGGTTCTCTCCTTGTCTTTGCTCATGTGGTAGCAGCAACAGCCTTTTGCAAAGTTCTGCATTTGTAGTTGTAATACTGTATCTTTACAGGCATCCACCTGAAGTGTTGCTTGTCCTAGGGGACTTGAGGAAGCAAAAAAAATAAAATAAATAACAGCATGCATTTTTTGGGTCTAGATACTGAATTGATAAATATGTGCAGAATCCCATACAGTCTGCTACTAAGTACTCACACTAGGGTATCTACAGTCATAGTCTACACAGTTAAATTAGTACATTTGCTCAGAGAGTTGAAGGCAGAATTTGCAAATAAAAATGGGATTGTGAATATTTCAACAAACAAAACAATACAAAAAAAAAAACAAACTTGACCCTGCACAGGATTTGAAATAGATCACTACTTTTCTATGGCATTTAGCACTGCAAAAGATATTAAAGATATTATTTTTCACCACTTTACTCCTGTTTCGTAACAGGGAGATGGCTGCAATCAAGTGATAAATAAATTTGTTGTAACATCATTAGAAATAAGACCCAACCCCAACATATATACATCAGTATATGTAACATCATTCAGTTAGCTATTACATTACAATAGCTTGCCCTTGGATATTACACTGTTGTTATATCAAAGATGTGGAATTTACAGAAGGTGTTTTTTTTTTTTTTTTTTTTTTTTTTTTTAATACTTACATGTATCTGATCTACTTTGGAGACTAAAAATTACTGGGTACAGACTTATTAAAAGACATAAAAGACAAAGCAAGGAGCCAGATGATTTTCCAGATTCAGGATAGTCACCAAAGATTCACTTCATCTAACTTTAGCCATTTAAAAATTAGGTCTTTCTAGCAGGAGTTAAGGCAACTAGGCAATAGCAAGAGATCTGTACTTTCATGGAGTGATTCATTTTGACTATTTTAGAAGGTTCTTTTAAGAAGGCATGTATTATACTCTTTAAATGCACTTCTGTATGCCCTGACTATAGCTGAGCCTAGATGACTAGATTGCATTAATCACCTACATTTTGATAGCTGAATTTAGATTAAATGATTCCTAAGTGTGTGTATCCTTGGTGTACTGTAGTGCTCAGGCACTGCAGAGTGTCCAAGAGAATGTCAACTTCAGAAGAATGAGACCCATTTATTTTAGAAATTATTTAGATCCTGAGTGCCTCAAACACACAAAGGAAAATTAGTATGAACTATGGTGAATTGGTGAATTTTTAAAAGGTTTCCATCCTGTGTTTTGTAATTAACAATTCTTGTCCAGGGGTCTGCTTGCAAAGGAAGATCTAAAAATAAAAAAATAAAAAAATTCCCCTTCCCTTCCCTTCCCTTCCCTTCCCTTCCCTTCCCTTCCCTTCCCTTCCCTTCCCTTCCCTTCCCTTCCCTTCCCTTCCCTTCCCTTCCCTTCCCTTCCCTTCCCTTCCCTTCCCTTCCCTTCCCTTCCCTTCCCTTCCCTTCCCTTCATGTTTTGCAAGGTCACAGGTCTATTTAAATAAAAGTTTCTGTCAATAATTTCTGATAAATTATTACTTTAAATTGAAAAGGAAGGGGCATAAGAAATTGAGCAATCACAGAAATGCCTATAGAATTTTTAAAACCATAAACTCTCCATATGAAAAAATATATTGGACTGTGCACTTAGGCACATGGTCTGAACTTTTGGGTAGACCTGTGCAGTGTCAAGAGTTGGACTTGATGATCCTTAAGGGTCCCTTCCAACTCAGGATATTCTATGATTCTAAGATTCTATATATTTTGCTATGACATATAAAGCTTATTGTTATTTCTGCCTCCAGAATCTCTCAATCATATAATGAGAATCTATTAAGAACAGTCATGTAGTGCCTCCCCACACACCCCTTAACTGGTAAGAAACAAAACAAAAACAAAAACTGCAGTTTGATTTACTTGTATATTCTGACACTTTTATCATGAAGAAAGTGTTCTTCACAGAAATAAGGAAAACTAGCCCATACAGCATAGAAATAATAATCTTCCATAGTAATAGTTTACTTTTGGGAAACAATTTTAAAACTAACAAACAAAGCTTCTCTCTACCACTATATTTGTGCCTCTATTAATAAAAAATGTGTATCACAGATCTCCTCAGATTCTTTGTTTCTGAACACACCAACAGGCTAATGAAAAGGTAGATTATCTTCAAATAGGACTTGGTATATCTCTACTGAGGTCAGTGGTGTGTTCCTTATATTTATTTGCAGAAAAATTGGCTCAGTCTTCTCTAGCCACATGTGAATCCTTTTAATAACCTGTTGACTTATATTCTTATTATGCTCTGCAGTGGTGAAAACATCTGAGAGATGTTATAATATGACCCATAATTAACATTTGACATATAAAGTTAACTCTAACAAGACAGATCAAATACAGTTCCCTGACATCTTGCTTCTAATAACTTAAAGAGAAAGATCAAGTGCCAAGTTTCCTTGATCCTTCTCAAGCAGCTGGAGCCCATGGAGGGTGGTGTTGGCTGACAGTAAAGCTCCTTTTTGTGCAGCCAAACACAAAGTCTGCATATCACTCTAGTCCTGAATTTGCCACATTTTCAAGAGTAAAGTGAGCTTAATATGGCATAGGGGCTTGCACAAAGGTAGGCTGCCTGGGTAGATTCTGGCATGTTTTCCCAGCATTTTTATTTCTCTGTAATTTGTCAGGTGTTTTGGAAAAGCTGAAATATATCAAGGAACAACGTTTAGCTTTATATTCTGACACAAATTGTAAGTCATGATACTTCAGTTTTGCACAGAAACCATTCATACCTATTTGAAATGTAGAAAAGTTAGTCAAAAAACAAAAACAAAAATGAAGAACTTCTGTTTTGAGATCATTTCAACCAAACTACCCATTCAGATACTCATCTGGCAAACACTAGTTTACCCTCACATGACATAACTGAGAAGCTCATAGATTCTCACCTTCATTTCACACAGAGAGCCTGAACTATGGGAATAAAGGTTTGGCTCAGCTGCTCACTCATAGCCATTTAGTGCCATTTGAGATGCTGCTTGGCCTCCAATTACTATTCCTGGTGGATGTGTATCGCCTATAGTTATATGTTATATGTTATATCAAACAAGCCCCACAAAGATGGTTTCACACAGCTCAAATGGAACTTTACACCAAAATGCAAGCAGCTGAATTAAACCATGGGTGACTTCATAACTGATCTCTGTGATGGAAGTGGAAAAAGACCTGCATTTCATGATGTGTAAGACAAACTCTTACAAATGTTGTATGTTCTTTTCTGTAACTATTTTAAAATTCCAGATTGCTTTTAAAACTCGTGTGCTGTCTCGTAATTACTGAATTATGGAATGGGGGTCAGCTCCAGGCTCAAAAACCTCAGATTATGTGACATGTCAACAAATTAAGTGTCTATACTTCTCAAAGACAGTGGAGAGCTAGTGAATACTGTCAGTGGAGTCCAAAGCACAATTAAAGTGTGCTCATGCTAAAGCATGTATTTAGTCAGCTGAGCCCTCCCCTGTATTATAGTTAATGCAACCAAGACTACAACCAGCCTTCCCATGTTAGACTAGTTCTTAATTATTTGGGAGCACCAGGTTCAGCAAAGACTTCCCCTGATCTCCTCCATTACCTGCATCACAAATTGTCCTTAACATACTCCAGAATCCCCCCAGAGAACACCTCTGGTCCCCACGCACTTCCCCCTTCCATGCATATCCCTGTAGTCACTCATGCTGTGATAAAAGTTTATCTCACTGTTATCATTGATGATGAGGTTTCATGGGCTGAACAAGTCCTCAGCAACTTCTCCATAACAGACTGGATCTGGATTCCAGGCAAGCAGCAAACTTCAAGCAACAGCAGGTCTGACCAGTGGATGAGTGCTTCTGTGCATTGACTCTTGTGGATCAGTTTGGCTCCCTCAGATATCTCTACCACCAGTGCTTTTCCCTCCTCTCCTGTTGCCAGCTGACATATTCCTTCCATGATAGCATGTCTGGTAGGAGATCACAAGCTCCCAGACAGCCTCCACCTTCATTGGACCCCCACCTGCTGCTCCCAGTTCTGATCAGCATAGGGGACTATATCCTGCTGTATGCCTGCATCATTGCACTGACTTGTATGGTCTCATGCAGTTTCTTGCAGTGCCTTGGGGTTCAGGGCATGCCCTGCTACAGGCCAATAGCAACATTAACTCCTTGGTACCCCTCTGCACTCCCTGGTGCCCCTGTAGAAGGCACAAGGCTGAGCACAACTCCACGCCAAACTCTCTTAGAAGATCACCTGCCCGGTAATTTAGTTTTCATGTGTGATATTTTTACTTGGTATCCATGGCACCTGGAGTCTTGGTTAAGTGCTTCATCTCTGTATTATGCAAAGAAACAAAGACATAAATATTGCTGCAGTCTCTTGCTGCATGCTCTGTGGGGCTTACAGAGACATGGGTACATTTGCTGACAAGAAGATTCACTGCTCTGTTTGGTCTTGGTGTTTCTGTTGTTGTTTATTCCCTGAATAGCAACCAGTGAACCTCAGAAGTGAAAGACAGGCGTATTGGAGCTACTTCAGTTAGAGCAGAATAAATACTTAGTTGTGACTGCTGCCTGCTTGTGCCATATTAACATGTAAATCATCCTACACCTGTGCTTAGGATTGCCCTGGGGCCCTCAGTCTGGGAGTGGGAAAAGATAAAATGAGCACTCATTAAAAGAGAAGAAAAAAGTCACCCTGTCACAATCCATCACTCTTTTTCACACAGCTCAGTGTTGCACTAATTCAGTATACCAGCCTCCAAAAGGGACAAGCTGCCTCTGGGAAATGTGGCAGTTTCCCAGAAAACTTCCCACAAAAAGACAGTGTCATATTTGTGGTACTTCTGTGGAAGGGTTTTAAAAAGGACAGACTTTGTGCATGACTCTTCTCCAGGCTGGGCTGGGAGATAGCCACTTCATTCCTTCAGCAGAAGAATCAAGCTAAATGAGCATGATTGCCATAATCAAGACATTAGCAGGATATAAGGGAGGCAAAGTTTGCAGGGAAATGAAATACCCACTCCCTAAAATGCTCAGCCAGTACTTCATAATGAATAAGTCACCTGAGACTTTTTGCCACTTTTCCTTCTTTGTGAATCATCCCTAAATAGATTGAAAATTTCTCAAGAGGATTAGTTAAATAGGAGTGCTACTCTTAGCACTGTATCTTTATAATTCCTCTTCTGTACCTGATTCACCTGACTATGACTATCTGTTATTAAGTATTTCAAGGAACTTTTGCATTCTTAAAGTATCAGTAGTCTGTTGATGCTCATTACAATTTCAATTTTTACTTTCCACAACCATTTTCCAACATTTTTTGTACAACTCACTACATTATTGAACATTCTTGCAAAGAAATTTGGTATTTATTTTTTTTTTTACATTTGGTAAAATATTAACTGGAAAGACATCACTATAAATTCTGTGCATAGTATGCCAGCTGCATACAGAATAGTGTTTTAAGGGAAGATTTAAATTACAGAGTTTTACATGTTTGGAAATGTCATATTAGTGGCTATTCTTTGTTCATTTTAATGCCTTAGAATTTTATTATTATTTACTATTATTGGTGTTGTTGTTATTTTCTATTATGTTTTCCTTGTTTTTATTTTTTTTTCTATCCCAATTCATATTTATAAAAATTACAAAGAATTAGACAGTTGACCTGGTCACATTCTTTTAATTTTGCTCACTTTGACTTACGGGACTTATGGTTACCAAAACTGTGTAGGCATCAGGGAAAAAATAAAAATAATTTTAAAAAAGTGCTCAATGATTACTAGTAATATTATGATGCAGGCATAATCAAGAGTAAATCTTTCACATAAAATTATTAGTAATGCAATCAATGAAGGAAAAATGTAGCAATAAGTCATATAAACTTTTTTTTTAGACTAAGAATTATGAAATGTTTGTCCCCCAAAATTATTAATTAATCATGACCATGAAACATGGTGAAGAATAAAGGATTATACAGGAAAAGATAGTTAAATCTAGAAAAATAAAATAAAATGAATGGAAGTCTCAGCAATGGTGCTGTAATAAGTCTCATACAGGTTTCCAATAATATCACATACAAGGGAGGGACATTTTTCACCAAATTGTCCAAATATGTGTAAAATGTTCATTTCCATGTGTAAACTGGAGTTACAGAGCAAGTGCTAGCTCATTACAACTTGCAGTTTCATGTATCTGTGTATTGAACAACCTATACTTTAACTCTGAACTTTCATCTTCTACATGGAATTGCCTCTGTTTTTTGTTTGTTTGTTTGTTTGTTTGTTTGTTTTGTATACTACATATAAGAGTTCATTTTAGATTTCTGTGGGAAAACTTTTCCTTGGATGTGTTTTGGAAAGGACCAAATTATAGTTTAGTTAACCAAATATTTTCTGAAATCACCCAGATGCATAAATAAATTAATAAATAAATAAAACACAAAGATAACTTCATATGCCTATGAAGTTATTCATATGCCAGCAGTCAGCTGCTGCCATCAAAAAGAAAGCAAAAATCATAGGAATACAAGAGCAGTAAATGTGTTATGTTGTCATGACAACTGCCATTTCTAGTCTGGAGAGCTGAGAGAGAAAACATGCATGCACAGTGGAACAGGAGAGAAAACTTTATAAGCATAGATATCCAGGCCAAAATTAGAATTGAGTCAAATCTTCTCAAGTATTTCCAAGGAAAGCCAAAAAGCATTTGCTCAATTTATTGAGTGATACTTAAAAATGCTAAGAAATATGTAAGTACAGAAGAAAAATCACTATCTTGAAATGTTAAGTAGTTGTGGAGTGTTTGAAAGGAAAGGCAATGTTGTTGTTAAAAGAAACAAATCTGAATAGAAGTTTCCATCTTCCCAGGCTTCTTGAAAGCAAAATCATTCTAGTTATCAAGGTTTAATCAAGTCATGTATGCAGTGCCATCTTTATCTAACATGCTGTTTGTTAGGACAAAAATATCCTTTGTGCATTTCCAGAACTTGTCTTAATTATGGGCAGATACTGTAACACAAAGAGGGGTCAATTTGATATCCAGTAAGGGAGATGGCTTCCATGGTTGGTGTTTATCATTTTATTTGTTTCACTTAGGTGAAGCACTAATGAGTTAATTTTTTTGGCACCACAGTTCTTAGAGTCACCTGAACTTACAGATATTCCTATGAAGTTGTAACACTGAGTCTAACGAGACAACATCCTATTGATCACATCTCATACTATGAGGGAAACTTAAAAAGTGAAGATCATGTCTGAGATACAAGATTTTTTTTTTTTTTTTTTCCATCAGTCATTGAATGTATTAAAATTATTTGTAGTTGGTAAGCTTATACTGTAAAGCTCAGGCAAATAAGCAGAAAAAAATCTCAAAATTTGGACATATGTCAGACATATGAGGATAAAGTATGCCTAAATCTACCTTGCAACTTCATGGTTTACAGACATTTATTTGTGTAAATAAATAGTACTGAAAAGTAATGAAAAATTACAAAACAAAAATATAGAGAATAATATGAATACTTATTTTAAAATACTTTAAAAGTGACTTGTGTGTTGCCTCATCATTAAGCCAGATTAATAAGATCTTGCAAGAGTGCCAAACTGAATAGACATTACAAAATACCTTAGTTCTCTCCCACTTTCCAAAATGGCATTAGGAAGATCTTTATTTTGCTTGGCAATTCATACATTTTACATGAAATTTCATATACTTCTTCAAATTGTGCCTCAAACAAAACATTTCCCTGTGCTAAAGCTAGTCTTACTGATGAGGTAAGGAGAAAGCTAGAGGTATTAATAATGAAACAGAGGACCTCTGGGAGCAGGAGGGAGACAGGAAATCACTGCAACTAGTTTTAGAATCCAGAAGACAATTACAGCTTTGATAATAATAAAAGATTCGTAAGTAGCAAGGTTTCTGAAAGGCTTTGCAGATAGTTCCAAAGTGAAAGGAAGGAAAAAGAAAAACAAATTCATTACTTAATAGGACAGGAAACTAAGTAGGGAGTGATGCAAGCTTATGTTCTCAGTGAACTCCCTGATTCAATTTTTACACAAAGACATTCAGTTGCAACCAGATGCTTAATGCAATTATATTTACAGTGCACAGGTGTGCAGATCAGAGTAGGAGAAAGGAATAGATAATTTCAGTCTATTACAGAATTTATTGTGGAGTGTATTCTAGTTTGTGGGGCCTGATGAAAATCACTGATGGGACTAATAAAAACAAACTTTCTTCCTCTTCTTCTTCTTCCTCTTCTTCTTCTTCTTCTTCTTGGAAGGAAGGAAGGAAGGAAGGAAGGAAGGAAGGAAGGAAGGAAGGAAAGAAGGAAGGAAGGAAGGAAGGAAGGAAGGAAGGAAGGAAGGAAGGAAGGAAGGAAGGAAGGAAGGAAGGAAGGAAGGAAGGAAGGAAGGAAGGGCCCGAAGACTGGAAAAAGGGCTTTTTAAAATCTATTTCTATATAGTGGGATAAAGTATGAGAATTAAGAAAATCTTCTCCAAGTATAAATTGATTTAAATTATTCAAAAAATAAACAAGTACAAGCATGTAGGAGAGACTAAGGAATAATTAAAAGAACAAACAGCTTTTTTTAGAATCAAAGCAGTCAAGAAAATCATGTTGCCATGAGTCTGCTGTACACATCAGAGCAGAGAGCAGAAGATGGCCTAGCTGCTGTGATGGCCTAGCTCCACGGGCTGTGAACTTCTGACTTGAGGTTAACAAACCCCCTTCTCTGTTTCACAGCAGCTAAAAGGAATCATCCTGTTTCCAGATGTGTGATCAGGGACTTCCCACCAAAGGGCAGGGAACAATAGTTCTCCATGTTGTTGTAGCAGCACTAGGCACAGAACGGCACTTTATTGTTAATGTAGATATTTTTATAATGGAGACTGCTGAAAAAGGCATGGTGAAAATTATTCAGGGGGTTCAGACTAATGATTTATTGGAAAGAATTAAAGCTCTGATTCAAGAAGATGCTTAAGCAGTATGTGGCTTGAACACTTGAGTCCTCTCAAATTATGTTGTATTCTAATTCTTCATTAGAATACAAAGACTTCCGTTATATTCTGGTAAATACCAACATTTAGAGTAGAACTTTCTTCCCTTTTGTATATAAAGTCTGAAGAGGCAGAACATCAGAAAACACACTTTTGGAAAATATTATTTTTTTAGGAAGTTGGAATAGACTGCCAGAAGTGTCTCTACCCACCTCAGACTTTCTCTGTGGCTGTGTGCTATGTTCTTATTAATTCTATAGCTCCAGCAAATACTTGCATATGACCATTAGTATGCAGTATCTTTCCCTATCCTTTTTTTTTGTACAGATATGTGTCTGTACCTTTCACCTCCCCTTTCCTGCACCCTAATTTTGTACATACCTTTTATTTCTCACTCAAACTCAAAAGGACTTGCTATTCTACAGTAACAAAGCAACAGTGATTTATTCATACAATATAATAATTAATATTTTAAAAACTCAAAGAAAGAACCAAATAGTTCTCAAACATTCTAAATTTAACAAACTCTTAAGCTTCTCCTGGATAATATTTTTCACTGCTTTAATTCTTGCTTAGTCATTTATGCCTTTCGGTTTGATAGAGTTTGATGTCTACTTTGGATCATTGTAAAGAAAATGCCCATTGTAAAGAAAATGCCCAATATTCTGCAGACAGGAAGGAATGTGAGGTGCCTTAAAAATAATGTGAGTTTATAGTAATAAATGTGCTCATTAATGAACTGCATGGATCCAAAGCATGAACCTGCTTAAAAAATCAGAAAAATTTGTTTGTATATTTGAATAGAAAATGAAATTCTAACTTCAAGTTATATACTGTGAAAGCAATAGTAATTATATTTACTTTGCAAGGGTAATCATCTCATTTAGTTTTCTTACCCTTTCATCCTTATTGCATGGAGTATGGTGAGCCTTCCTGTGTTTTGCTTTCAGATGTACTTGATAGAAAAGAAAAGGATCAATGAAAACATACTCTGAAGTACTATGTGACACATGGCTCACTGATGTTTATGTCATAAAATTAAATGTATTCCCTAAATACAGGATTTCAATAATTTTTTAAATAAATGACAATTTTGAAAAAGATTTTTTGTCAAGATGAAGAACAAGGAATGATAATGGTTCTCTGATTCACTGTGAATATACATACCTGTTAAATAGTCCCAGTGAATGTAAAAAACAGCCACAACAGCTAAAGAATGAAATGAAAGAATACAGTATTAAAATTTATGGCTCATATGAGGCTTTAACACAGTCCTTAAGCAGGAGAAATAAATCATCATTCAAAAATAAGTATCTTACAAAGAGGTATCTTATAGATAGAAATGTTGACTGTGCTTTGCCTGGTCTGATGAATTTTTGGCCATTTGAGAGATAAGGGGAATTAGACAGTAGTTTGACAGCTCTCTCACAAAGTTTTAGGATATAAACCATATATCACATATATTTGATTTATGTAATGACCAAAATATGAGGAAAAGAATGCAGAACAGATCTGTCCCATGCATCAAAATGAGCACAGGGATAGACATTTCCTGCTCAAGCAACCTGTATTGGAACCAGTCAAGAACTTCAGCACGATACAAAAGCTGTGCAAGTGTAGGCATGCTGTTCTGAGAACTGAGGGGCTGTGCAGTATTCCATTGTGAGGCTTCATGAACTAGCTTGGTTATATTGTCTCAGGGATGATGGAGACTTTTCATAGCATGGACAGGTTTCCTTACAGTAAAAATTATCATTAAATATCAAAACAAGTTCAAGGTTTTGGTTCTAATCTTCAAAAGTCTGTCCCCAAACAACCAGCAAACAGGTCACACTGAGTATGACCTCCCACAGTAGCTTTGTGATGGCACTGTAGCTTGTGATGGCATAGTAGCTCCTGTGATGGCGCTGTTGAATATATCAGGGGAAAAAAAAAAAAAAAAAAAAGCAGCTCTAAGAGACATGAGAACGAACCTTATGTGCTTATAGAGAAGTAAAGAGCCACGGACATACATGGACCATGGATGTCTGAACAAATGTAAAAGACACTTCTTCATCTAAGCTTTGTGTAATACAAATTCCTTCAATATAAATGGAGGAAAAAAACATATTCATTTATAGAGTGATAAAGCCTGTAGAATTATGGTGAGTAGAAGAGTAGAAGTCTTTCTACACAAAGATTATGTGAAAAATCTTTTATTATTCAGGCCAAAATTGGAAGGCCTGGAAATGTAAAATTAGGAACTATCATTAGAAACATTAATTTTCAGTGATTGCATCCACTCTTGCCATAGATTTATTGGGTTGAGCAACTGAAAACAGCTTTTAACAGCATATTTTTGACTGTAAACAATTTATTAAATATGAAGAGAGGGTCTCAAAAAAAATTAAAAAAATTAGCCCTAGAGCACAAGACATTACATCAGAGTTCTATAAATTTTCAGTGTGTGTGTTCTGTAGGCAGAAAGAACATTTATGACTAGAATTAGAATGACATCTATTTGGTGTTGTGAAGGGCATTTTTATTTTATGTTCTTGTCTTGTGTGGGAAGTAGGTATCACAAAAAACTGTGTATTTAACAATATGATGCAGTTAATACATATACATGTAAGTTTTAGGGATTTTCTTGTACATCATTCTTCATCATTTCTGATGATGAAGAATGGATAATTGGATAATGTGCTCTAGTGAGATCATATAATGATAGTAAACTCTCCTCTCCTCTCCTCTCCTCTCCTCTCCTCTCCTCTCCTCTCCTCTCCTCTCCTCTCCTCTCCTCTCCTCTCCTCTCCTCTCCTCTCCTCTCCTCTCCTCTCCTCTCCTCTCCTCTCCTCTCCTCTCCTCTCCTCTCCTCTCCTCTCCTCTCCTCTCCTCTCCTCTCCTCTCCTCTCCTCTCCTCTCCTCTCCTCTCCTCTCCTCTCCTCCTCTCAAGAATTTACCTTGATCAAGGTAACTTACAATTGATTATTTTTTTTTAACGTTCAACGTTTTATTAAACAAAACGTGAGATGGTTTTTAGGTATTAGGCAGTTCTGTAGAACAAGATACAATGCAGTTCTCACAGTTTTTATAATTATCTTTGCAACCTTATGTATTTTTTAAAGCCCAGTTCACAAATCCATTTGCTTAATGAGCTTTGAATCAATATTCATCAATGCTGTAACAACTGATGGTCTAAGTCAAAGAAGAACCGAAAATATGTTTTAATGCATGGCAATCAAACAGAATACAACCATTTAGAACAATTCCTTATCTGAATTTTGTATCTGATTCCAAAAACATATCTGCACATCTTTTTCTCAGCTCTCAGAGCTTAATATAGCTACATTTCAATGTCAGAACACTTTACTATATGTCATTATACATACATTGGAAAATATTTGAAAAACATTTTGAAAAACATTTGAGAAAGATTTTCAAAAGAGGGAATTTTGATATGGATTCTCAGCTGCATGAGTGGAATGAGAATAAATTCCCTAATACATATTTAATGACAGTAAATTCTCATTTCATTCTTCCCCAGACCCAGAAATCTACTGAAGTTTTTGTAGTTATGTCAGTTTGTATTGGTTCTGATTCAGCGTTTTAATGTAGGTACTTCTGTTCATAAAGCACATAGTGATCCTGAACACATTAATACATGCTGGATGCTTAAATTTAAGTCTTTTTAAGGTACTGGGGGTTAGAAATTCAAAAGCTGAAGAAGAAAAAAACAATTTAATCATGCAGTGAAGTGTAGTCTGTCCATTCAAAGTTTTGTGTTAAGGGTCATTCTGCTTGTTTCCTGAAGAGAGAAGGTACTGCAGGAAAAATCTAACAGAATTTAAATACATTGCCTTTCTATTAAGTATTTCAGTGTCAGCTTCTCTTTCTAAAGAACAGAGCAGTGTGAAATAGGAAGCTGTAGTTTTTTATGTAAGATAATACTGTATGGTTTGTTTCTGTTATTGTTCCAATTCAGCCTGTCTTCATTAGAGAGCAGCCCCATTGATATCTGTGGGAAATTATATAATAACTCCTTTGTATGCCTTCTCTTAAATGTTAAAAGTAATTATCCTGTCCCTTCACAAATCATTCTACCATTATTCAGGAGAGATCTCAAGAAGTCATGGCCTTATCATAGAACGAACTATGTTTTGTGACCAACATACCTATTATCTGTGAAGGAAAAAAAAGCATAATTTGTCCTTTTGTCTAGGGCTTTCTGGCATATTGCACAGCACAAACTCTGAGGGAATAACTTCATTTGTACTACCCCATTTTGTCTTCAAAAATAGGCAAAGAGAAAAAATGAGACCGGAGTAAAATTAATCTAACCTACAACTACTCTTTCACTCAGGCACTGAATTCATTTGTATTCCTCTTTAGTATAACAACATTTTCATACAAGACAAAAAAAAAAATCTTATTATTAATATGTATATTCTGTTGCAATATGATTTTCTCTGTTGAATTGATCTCAGTAGAGCATTCCACAAGGTTCACAGTATTGATTCTTTGCTTTTGTTTTGGACTTTTGTGATTGTGAAGTTTGCACTCCAACTTAAATCACAGTTTTCGTGATAGAAGAAAACTGAAGAATTCTTTTGTTATTATTTTGAGAAATATTTCCAAATTCTTGCAGTAGTCTAACATATGTTAAATTGTCTGTGAGAGTTTTTGTGTATATGCATGGGTTGAATCAATGGTTTTCAACCTGAAGCCCTAGGGCACTTATTGAACTGTACACTAAAGTTCATGGCGAAAAGCAAGACAATCACAGTAGGCTTAAATTTGCTGTGCAATGGAAACGTCTACACATTCAGTAGAGCTTTTATTTATTATTTTTTTTCATCTATATATAGTTATTAGAATAAACTTTTCTAATGACCAGAATGACATCTGGATTTCTCACCCTTTCTTACAGTTTTGGCATGCTTTGTGATTTCTGATTTCCACCATTATTTTGAATGTCTAAAATACACTGTTTGTTAGACCTTAGGCCTGACTTATTATGGCAGCTTGAAGATAATCCCTAAAGCAATGGGAGACAGTTTGCTTTAAAAGTGATATATGACAGCATATACTTGGGCTTTCTTCTGCTCTTATGAGAGAGGATATTATAGGTGTAGAGGGCTGGTGAAATTGGTGATCTGGCAAATGGGCCATGCACCTGATAACAATTTTATTACTAGTGCAGACCCTGGAAAAAATAAACAGTCTATGTTTTTACATATAAGTTTGAAAGAAGGGAATTTCTGCTATTGCCATTGCACCATGAAATAGTGACAGGACTGCATAAAGGGAAGGTTTATGAAGAATGCAGCCCAGAAAAATGATTCACCTGTCTAAATGGTCATTCAGAAATTACAGAATACAGCAGATTGCTCACAACTGTCTCAGAACACCATTCCTCAACCTTTCTCAACCAAAAGACTATCCAACCCTTTCAGAAAATGCCCCCAAGCTAATTTTAGACGAAACATTCAAACTAATTTTTGGACGAAAGAGGAATGATAAGGAAAGGAGAGGGAAAGCTTGGCTGGAAATGACCTGATAATGGCCACGATCTCTGTGACCAGTGAGTACCTTACACTGATATGGTGTGTGGAAATGGGACTGTGAAGGTGTAGCCCAGAAGGAGATCCCTAGACGTTGAATCAGTAAAAGGTTAACAGAAAAGACAGTGATGCACTAAATTAGACTGCCCAGGAAAGTTGCTGGACTATTAGACCAGGAAAACAAAACAAAAAAAAACAAAACAAAACAACAAAAACACAAACAGAGCACAAGTGGACTTTAGTGTGTTAGTGTAGCTCAGACAGGAAGATACACGTCTCCTCTTTCAGTCTTATTTAGTGTGATTTTGGGGGGTATGGTTTTAACATATGCAATGCTTACATTTTTTAGACAGCCGCCCAGCAAAGTGCTCTGAAAGAAGTAGCATACACAAATCGATTTAAAAATCACATTCTGGTGTGTTTTGAATTTATCTACTGACAAGGAAACAAAAGTGTGATAAGTGTGGTATTTATAATGAAAGGATTCTCTAAAATGCTTTGCTGATTCTTTTTAAGTCATATCCATTTATGGAAAAGATGGTTCTGGTTCAGGATTCATCAAGACTGATCCATGAGAAAGGACAGCTTGCGAACTGAAGCATGTCAGAGGCTCTGTCATTTACAGGAGATTTCTGGAGTAGAAAGGTAAAACTTCTCCTATGCTGCTTCCTGTCCACTATCATCTGAATGTCTCTTCCTAGCTATAGGGAATATATTTTAGGAATAAGGGATGTCCTTATCATGAAGCCATTGCCAAGACAAGTCTGGGGGTGTCTAATATTCAACCATTACTAATAATGGCAGTTAATGTTAACACTGAGCTCCCTTCTTCCAGATTATGTTCTTTCAACTTCCTTTTTTTTTTTTTTCCAGTGAAGTCTTCTTCAACACAGTTGACTTCAGATCTGAAATTTGCTTCAAGATTATTTGTTTCTGTTTTATTTGCTCTTTTTGTTTCTCAGTGATCCAAGTACATATTGTTTTGAGTATAATTAGACAGTCAAAAGTCACCATTTATCTTTTTCCCATTACGTGTTTCCTTCCTCCATGTCAACAAGAATTCCACAATTTTAAAATTAGAGTTTAATCAATCATTGTATTCCTTAAACTGATCATCACGAAAGCACTTATGAAACGACATTTTACTTTTCCAGTAGCATGGCAGCAGGTGACAATGCTAAAAATGCCCTCAATAGTGCTTTTGTATTCATTGCCTTCACAGCTCAGCTATTAAATATCTTAGTGGCTGGAACAATTTCATGAACTTTCTGAGGCAGCTTAAAAGGAGTGTTGTTTCCCAAATTCAGTGGCTCTATTCCCAATACAGTAACTACAGATGGGACAGTTAGCATGTGAATGATGTAGAAGTAGGACTGCTGCTCATTGACCTTAAACTTTTGTGCCAGTGTATTATTTGTTCTCTTCATCTTGGAGTTTCCCCAAAGAACTGCTGGTTTTGAACAAACTGTGATTTATTTTATTGTAGAGAAGAACATCACATGACATTCCACGACAGTTGGGAAATAAATAATAAATTAAAAATAATAAAGAATAGTCATAAAAGAAGAGTCTTTTTAAAACAAACAAACAAACAAACAAAATTTGCATTTGAAATAAAAGTACTTAATTATTAAAATGCTTAACAAACATAAAAAAATCTTGGTTTGCCTGGCAAAACAAAAATGCTAACATTGTTAATTATGTCTGTCTTTAGTAGCCTTTAGTACCATTCCACAAGGATGATTTCTGTTCCAAATAACCCATAGCTGTAGAAAAAAGTGGGCAGAAAAGGAGACAAAGAACAAAGGTAGAAAGATTTTAAATAGGCAGAAGCCTTACTAATGAGTTCATTTAAGGTGTGATGGGCCAGAGAGACCTCTTTGGGACAGAACAAGGCTAAGCTGAGCAGTCATAACAATGCACTAAGAGTAATCTGAGGTTGCCTGGTGTATTATGTTTAAGGCCAAAGCATTTATATAGAAACATCATGGATTACTCTGTTTTCCACAAAACTAGTTTCACAACAGCAAAAAGCCTTCCACTGTAATATAATTGATGAGTTTTTCTTAGTAAAATCAGGGTGTTGAGTGAAGCAAGGAATACATTAACAAAAGTAGATGTAGTCTACTGAGGGATGTGGTAAGAGAACCACATATAAACTGTAATAGATATTGAATATATTTTATTAGCTTACTGTCACTGAAACATATGGTCTGTGGAATATAATCACACAGTAAAGAGAGTTTTCTTCCAAATCCTATGTAGAACTACAGAATTTTGCTACCATTGGTAGCTGGATTTTTCCTCCTTTGTATAACCTAAAGGGTACATATGCCTTAATTTGGAGACTGGCCAGGTGAATAGGAAGGGGGCATGGTTAGAAGCTTTTACAGTCAATGAGAGATCAGAGAGAAACTAGAAAGCCAATGAGTCTGGAAGCCTTCCGTGTAAAGGATGAATAAAATGTACTGCTGCAAAAAGGTAGAGGTATCTGTCTATCTTTAAGAAAGTCAGTATGTTTCCATCAATTAACAAAGTTCCAAAGAGTAAATTTTGCTGTCAACTGACATTATGTCTTCCGTACTTGTTGGAGAAGGGGCTATTCCTTGTAACATGAGTTTTAGTCACATATGTTGTAAATCTCTTGTGAAAATGACAGTCACAGAAATCTTTCTCACATGTTAACCTCCAACGATTTGAGCCCATAGTTGTCCCTGTGTTCTCCCACTCCCATCCAGTTGAGGACAGAATGCAGTGACAAACAGGGGAAAAAAAAAAAAAAAAAAAAATTTGGTGGAGGTTTGAGAGCTAAACAATCTGTTAAGGCACAGGGGAAAACACCCATGCTATGACACAAAGAGTACTTTAATGTAGGGAAGATGTAGCCAAATCAATCTGCTCAGTGCTGCAGGAGGCTAAAGAAAAAGGCTTTTCAGGAATTTAATATAATTTAGAAAACATCCAGAACCTACTTTAAATAGTTTATATTTTAACAGTAGCAACAGTGTTCCAGAGCAGATGGATCTTCTGTTCAACTCTGGAGCTCTCAACAGTTTAGCTCTCAAAATCTTCCCTGGGTTGCACTATTGTAAACTCACCTCTATTGTGAAAGCACTGTTGTTCATAGCACTTTAGTTAAAGGCATACTGAATGCTGCCTTTCCTTATTGTGAGGAACATTTTGCCTTAATGTGTCACATGAGTCATAGACTCCACTTAGAGGTACCTTAGAGGTAAAGATTAACCATTAATTGGTTAATCTTTAGAGACACTTTTTTCCTATGGCTCAGATGCAGCCTTCCTGTGGATATACTGTCTGCTGACTTGATATTCTTCCCTCAGGCCACAGAAATTAGAATTTTTACCTTCCTGATTCAGAATATCAGAGCAAGTGAATAAAAATCAACAGGGATCTGATGTTTCAGGAAGGAGATGGTGACAGTATGAGCCACTGCTCTGTTTCATAATCTTGAGAAGTAGCTATTTAGGGAATAAAATTAACTTGAAACTACTTTCTCACATTTCTCATATTTCACATAGTTGTTTTCAACCATTAACTTTCTTAGCCTGTTAATGTCAGTAAAGAATATATGTAAAATATGTTATAAATAAGGTCATCAAGTTTGTATAATCTAATAGAACAATGGCTTCTTGTCACAAAGAACAAGATGTCAAATTGTGATGGGGCAGGCTTGTATTAACACTTGGCTCTTTCTCCCTTGTCAGCACAGTGATATATTTGACTTTTTTTTTTTTTTATTTATTTTTTTCAATGACAACTAAAAATATCTGATTAAAAAATGCCCTGACATTTAACACTTACAAAAACAGGTTAAGGAGAGACAGGGTAGGTCAGTCGTATAAAAGGGTGATTAGGTGTTGCAGAGAACACAAACTCTTATTTAAGACTTGCCAGGCTGTTTAGAAATCTTTGCCATACCAGACACAAAAACAAATCATCAGGTAGAGACAAGGAAGATGAACTGAAATGAAAACAAGAGTAAAGAACCACCGTCCTATGACAGAATTTCTAGCAGTTTCTGAGTTCTGGCAAAAAAGTGCAAACCAGTGCAAAAAGTTTGGACTCAACACCTGAGAGATATTTCTAACCTATTGAAAATTTAGGCACAGAATAATGATGTTCTAAATATCTTTGCTTTTATTTTATTTAGATGAAAGGCAGCAATACTCCTTCTAAATGTGGCCAACACACTACATGTGGTTGTCTGGTTTACTGCAATGGCTGATTTTGAAATCCAATTTTCTGCTTTAGTTTGCCAATTGTTTGAAAGGAAAGCTGCTACTCTTGCTTGGCTTAGAGGTACTTTACACTTGAGAAAGGTCTTTTTGCTTGTCTTAACCTCATTCTGATGTCTCATCCAGTGGGAAGGTGCTGTTGGCAATAGATTATTTATTTATTTATTTATTTATTTATTTATTTTCAATTTTTTTTCTCTTCCAAAAGACATAATCTAATGAAAGTTTGCAATTAAGCTTCTAGGTGTTTATAAAATGGAGGAAGTAACCCAGGTTAGATCCTTCGTTCCTTCCTTCGTTCCTTCCTTCGTTCGTTCGTTCGTTCCTTCCTTCCTTCCTTCCTTCCTTCCTTCCTTCCTTCCTTCCAAGAAGAAGAAGAAGAAGAAGAAGAAGTTATTTATTCAAATAACAAAACTTGCCAGACTGATAAAAGTTTGTAGCTTTAAATGCTTAAAACTGGACATTTACCATGCACTTATAATGAAATTACCTGGAAGAATTACAGCAGCTTCTAGCAGACAGAATATTCAATTCTGAGAATCCATTTTAATTATGATTAATAACTTTCTGGTGCCAGTTAAAGGTTACCAGGCTAATCCTTCTAGTACTTCAAGGTAGATAATCATATTGCTTTAATGTAGACATTTAAGTTAGGTATCTGAGTAAGGAGTCTAATCTCCTTGAGGTGTATCAATAACCCTCCTCTGCAGTGTAATTACCCTCCAGAGGGTAATTGTAGTGGCAAGGTTTCAGTTGCAGGGGGCCATAGAGGTGGCTTCTGTGAGAAGAATTCAGAAGCTGCCCTATGTTAGATAAGGGCCCTGCTGCTGGCCAGATCTGGGCCAATAAGCAATATTGTTTGTGCTTCTGTGAAAGCATATTTAAGACAGGGGAAAGAAAAAGAAACAAACAAACAACAACAACAACAACACTGGGGAACAGCAGCTGGGAGAGAGAGGAGGCAAAAACAGCCTTGCAGGCACCAAGATCAGTGAAGAAGGAGGGGGAGAGGAGCTCCAGGCGCTGAAGCAGAAGTCCCCTGCGGCCCGTAGTGAGGACCATGGTGAAGCAGGATGTCCCCCTGCAGCCCATGGAGTATGATAGCAGAGCAGGGTTCCACACTTCAGCCTGTGGATGAGACCACAGTGGATCAGGTGGACCTGCACTGACAGAGAGCGTGGCCTGTGGAGGACACTCGCTGAAGCAGAGTCTGGGCTTCACCTGTGGCCCGTGGAAAGGAACCCACGCAGGAGCAGGTGACCTGGCAGGAACTACTGCCGGTGGGGGACCTGTGCTGGAGCAGTTTGCTCCTGAGGGATGGACCTTGTTGTACGGACCCATATCTGGAGCAATTCTTGAATAGCTGCTGCCTGTGGGCAGCCCACACTGGATCAGTTTGGGAAGGCTGGGGAGGGACCCCAAGTTGGAGCAGGGGCAGAGAGTGACTGTGAAGTCGGAGACGAAGTGCTATAGACTCACCAAAACCCCCATTTCCCTGTTCCCCTGTGCCTCTCAGGGGGAGGAGGTGGAAGAGGGTAGAAACGAAGTGCTATAGACTGACCACAACCACCATTTCCCCATTCCCCTGCGCCTCCTGGGGGGAGAAGGTAGAAGAGGATGGGTGGGGGGAAGGTGTTTTTGGTTTCCTTCCTCTGTTTCTCACTTCTCTAGCTTGTTAGTAATAGGCAATAAATCTTACTATCTGCCTACTCTGAGTCTGTTTTGCCCGTTATGATAACTGTTGAGTGATCTCTCCTTCCTTATCTCAACCCTTGAGCCCTTTGCATCGTATTTTCTCCCCCTTTCTCCTTTGAGAAGGGGGAATGAAAGAGTGGCCTTGGTGGAGCTCAGCTGTCCACCAGAGTTAAACCACCACAGTAATTCAGAGAATCTGAAATTTAAGAATTCCAGAGAGAAACTGAAATTAGATGTCTAAGTTAGGCAGAATTCATCCACTATCTTTGCAACTTGTTAAGGGAAGAAGAGAGGAGGAGAGGAGAGGAGGTGTTTCAAGGGAATGCAGTCATAAAAAATATTGCCCAGAAAGTCTAAAGCTTTTAATATTACATGAATTATAAATTATGGAAAGTAACAGTCAAAGGATTTCCAGACATTTCCCTGCTGATGTACAGTCTTCTATCAGTCATTGTCACTTTCTGTTTATATCATCCCATGCATCACAGAACTGGCTTCATCCCACAACAGTTAATTTGTTAAGTGCTTTTCTACCTAAGATTCAGCATTATTGTAATCAAAATGTAACAGAAAAAAAATGTGGTAAAAGAGAAACATATTTTATCTGTAGTTCATCTCAACACAGCTTTTGCATTTCACCCATTTTGTAACAAAATAATATATTGAGAAATATCAATAAATTCTCAACTTTCATGGTGATCAGCAAATTTACACCACTTGCAAAATAACTAACAAAATAAAAGATTAGCATTTACACACTTCTGAGTTTGCTGTTATAGATCCACAGATGGAGTTAAATGAATCAGTTGTGATAGTTTATATCATTGAAGGATCTCCTTGTGCTTCTTTTGTTTCTTCTCTTTCTGTTCCCTATAGTCCAACAGAGTTTTCACTATCATCTTTCATCCTAATAAGAACAGCCTAACAAACCTGCATTTGCTCACCTAATATAAATGTCATAGTTCTTTTGATCTGTCCTATTAGCTGTTGTACAAATGACAAAAATTTACAGTGATGACTTTAAATCTGAAATATCCTGTCTTTCTTGGGTAATAAATATGCCAAAATGTTGAAGCAATTTAGATCAAACAAAATGTAGATCTTCTTTCTAAACAATATTTTAATAACCACCTACTTACTTATATACAAGGGACTTCCATTTCCTTTTTGTCTTCTTCTTTCTGTTTACTTCAAAGTATAATGAAGTGGTAGTGCAGTATACTATTTTCTCTGTTTGCCTTTCTTTAAAGATCTCTGTCTTTATTGATCCTCTTGCAAGCTGGCTACCATCCTTAACTAGGGAATTTCATAGCCAGCCTTGTGCTCTGATGTTTAATGGGAGTTCATTAGAGGAACACAGGCAATTTAAAAATCATAGTTTTATATCACTCAGCTTCACTCCAAACCCTTTTGTGACTATTCTGTTCTAGTAGCCAAGCTGCTGAAAGAAGAGAGAAAAGATAATTCTGCTTCTGGTTCTTCCTCAGTACCTCTGATTCCTTAGTCAGTTCTTTGTCCTCCTAGCAGGAGCCTCCCTTGTGTTATAGAGCTGCTCCAATACTTAAAAGTAGTCACTTCTATTTTCTTCCTGTTAATAATTGCTTCATAGAACAGCTCATAGATAAAATAAGCTTGGGGAAAAATCCTGCTAAATACCACATTTATTTTAGGAACCAAAACTTTTGATTTCCCACTGGGAGGGAGAGGTACAGAAGGGTCCTTCGGCACTGCATCTGGGCATAAAATGGCAGATTCAAGAAAGAAACACTGTACTGCAACATAAGTAAACATTGCATCTGTGTTTATTTTTCAGAAAAGGTACTATCTGATTCAGCTTATTAAGCCTGTATGTATATCTTTCCAAATTCATGAGAAGAATTTCTGTCTCAAGAAAGTTAAAAAATTTTTAAATAATACAAACATGTAATCAGACAAATCTGACAGCCTGAGTGACAGTAATATTCTGGAGATTTTGTTTGATCCATCATATGTTTCATAGAATCATAGAATCATAGAATATCCTGAGTTGGAAGGGATCCTTAAGGATCATCAAGTCCAACTCTTGACACCGCACAGGTCTACCCAAAAGTTCAGACCATGATCCATCATATGTTACTTCTTGAAGCAGAAACATAGGTAATGTGAAAAGGATGTTTACAGTTCTTGTAGTCTCTTAGTCATAAATAAAAGCCTCTTAGGTTTTAGTCTTTAAACATACACCACTATGTATGTTGAAGTATATATTTTTTATCTTCTTAAAATTACGTTGACTTCTTTAGTATTCGGTTACAATATAGGATCTCATGCTATTGTATCTCTAAGGTGAGGAACAGAAGTGGTAAATCTTGTATACTGGTACTATCTGGTCTTAAACAGTCCTATTTCTTGAAACACAATAGAAACACCCTGTGAATAAGTTTGCCCAGAAATTGCAACAGCACCAGCATGCTGGAGTGCAGATTTTGGAAAAAAAGGAGTTGCCTTTTACACTCAGTGAAACCTGTTGTTCAAATGGCTTGACATGACCTATCATAGTGTGTGTTGCTTGGGAGCATATGTATGACTGTGCTACACAACATTCTTAGTTTTTCTTCCAATTTACCACTCTGACAGACTTCAATGATTTTCATAATTGCTTTTGTAATTGTTTTAGTGCACAATGATTCATTGGTGTCCATAAGCATCAGTATCCCATTGTGCAAAGGCACTTTGATTTAAGACACTGCTGTTTTTACAGAAACTGTCATAACTACCTTCCAGCCTCTGTTATGATGCAGTTTCTTCAGAAAGAGCTAAAATCATATTGTCTGCTTTCTGGAGCTGCAATCATGACTCTGCAACAGAAGGTATAATGTCTAAAAGAGTGTTTTCTGATGCTGTCTTAGCATCCCAGACTTTTCAAACATGTCTGCTTGGTTGATCTAGGCTCTTTCTGATTTGGATTAAAATTAAAAAAAATTAAAAAAAAAAAATCACATGTTGCAATAATTAAAGTATTTTTGCAGTCTCTCAAACTGCATTTGAGTTTTGTTTAGCTATCAAAGGGTCATTAACTTATATATTTATTTATTTATTTATTTATTTTTGGCTACATAAAGGCCTTCAGAAGAAAGTGGAATTACTTCTACAAAACAATCAAACAAACAAAAACCACAGACAACATAAGAGTCACTCCTGCAATGTGCAGCTCTGTTACATGTGAAACAAACATGCTTTGTTAAAGAGCAGGTCAAATAAAAAGGGCATTTCTAATTTCATATCTTGTTTTGGGGAAAGTTCTGTTAGTTAGCAGAAAGATTGACTCTGAAGGTTTTCTACACCAAATAGTACTATTTCTTGACTTAATTGAATGAGTTTTGATATTTCAATTTATTTTTCTTCTTTTATTTTTTTATTTATTTTTATCTGAACTATCGTGAAATTACACTAGCAATGTTTTTGAGTGAAATCCTTTAGAAAAAGGAGATAAAATATAAAATTCAGAGAAATCATTGATGTGCATAATTAAATATAAAATGTGCAAAAAAAAACCACAACAGACAAACAAAAGGAATAAACCAGAGAATAAATATCTCTCTCCCTTTCTCTACCCCCTCCACTTTTTTTTTTTTTTTTTTTTTTTTTTTGATTTGTTCTTTGTTCAGTAAAAAGATTATGGGGAAAAATCAACAATATATGCTTATCTAGACTGCCTCATCTGCAATGTCAGCTCTAGAGAGAACTTTATGTAATGGAACTGATCCAAAAGATATCAAATCATCTGAATTTTTTCAGAGCGCTCAATGATCTTTATATTTTATGCAAACCACTTCTCCTGATATCATAAGGACTTTAAGTAACAAAAGATATGTATTCCCTGAAAGTACCATGAAAACTATCATTTAGTTCTGCGGAAAAATCAGAAACCTGAAATGAGGACAGTTTTTGAAAAAAAAAAAAAAAAGAAAAAAAAAAAAAAAAAAGGAAGGTTACATGTATTATTCTGGTGTGTCTACTGCTAACTCTACTTTGGAGTAACAAGTAACAGTCAGGAATTATCTTTAACAGTGGTTAAAGTGGTTTTGTGTTGTCTCTAAGAATATGTTTTCATCATTTCTGCCTAGCTAATTTCAGCTGTCACCAACGTCAAGAGAGTACAATTGGTAAACAGCAGAGAGATAATAATAGGCTTTCTGGGCAGTCCTCAGGAGGTCTGGTTTGACTGATTTCAAACATCTGGTTGAGCAATTAAACAGAAAGCTAGCTAAAACTGATCAAGGTCACATCCTTGTGAAGTCTCATTTTTCCGAAAAAAATCAAGGAACATGGGGTGTCAAAGAGCAGTGTGTGGGGACATCCCAGGAGGGGATGAGTCAAGGGTGACCTCTACCAGCTAGGCTCTCACCAAGAGGCCTATCAACATCCCCAAGCACAGTGAAGGATGAGACCAGGATCCAACCAGGAGGTGGGGATGGAGACCACGACTCCATAGGAGAGTTCAGGGAGGAGCTGATGGCCCTGGGCTGACCTGAGATGGCCCCAGAGACGAAGGATGTGTCAAAGAGGGGGGAGCCTGAAGCTATGGCCTAACTGGTACTCTTGGAAACCTTGTTGGGGTGTGTGGGGGGGAGGCTGTGAAGACCTTTCCGTGGGATACAGTGCACTACAGTAAATTAGAATATAGAGAATAATGTGGATGTTACCGTGAAATATATGACATTAGCTTACATCTTCACAAATAATCCATACTTAAATGTATTTGAGTATGAACACATATTCTGAAATGGCAAATGTTGCCTAGAGACTTTACAAAAGACAATTATTAATAAATTGGAGTGAGGAAAGCTTCATGATCCAAGGGGTCATTACAATTAAAAAAAAAAAAAAAAAAGTTTTAAAACAAAACAGACAAATCTCCAATTTTTAAAGTGATTTTCTATGTGGAAATGATTGACTTGCAGTTTTCTGTCCTTCAGATTTATTCTAAAATACTTAATATCTTTAAGAACTTTAAGATCCAAAACAAAACATTTACTCTATCCCCAAATTATTTTTTTTTTCTCCTTGAGTTATCACCAAAACGTGAAACTGTTTCCAGTTCCTCTGTTTCAGGGAAATTCTTCAGGATTGACAGAAAACAAACAAATTAAGCATTGGTATAATTCTAGATGGATTTTAATGACATTTTCATCTTACCTCCATAACAGTTGTTTTGAGGCTTAAATTGCATTTTTCATGCATTTTAAACATTGAAAAATCAATATAAGACATAAATCATTACAACATAATGGTAAACATATGAATAAAAAAATAGATATATGTAAACAAAGTATTAAAAACTGTAAAAATATCTAAAATGTTATTCAGTTTAAAAGGATCTTGACACGGGAAACTACTGTCCTCTTTTAAGAATTCATCATGGTTATTTTCAGTTGGTAATCTCTCCTCTACTTAAACACCATTAATTCCTTAGCTACTAAGAGAAAATTTCTCACAAAATATCACAATTAATTTGCACACGCATTCTTTTTCATTTTTACACTTGAAACTATTTAATTTGTATGGTTCTGTAAGACAGAGGAATATGAGCTATGTGAAAGAATGATTATTATTATTATTCATTGAATCAGATAAGTCAAACTGAATTTTGTGGTCCAGGTTTTTGTATCAATTACATCATAGTAAATAGCACTATTTACTGAATTTATAATTGAAATCACAACCTGATCTCCAACAGCAGCATGGTATTTTAAATAATACTTTCTAGCATTGTGCATTTACAAATGTTATGCAGTACTGCACAAACAGCTTTGGAGCTTAGGGATATGGTTTAGTGGGGACTGTTAGTGTTAGGTCAGAGGTTGGACTCGATGATCTTGAGGTCTCTTCCAACCTAGAATCTCTGTGATTCTGTGATTCTGTGTGAACTTTAACATGTCAACTAACTGCAAAATGATATACTTTGAGGAGTAGAAAGAAGTCTTTCTTTGTTATATCTTTCACGTGCTTTTATTTTTAAGTGTTATCCTGAATGGATACTACCAGAAACCACATAGATTTGCTTTTCAAGATGAATCAGAGTAGAAATCATTGAAAGAATGTCTGTTGTAATGGTCTATATGGAAGAACTCAATATTATCTGATTTTTCAAATTTACCATTGACAGAGTTGATGAAAAGGTGAACAAAAGAAATAATTTTTCTTTCTAAATGAAAATTTGTATTTCAAGAAGTTAGCATGTGAATTAGCCAAGCATTTCCAAAACAAAATTTTTAAAAGATTGGGAAGTAAATATTCAAATTAATACTTCATGTAAATTCTTTTGATATTTCTTTAAAACAAACAAACAAACAATTTGCTACCTTAAATATATCAAATTCAGAAGAATTTTGTAATTATTTCTGGTTCCTTCAAGTTTGTTTTGTTAAATTCAGTTGTTAAAAAGACCTTTCATTTTCATACCCACTGTCAGACTAAATCTCAGTTTTATTTTTTGTTCGTTTGTTTTTGTGTTTTGTTTTTTGTTTGTTTGTTTGCTTGTTTTTTCCTTAAAATTTAACTTTAGTTGATTAAAAAATGAACCTGAGGTCTTACACTGACCAGGTAGGTCTTAAAAATTTGTTTTTATCTCTCCTGAATGCTGAGAAAATATTGAATACATGAATTATGAAGTGTCCATAAGGAGAATAAAATGAGAAAAGGCATCATCTGAATTGTCTTTTCAGTTTTATATTTTGAAGTTAGTCCTTCTGACTTTGGATATTTGATTCATGGTTTCAACACTTGCAGATAAGTTTCAGTTTCCTCAAAGTGGAGAGCAGTCATTAGCAGCAGGGAACATACATTTGATCTCTGCAAGGAAAATTCTCATATTCCTCCCGAAACTAAGAGCAAAGATTTCTGCTGAGCAGCTCTTCTCAATTTTTATTTGAAATATAATGTCTAACCATCTCTGTGACAGCACTTTCACTCTTCATGTGAATTTCTAGGTCAGACTTGCAGACAGAAAAGAGATTTTGGACAATTTGGTTTTGTTTCAGATACGCTTCAGCATGTCTGAGTGCCTGGCATTTGAGCATACGAACGATTTCAAGTGCATGGTACACTACTTAGAAACTGTGTCAATCTTCCAGGCTGATTTATTAAGTAAGGTCCTCAGCTGCATCCTGGTCCTATTTGCATGCATAAAAAGGCTAAAGCAGTACACAGAGGCTCACAGAAACCATTATTTATTCATTCAGGACTGTCACCTCTACAGCACAGGCCGTATGGGAGATAAGCTCATAGGAGTCCCTCCCAAGCTCTGCTCCAGGTATTGTGCCAGAGCAGGAAGCATGCAGCAGAGCTTACAATACCGTCATTGTTCAAATGACATTGTGGTAAGCTCATTGATAATGCAGCCAAGTCAGATAAGCCTAATATGATTTTATTTTATTGGGGGGGGGGGGGGGGGGAGGAACATAAGTCAAATTCTGGTTACTAGAGCAACCCAGAAGTAGAAGAGCATAGAGATGACTGAAAATCATTGTCACCATTCCACCTCAGTGCTAGGGACTTTAAAATATACAGCTCAGAATCACACTTGTTCTGCTTAGGTCTGGTGAAGAAATATATTTTCCTACCACCATCACTCAGAGGACATGGACACTATTATATAAGCAGCTGTTGAAGGTAACACAAGTCTAGAACAGTATCAGGGCAGACGTTTTTTTCCCCCTCCAGATGAAATTTCTCTGGTGCTTTGTCTTCATAAAACACATTACTAAAAAAAAAAAAAAAAAAAAAAAAAAAAAAAAAAAGTAACCTTATTAAAAAAATCTGAAAAAGATAGCAAGAATGTATTTGAAATAAAAAATTTATCTCATCTCATCTCATCTTTCTATCATATATTCATATTCTAGCTGCATGTTGAGGTTTCTTGAGAACTTACAGGTCCCCCAAGGAATAAATACACTTTACATCATATTCAATCTACCAGTTCTGTTTGAAGTATGTGTTGATGACATACATGCTTAACATTTAACTTCCATCTTAACCCATGCTAATTCCTTATAATGTAAACGGCATTTATTAATAACTAGTATATCTTGTGCAAAAGTCATCTATACAAGTTTTGCATATCTTCCAAGAACTAATTACATGGATATATGTAAACCTTTCTTAGAAAACACAAGTTTTAAAGCTTGTTTCTGTTCTTTTCAGGAAACAAAAGACAGAGGAGTAATTGCTTCATTTTCAATTATTCAGTCAGCTTAAAATGCAGTATAAAATATTAAAGGGCAAACCTTTCTATTAATTACGATTGGGTACTTTTTGCTTAGCTTCTAATTCCAGCAGATTTAGACAGTCACCTCTTCATAATTGTTATCCTTTTCTATTTAGTGTAATCTTAGATTAGTTAGTGTAGCAACACTGTAAAGAAGAAATTCTCTTCGTGACTGTCCTGCTAGCAGCCCTTTTCTCACAGAAATCCATTGTAAGAATCATCTGGGTTTGACTGAGGCAAGTAGCACCCAAAAAAAAAGAGAGTCAAAAAGACACTTGCAGGTGTGAGTATTGTTTGACCACAGAGTTGTAGGAACTTGCAAGGTCATTTGTGTTGAAGCACCAGCTCAGTTCCCCTAAAGACATTTAGCACTCAGATAAGACACCAAGGAAGCACTAACTGCTCCTTGTGGGCACCATTCAGGGCAGCCCTTGGAAACAGAGCAGGTGTTTCACAGGGAGGGAGATGCCTGCACCTCCCAGCTGTGGAAAACTCACCAGCTACCACAGCAGCTGCCATACAGCAGCTGCCCAGCTGCATGGGAAAAAAAAGAGAGAGGATGGATGCATAGCTGAAGACTCCGAAAACCATCATTTCAAAGGAAACCTTGGTGATAAGAGTCAGAAAGCGTGGTACTTTGTGGTCAATTTCAGTACTCTGATGGAGATAGGCTAATAAAAATAATTAAATAAATAAAAATAATAATAATAAAAAACTTGCTCAGAAGTGACTTTTATGTGAAAATTTATGTGAAAAGTGAGATTCATTTTAAATAATATTGTGATTTGAGATATTAGAGTGAAAATAAGAATTTCTAGGTGTCATTATAGTGGGGTATCTGCTACAGGCCACCTGGTTAGGAAGAACAAGTGGATGAGGCCCTTTACAATCAGATAGGAGGAACCTTACATTCACAAATCCTGATCCTCATGGGCAACTCCAACTACCCCAATATCTTGTGGAGGGACAACACAGCAAGGCATAAACAATCTAGGAAATTCTTGGAATGTGTTGATGATAACTTACTTCTCCGAGTGATAGAGAAGACAATGAGGAAAGGTGCTATGTTGGACCTCATTCTCACTAACAAGGAGAAGCTTCTGGAAAATATGAAGGTCAAAGGTAACCTTAGCTGCAGTGACCATGAACTGGTGGAGTTCAAGATCCTTAGGGCAGAGAGGAGGGCACACAGCAAAGTCACAGTCCTGGACTTTGGGAAAATAAGCTGGCCTTTTCAAGGATCCCATAGAATGCTATGGGATAAAGCCCTGGAAGGAGGACGGGCCCAAGAAAGCTGGTTAATATTCAAGGATTACCTTCTTCAATCTTAGGAGAGGTGACTCCCAACAAAGACGATGTCAGGCAAAAAATTCAGGAGGCATCCATGTATGAACAAGGAGCTTCTGGCCAAACTCAACCACAAAAAAAGAGGGTGAAAGCAAGAATGGGTAGCCTGGGAGGAATACAGAGATGTTGTCCAATCAGCCGGGGATCAATTTAGGACAGCTAAAGCCCTAATAGATTTGAATCTGACCACTGACATCAAGGGCAACATGAAGGGCTTCTACAGGTACCTCAATGACAAAAGCAAGACTAGGAGAAATATGGACCCTCTCCTGAAAGAAACAGGAGACCTAGTTACCTGGAGCACTGAAGACGCTGAGGTACTGAATGCCCTCTTTGCCTCAATCTTTATCAGGAAGTCTGGCCTTCAGGAATCCCAGGTCCCAGAGGCTAGGCCGAATAGCTAGAGCAAGAAAGATGCACTGTTGGTAGAAAAGGATCAGGTCAGGGAATACTTGAGCAAACTGGGCATTCACAGTTTCTTGGGCTCTGATGGGATGCATACACAAGTGCTAAGGGAGCTGCAGATGTGATTGCGAGGCCACTCTATAATCTTTTCTCAACCATTGCAACTGGGAGAATTACTTGAAGACTGGAGGAAAACAAATGTCACTACTATCTTCAAAAAGGGCAAGAAGACAGACCCAGGAACCCAGGCTAGGAAACCTCACCTTGGTCCCAGGGAAGGTGATGCTGGAAACCATTTCTAAGCACATGAAGAAAATCATTATGAGTAGTCAGCATGCATTCAGCAATGGGGAATTGTGCCTGGACAACCCAATATGCTTCTACAATGAAATCACAAGCCTGATAGGTAAGGGGTTGGGGTGAGCAGTAAATATTGTCTTTGTGGTCTTCAGTAGGGCCTTCAACACTGCCCAGCATAAGATGCTCACAGAGGAGCTATTGAAGTTTGGGCTGGATGAGCAGATAGTGATGTGGATCAAAAACTGGTTGAACAGCTGGAACCAGAGGGTAGTGGTCAGTGGTGCAAAGTCTAGTTTGAAACCAGTAACAAGTGGAGTATTCCAGGGGTCAATATTTGATTCAGTCTTGTTTAACATCTTCATTAACTATCTGGAAAATAGAATGCACCCTCAGCAAATTCACACTTGACACAAAACTGAGGGAAGTGGCTTACTCACCAGGACACTATAGGAATGCTGTGTAACTATATAAATAATTTACTGATGATAAAGTTCTATCATATTGCAAAGAAATAAAAGAACATTTTCTTTTCTGGCCTAGTATGATGGATAATTCTGGGATAGAGAGACAAGTACCATTTCTACATCACTCTCTGAAAAGAAAATTAGCTCAGGAACGCTTCTTATTTCCCAGATAACTGAATCCCCTCCCATTGTCTGTCAAAGCAAATATGACAAGATCATGAATTACACTAATATCATGCAGTTTAACCTTTTTCTAAATGTATTTGCTCAAAGTTTCAGTGAAGGGAAAAAGAAACAAGACCTATTACAGCTGGAATAAGGCAACACCTAGAATCTCTTTGACCTCCCTTGAATTTTATGTAATGATAGTGGCTCATAAAATGAAGGAGAAAGCTTGTTTTCTTCTTTGGCTTTAAAATCCCCAGTTCTCTGAAGCCTTAGACTGGCTATATTTCAATTTGCATAGAAGAGGCTACTATGGTAACCCTCTGTGTTGCTAGGGGAACCATTTAATAATTAGTTCCTTTAAAACTAATTCACCTTTAATAGAGTTAGAGATTACACACAACACTTCCAAAAGGTGTGAACTTTGTGGGAAAGAGTCATGCTATTGTTTATAGCAAGTAAGAAATGCACCTTTTTCTCCTTTAAAAAAGGAAGCACAATTATTCCTTCTGTAAAGTCCCCAGCTGTCCATCCATATATATTTATACAACTGGCATCCCATCTCCAGTCTCTAATGTTTTTGTTGTTTGGAAAAGATGTACTAAATATTACAAAATCTCAACAGAACTGCACCAATTCAGACTTTTCTCAAATCAGAGTCTTCACATCTCTATGGTGTTCTGCTCTAGCAAAAAAATGCATGCAGGGCAACTCTGTTCTTCCACCATCAGTAAGAAGGGATGAAGTTTATTACCAGCAACAGTAGAGAATAGACATATTGCATTGGACCATGTACCTCAGGTCAGAGAAGGCCTCAGGATGGCTGGGCAGAGCCACAAGGACAGGGACAGCTCAGTGGGGCCCATGGCTACACAGGACTGTAAGGAGCTGAAGACCAGCCCTACTGCGTCAGAATCTGACTGCCCAGTGGGCTGAAATGGCATCCTGGGCCATGGGCAAATGGGGGAGATGGGCAGGGCTGGTTGGGCCTGGCAGAGCCCTCAGGGCCCAGACACTTTGAACCTGGCACTTGAAGCAGTTTTGAACTTCAGGAAAAATTGATTTCAGGTCTAGGCTACAAGGCTCAGGTGTGAATTCCATAAATGACAATTCAACAGCTGTGAAATATCAATCTGAATGCACGCTTACTACCTAATTTAACTGCTAGGAATACAGCTTTTAGAGACATTCTCTACTTGCCTCACTGCTCAGTGGGGTTTGGAAGTTTAGTGTGAGAAAGCCCAACCATTGATGACATTTTTACTTCTAATCACCATAGTTTAGTTTTATACCCCTACAAGCTGAAATGGTCCCCAAATGCACCAATCTGTCCTTGCTGTAACATGAGGCTGACACAATTAATCTGACAGTCTGACAGTCTTTTTTTTTTTTTTTTTTTTTTTTTTTTTAATGCATGTAGCTATTACTAAAGACATCCCTTTGAAATGTGACCAGAAAAATAGTGAGGATGCATACATTTTATAATCACTGCCAATTTGTCTGGCTTTTCATCTCAAAATATTAGGTAACATCTGATAAAGAACCCTCCTCCCCATTCCCAGCACTTCTTTTAAAGCAGAACCAATGAATCTGTCTGACTCTAGGAGCTATAAAAGCAAAGCAGATGGCACACTTATCACCTAGAAAACCAATTGCACAACCTTGTCCTTTAGAAGCGTCTCTAGTGAGGAGGGAACTTGCTAATGACAGCAATTAGCATCATGGAAATACCAGGAAGGCTAGAACCTTGCAGACAACGTTTCTGATAAACTCAGGGATTGATGCTTTTGAATCCATCCAGACAGGTAGAAACCATTAGTGTCTAACGTTAATTCATCACAACTAATCAGCTCCTATGGGTTTTTAGTTTGGTGTAACAGTAGCTTGTAAGTAAATGACTCTTCCTAAATCAAGGAGAAAAGTGGAAATCTTTGTCTTCTGCAGGAGTACCAGAGCCTCCCGTTTTCATTTATTACTTTCTACTGTACGAACATTCAACATCAAGCTGTCTTGTATATGTTGTGTTTCAGTGAAAGTCACTCTTTCTCCTCTAAATAGGAAAAGAGAGAGAAGGGAGAAATGCTCCACAATTTAGTTGAATGAACTGTGTGCACAGAAACTTATTTCTATATGGCTTTAGCCTGCGATTTTATTCCGTAGTTGCAAGACTCCTTGAGAAGGTTGCAATGATAGGCACAGGAGTGCCTGGTTAGATCAGGACGCGGTTTTCAAGGAACTATAGTGTGCAGAAGACTAATTTGGAAGGGCCTATGCAGCAATATACATAAACTGAGCCCTCTTACTAATCCTGATTTATTAAAATAAGTTGCAAATGTTGCATCTTATAAATTATTTTTCTTAATAACTGAGTTGCATTATAAGTACATTTTTTTCTTGGTACAGCTCACAAAAACATTTTGGTCACAACAACAGTAAGCTGACTTTTTCTTGAAGTCGAGGAACTCTATCAATTCCTTAATGAGACACATCCCTTTTTTTTCTTTAGCGCATATCCCAGGGTAAGTGCTTTCCCCCTTGTAGGTTATGGGGAAAGTAGTGAGATTAAGTCTTGTTCCAGTAAGTAACCTTGTGTTTTGCCCTGGTGACTCAGTGGGAGAAATCCAGAAAAATCATAATTCTAAAAATTCTCCAAAATTCCAAGTAGTTTGAGTGGTGAAAGCTCCCAAAAGCCTAAAGTAAAACAGTTCACTAATGTCATCTTCCATTTAAAACTGAATAAAATTTGATCTCTATGCAGATTTATTACACAGGTAAAAAACTCTACAACACTCATTAGGAAAAATATTTGTCAAATAAAGCTGAAATAAATCAGGTAAATCTGTTTTAAGTTCAACTATATTTATTCTCTGAATCTTCATATTAGAATTTTCATCTACAAGTTATTTTTCTTAATTTAGAGTCATTACAGGCTTATTTTAACCTGAAAAAATGTGTTTCTTATTTTATTAAGGTGAATTCTTCACAATTGCATAATTCCTTATTATTAAAAGTGGGACTAAGGGAAAATGAATGCCTGGAAACAATGATCATATATATATATAGACTATATATATATATACACAAATATATATACACATGCCTCTTTTTCCACTTCTGTTGAGTGGTTCAGGTCTTATGCCAGGTCAACAACCTGTGGCTAAATTAAAGCTCTATCCATGACAGAAATCAGTACCTACAGTGACTTTGGGACTATCAAGGGCCTGGACAGATAAACTGGGAACTTTGACTGAGCTGTTTGATCTCTCTCAGTGCTTTCTCCAGTCAGAAAAGTGGTACATTAACAAGGCAGTGTCTGGCATCTCACACAGTCACATTTGTTCAGAAGATCAATAAAAGACCCCTGTTCACAGGGAAGTCTATCTGTTACCTTTTATAAGCCCTGAATTCACTTAGCAAACCACAAAGAACAAGAATACAATAGAAATTCATTTACTTTGATCACAGCCAGATCTTGACATTTAGTTTCTACTGTAAGGACAATAATTCTGAATGGTTCGATGTTTTTCCCCTCCCGAGCTATAACACTAAAAAGCCAGTGCTAGTAAGTACTGGAATAAAAATAATTTTAACTCAAAAGATATGAAAATATAGCAAGACTGTTCCAAGACATAAGTCATATTAGTGAAGCTTTGGTCTACCAGTTATTTTGAATATCTCTTAAGTGTTGTTTTCCACACATCTAGTAAATAAACGCACCTTTAAAAATTGCCACAGGCTATAGCTCGACAGTAAAGAAACCTAAAGATCTCAAATTGTTTACATTCAGTCAGTAAACAAATAGTTTGTGAATCAAGACTACTGTAAAAGTCAGAAATTCAAAGCAACATGAGAGAAGAGTGTGCCAAAGTTCTCCCCTTGAAACACTAATAGTCTTACATGATTAGAAAAATGTATTTCTAATAAAATAAGAGTCACTGACTTGTTTCCTTTATTGTTCTCAGTATAATTCTCTTGCCATGAAAAAAAAAAAAAACTTTCAGAATAAAAATATTCTGCCCATGACAGGGGGTTGGAACTAGATGATCTTTAAGGTCTCTTCCAAACCAAGCCATTCCATCATTCTTTCTAGACACTTTTTCATTTTATTTTATTTTATTTTATTTTATTTTATTTTATTTTATTTTATTTTATTTTATTTTATTTTATTTTATTTTATTTTATTTTATTTTATTTATTTTTAAAGGATACTTTTTCACAACATAATACACTTTCCTTGTGGTCTTTAGAATTTTTCTTTATGTGTTGTTGATCTTGTAAAAAGCACAAACAATAGAGTAATATTAATGTAATTGTAAAGTCTTCAGGCTTTCTTAGGCTTTTATTTTACTGGGATTTGTTATTTTGCAACCTCACACATTTCTGATGTCAGTTGTATTAATCACAATAGGAATCTAAAAAGCAAGCATCATTCAGGAATCTTGTGTTCACCATTTGAGATTGCTCACAACTCTCAGTAAGTACATCTTTAACAGGAAAACAGCTCTCTCAAAGCTGCTCACAAAGATTTCAGAGTAGCTAGCAGTGTAGAGTATCTCAGACATTGACTTCCCCAGCTATGATTTCATCTCTTTCCAGACCTGAGAGTAGACTAGACAGCCAAACCAATTTCTATTTTACAGTATCTTACCCCCAAAAACTGTGTACTTCCACACAGTTTCAGTTTAGATTAGGTCATGACATTTCTTCTGGTTGAATTTACTATAAAGCTGATCTCTTGCAATCCCTCCACATCCCTCTCCCTTTTGCAGAAGTTTGCAAGACTTCTCATGATCAAGCTCCATGTCACTTCTCCTCTCATAGGTTCCCCAAATCCCACATGGCAGTAATGACATCTGCTTCTTTTTCTTCCTGTACATCTGTCTATGTACTGGACAATATACTGCACTTTTTTGCTTCTCTCCCATGTGCTTGAGTTCAGAATATCAGTCCCTCTGCTGTGTACAGTCTATGTACATTTTATTTCCTCTCTTCATAATTTCCAGTCATATACCTAAAATGTACCTAAAAATCTTCTTGACATGCTTCTCACCAGAAACCTTTTCACCCCCAAACCCCTTCTTTTGTGTACTGGGTCTGGCTGGGATGTTAACTTTCCCTGCAGCAGCCCATACAGTGTTGTGCTCTGCACTTTTATCTAGAACAGCAGTGTTATCACACCAGTGTTGTGTCTGCTGCTGAGCAGTGCTGGCACAACATCAGGACTCTCCCTAAGCCTCTTAAAGGGTGGGCAAAAAAAAGTGAGAAAAGAAACATCACCAGGGCAGCTGACCTAAACCAATCAAAGGGATATTCCACATCATATGATGTCACACTCAGCAATAAAAGGTGGGAACAGGAAGAAGAGGGGAGGGGTGGGCTCTGATTGTGAAAACATCGGACCTCCTTCTGAACACTGGCTACGTGCATTGAGGCCCTGCTTCAAGGACGTGGTCAAGCATTGCTCATTTGTGGGAAGTAGAGAATAATTTATTTCATCTGCACTTCCACATAGCCTTTATTCGTTTAGTTTGTTTTGTTTCTGTGTTTTTTTTTGTTTTGTTTTGTGTTTTTTTTTTTTTTTTCCCCTCCCTTTTCCCCTTTCCCTTTTTTCCCCTTTAGTTAAATTGTTTAGTTAATAATAATCTTTCCCTAATAATAATAATAATAATAATAATAATAATAATATATAATTATATAATTATTATATATAATTATTATTACATATAATTATTATATAATTGTTATTATATATAATAATAATAATTATAATATATTATATATATAATAATATATATTATATATTATATATATATTATTATTATTTTCCCTCTAAATTATCCTTATCTCAACCCATGAGTTGTTCTTTACCTTACTTCTTCCCCTCCTCATCTAAGAAAGGGGAGTGAGAGAGCAGTTGTGGTGTTTAGCTGCCTATCACAATAAAACCACCACATCTTGCCAAATAATGTATATTAATATACATTAATATACAAAAAGCTGAATATACAGCTTTTGTATATTAACCCCATTGTGTCTGGCCAATAGTAATGGAAATCACTGATCTGAATAGCAGTAAATATAACTGGCAAATAGATAAGTAATTTATATGTCTCAACAGTCTGTTTTCCATTTCTTTGCATAGTTTCTTTCTGATTTCTTTCCCCAGATGAATAGCCTATGACTCAATAACACTATAAAATCCCCTGAGATTATAAATTCTAGTACAGAGTTTAGAAGTTGCCATACTGAGTCCATCCAGAAGGTCGAAGAGGTGTCAAGTTCCTGAGAATTGTGACTGTGGTCTCACTTTACTTGTCATGGGGGATAAGATTTTGGGATTTTGTTAGCATGGACCGTGGAAATCTCGTATAGCACAAAGAACTGTAAATTTCACAAATCCTTACAACAGCTTTATTTATGGCATGTGTTGGTGATGAGTTTCAAGTTCATAAAGTAAATACTTTGTCCTTCATGAACTGTACAGTTCTTAGTCCATCAAGTGACACTATGTAGTGTCAGACTGTTTTTGAAGAAGACTATACAATAAAACCTATACTGTGCTTGCCCCAACCACCTGCTGCACTTGCAGCTCATGTTTCTGCTTTGACCCCAAGAACATCTGGCAGAAACTGGTAGTCAGCAGTTTGAGAAATAGATAACACTGAAAAACAAATCAGCTAACATTTTGGACAAAATTTTCTTAATAACAGAAGTAAATGTAAGACTTTAGTGTGTTACCAGGCCTTTGATGAGATCTTAGTGATATGCTGCCGAACTAACTGCATTTAAGTTTTGGTTGAGATCAGGAAACAAATTACATTGTGCTCAGGATTTTTCTTCAGCCAAGCATTTAATCCTGAACAAGAGATAATGAAAGTATTGATGACTTTGACAACTTTTGTTTCAAAACTCATTTTATGAAATTGGCTTATCAGGATTTGGAATTTTTCCCTCTAAACTTTTTACAGAGTTCCGTTATAAATTTAATTGTGTCAGAATTTAAGCCATAAAGTTATATGAATCATGGCTCTCAAACATATTTTTTCTAAGCAGCTCATGATGAAGTAAAAGGAATTTACTCCACTGTTTATTAGACTTATAAATCTCTCCATATAAGTGCCTGAGTCCACCACTTCAGGATGCATCCATACAAATACCTTACTTCTAAGTTCAAGCTGTTATTCAAGCTAAAAACCCTGTATTGACCACACAACGTGTTACCTCAGATTTTGGCTTTAGTCCAGAACAAGGCAAATGGCAGCCCTAGCAGAAATATTTTGTGCTTAAAGGGAAGCACATTTCTGTTTTTCAAACACAGAAACACAAATTTTCTGGCTTCTGCAGAAATTTTGCCTTTTACAAGCAGTGTTGAAGAGGTGTCATGAACAGGTTGGTGCTGGGAGCCAGAGTCCACATTTGATTACAGCTGTCAAGGATGCACAGAGCGTATGTGTACACAGTGAGGTCAAATGATTCTCTGAAGTGAGGGCACCTCAGAGAAGCAACCAGTAAGACAAACATTTATGACAGAATATTGCTTATGTGTCCTTAATTCCTAAAAGCCTAAAGGATGATAAGATCTCTGTATGATAACTTGCTTTGGATGGCCATCATGACTGTATATTTAAACAGGAAAACGACTGACACCTGGAATAACTTACTGCAACAAGTTCCTTAAGAGGCAAAGAGAAGCTTCCAATAGATATAGCAGCATACCTTAAATGTTTTGTGGCTAATGACCCAAAGGAATAAAGACAGAGCCGGTTCCTTGTTCTCTTGAGGAAACTAACAGGAGGAGACTGAAAGGGCTCAGGCCTTGAAAGGTCAGTGAAAAAAAAATTCTCAATGGCAGAACAACTTTTATGGTTAGTCCTTGCACACAATGAGACCTATAGTTTCTCAGGAACTTGTTCAATGAGATATCGCCCGCAACGCCCCCAGCCCTCCCCCCCCCCCCCTTTTTTTTTTTCTGCTACTATCACTGTCCTGCTGGGAACAGAACTGATGAACTGATGTCACGCTGTACTGCTGGGATTTTTGCAAGACATGGGATTCCCTGGGACATATATTTATGAAGAAAATGGACTGTGGAAAGGTGACATAGAATTTGAATTCTGATGGCCACTGAGGCCATGGGAGATGATACAATTCCCTTTACCGTTCCTACCTGCCTTACACACTCATCACTCCTCTCTTGGGAAATGTTGAGACTTTTAGAGCATCTTATGGGCAGAAGATTCCCTTACATTACCATGAGAATTAGTGAAATTATGGGTTAAGAGGTTTGGCAGAATTGCATGGGACTTACACATGCAATGTCAGAGTTCTTGAGATTTATTTTGCTTTGTTTTGTTTTTCCTAAAGTGTAAAGAGGAAATGGCTAATTGGCAATCATTGTATCGCCTTAAGTTGAAAGTGTGAGTGTAGTAGAAAAAGTGCAACCATTTCCTTTCTTACTCAGTGATTTTCCTTCCTGTGTGATTTTAGTCTTACGTACCTATTTTGCAGACTAAAATAAGCTTTTAGCATTATTTACTGCTTAGTCCTGCTGAGCCAGCACGCCCCCAGGGGAGTGAGCTGCACTCTATTAGGACTCCCACGTAAGCAGCAACATGAATAAGTGAGTTTGAATCACATACTCTTTTCTACTGAGGGTGTTCGTGACTGTCTTGGTAAGAACCTACTTGCCTTTTCAGTCCCAGATCAAGCTTGCAGGGCTGGCAGTCAGGAATACTATTCTTTAAGCAGAGTTTGATTTACCACATTCAGTTTAATGGAAATGTCTGGGGAAAAAAATTAGTGAAGAATTTATATTTGCATTAACTGTCAACAAACAGGATCAACACAGCCTCTTGGAGATAGTTCTAGTACAGTTTTGATTACATGTTATTTGAGAATTGCAGATGATAATTAAACTTGAAATAAGATTAATATAATTCACAGAATATCAGTTTTGTTTAGCCTGGTGAGATACTCCTATACCCTTTCTATTCATGCATCTTTAGCCAAATCTACAGTTTACTCCCCTCTGATGTAAATATTAAGAACAAATCTGCATCTGGAGATCTGCAGACTTGCATTAGAAACTGTGTCAGAAGAAAATATATACCGAAGTGGCTAATTGAATGACTGCTTTAAAAAAATGAAGGGGAAAAAGAGATGGGAAGCCACTAAACTATAAATGGGGGGTGGGGGAGGGAGAGGGGGAGAGAATATGATGCCTGTGGGAAGAATAACATTCAATTCTGAGAGGAATGAGTGTTGTAAACAGTTTCTTTTTCTATCTTTGGGTACTATCTTGTGACATTAGAGAGAGAAGTTATTAGACCAACATAATTTCCAGATGTGTTGAGCTACCTCACTTCAAGATCAAGTTCTGAAGTCAGAACTGAGTGAGATCAACTAAGAAAAGCATCAGAGGTCGACATAAAATATTTTGTCTTGCATCCTGTAGTTTCAGTTAGACATATATGGAATTATAACCCCAAGTCTACCTCAACTCCATTTCTTGGTAAATCTTATTGTTTTATTTAACAGGAAGAAAGGACTACTGAAAGAAATAGGAAGCCAAAAGAGATCAGTGAAGAAAATAAATCTTCCAACATAAGAAAATATAAAGCAGGTAAGAGAAGGGAGGTAGGAGGGCAATAGAAAAAAATGAAATAAAATGAAATTTCATAAACATGGGTGTAAATGTTTTTTTGTCTCTTGAAGGAGCATTCAACAATATGTGACATTGCATATAATCAATTCCAAGCAGGATATAAAACACTTTAGAAAGGGTGACAACTAATTTTCTAAGTGACTCGTCTTTAATGATCTCTTTTATTCAGTTTATTGTTACAGCAGACATTTTGTTGCTGCACTGAACTTTATAGATCACTTATAGCCAAAACTGCATTATTTTCCATGAGAAGGGATTCACTTACTTTTAGTTTTGCATGCTCTTTGTTCTTCTATTATGAAAATGAGCTTTGCTACTTCATGTATTTCTCAATTCAGTTACTGCATTGCTAAAATGTTGGTTCTAGCTTGTTTGTTTCTTTTTTATTCCCTGCATTTACCACATTAGTTGTTTAATTAATAAATAAATAAATTTAAAAAAAAGTAAAAATTGACCAAGTTCTTTTGTCCCCATTATTCTGAACCTTCAATTTCCTGTTTGCAGAATCATTTCTCAGATATAAATTCTTGGTATTGAACAAGAACAAGATGTCTTTGTTACACTGAATTATCTAATAGTAATAATAGAATTTACTAATATTTTATTGGCTTGCTTTCAAAAGGTTAAGAGCTTCAATAATGCCATGGCCTCCTGTTCTACCACATCTTCTCCTAGTGTTGCTCAGCCTCAAGGAATTCTGTGTCACTGTGGTCCTCCTTGCTGTGTTTGTGTAGATACTGTGGAGACGGCTCTCTCTTGCAACCAGACAGAGTGAAAAGACAGGGAGAGATTTTTTTGCCCCAGAAAACGGTCTTTGTCAGGAGTCAAAATGTCTTAGCAGAGTTGAAGGAGCTTTTCTGCTTGTGAAAGGAAGAGAGGAGTAGAGAAGAGGAAAAGCCAGCCAGACACCCTCAGCCCAGGGCATTCATAGGGTCACAGAATCACAAAATGGTTGGAAGGGGCTTAAAGATCATCTAGTTCCAACCACCCTGCAGGGACACCTTCCCACACCTGGCTCATCCAACCTGGCCTTAAACACCTCCAGGGCTGGGGCATCCACAACATCTCTGGACAACCTTTCCCAGTGCCTTACCATCCTCATAGTAAAGAATTTATTCCTTCTGCCTTTCTGTCCTGTCCTGTCATTGAAATGTACCAAGTTGCTTGACTTTTTTTGTAGTCTCCACAAAGGCAGATCACTTATTTCCTCTTGGCAAAATAAATTGTATCAGAAATAGCCACCAAGGAATAAGACATTAAGGAAAATATCTGAAGGGGCTTAAGTTTGGCTCGCTCAGCTAAAATAGGGAAGATAAAAAGGTATATAATCTTCCTCCTGCTCCTGAATAATATTGAATTACTGCCATGCATAGTGGTTTTCACTGAGGTTTTGCTACAAAAAATATCTTACATGCATGGGATTTGAGCAAAAGACATCACAACACCCATTTATAATAACTGCCATGTGTCAAGACATTATTTCATCTGCCTGAAATATTTTATTCATGTATATTTAGGAATTTCTACAGAAACTAGTTAAACACTGGGGATGATTTGAAACCACTGGAATTAAATATGTGCTGTTCCATAATGAGATATTAAGGCAGATCTATCCCTTGATAAGGAAAAATGTATTTTCTGAAGTGAATCCCAACATAATTTTCAGACGAGAACAAAACACATTGTAAAATGGTGGGGAAGGGAGTTTGAAAAAGAATCTTAAAATCAAATTGAATATTACTAAATGAATGCAGAAAATTCAAATGAAGTTCTAATAACATTAAAATGTGGTTTTATAGCATAAGAACAATAGCTATTTTTAAGCTCATCTTCATAGTTTATTGGTTAATAAACTATGAAGATATAAACTATAAACACTGGAAGTACATTATTTTTCTTAGAATTTAGATAAAGCCTATGATGAGAGATTTGATGAATACTTGAGCAATACAGATTTGTTTGCAACAAGTATGTAATAGCCTTAGTAAAATCAATGGATTTAAAGCTGTTCATACCACCTGTGGACTAGGCATTATTTATTTAACTGATTCTTATCTAAATGAAAGGCTGATGGAGCAAAGTAGCCTGGGAATCTCTCTAGAAATATTTCAGAAGTGCTTCCCCCTGCTTCACCTCTTGTCCTCCTTTACAGTACGTATTATCTTACTATATTGAGATATTTTTATTTTATGGCTTTCCAAGAAAGAACACAGAAATAATTAATTAGACAATGATAGCAATGCCTTTTTAAGCTTGAAACCATTTTATCAGTGTATTGACTTGAAGGCCAAGAAAAATAAATATTATTTTAGAACAATAACAGCCACAAAAATCATTTCATTACATAATTATCTGCTGAGGACAACATCTTGATAAAATTACCAGAAGAAGGTTTTAACAAGATAAATTGGACTTTTAGACTTAGAATGTAATCTTATAGATATGTTCACAGGGGTTGATAACAGTTTTTATGTCCAAAAGATCTCATAGCATGTCTGAGAGAATGACCAGACTAGTTCTCTTTCTGGCTACTAAAAACATGCACAACAATTCTTCTTGTATATTTGGAGAGACTAACTTTTTAGTATAACTGCAATATAACAGCTGCTGACTTCCATAACAGCCTCTGAAAAACTTTGGGTTGTTGGATCTTTCTCATTTTGTAAAAGGATTGCAACATGTTGGTAATTTCACTTGCAAAGATCCCAAGGCTGAAAAAAAAAGGTGTTCAACTATAGCTGGAATCCATTCTGTCCCATTTCTGCTTTATCTTCTGTTATTGCTGAAAGGTTTGTGTGAAAAGAAAGGTCTTGATCTGAACTCTGAGTGTAGCTGGGGTTTCTATTCATTCTAACACCTCTGGCAAGGTCCCAAATCCAGGACCTACAGGCAATTTCAAAAGGGATATAGTATTCTTGGCTGTGGTACTATCTCAAGTTAAAAAGACCAGCAATTAATTTAATACGCTTTTTACTCTTTTGGTGAGAATGATGAGGAATTATCAGTGGAGGATGAGATCAAGATGTAATTTAGCACAGTGTCTCTGCTCAGCCTTGTTCAGGCTTAATTTCCTCTGACTGCTTACTCGTCATGAGGAAGCAGCAAAAATCTCCTGAATCACATGTAAAGTATTGAAAACACAGTTGCAGAAGCCAGTGTTCCATTTTATTGTCACTGCACACTGCTGTTAGTGTGTCTTTAGCTACACCTATGAACAACTTTTCATATCTGGCTAACAATATATTCAATATATTTTATGTATAAGTTGTTGTATGGCACAGTGTAATATGACAGAACTGTGGAAAAAGTTCAGGGTTCTTGTAGGATAAAGGGTACACACAAATATTGAAGTTTATTCTAGCAAAAATCATTGCCAAACAAACAACTTGTTCCCCATGCTGAAAAGGTCACTGGCAAATGAAATGTTCCTTAAAGGATTATGTAATTCCTCATATGGGTTTTAATACCAATTTAGTGAGTGCTGCCTCCAGGTTCACAGAGCTTTAGATTAGATTTTCAAGTTAGTAATGGATAGAGATCTATGTCACTTCTGCAGTCAGAAACTGCTTGAAGTAGCAAGCAGGAAAGCATCATGAAATGAATACAGTGGGCATTTATCTTCACAGAACCCATTCTTTCAGCATAGCATATCAAAAAGCATTATATTCAGATTGTCCCCATCATGCAACATGATCAATATGGAATTGACCTTTTGCATTCCTTGGACAGTTGCAGTGTTCTAAAGCATTAAAACAAATAAATAGATGCTCTCAAAAGATGGTATATGGCTGCTCTCCATCTCTTCTGTAAATAAATAAATAAATAATAATAATAATAAAAGAACTTTCTATTTAACACTTTGACTTCTATCTCTTTGCAAGGCATAGAAAAACAAAGATTGCACAACTTACATAAGAGACCAGTCTACCATCCAAAGCTTTCTTGATTCAGAAGTGTAGAATTCAACTTGAGTTTTGAGTCTCATGTAATACACAGAAGAATTTGTGTCTCAAATTAGAACCAGTTGCATTTTAAAGCAATATCTATGTAAGCAGAAAAAATGTTTTGAAATAATATTTTTAATTAAAAGTATTTAAAAAGTCATTTACAGAACTTCTTATAAAGATTCTATGATTAAGACTTTATGAATGAAACTTTAGAATTTAAATGAGTATGATATGAACCTCAGATACATCAGTCATGAAGGTAAATAACCTGTCACCTGCAAAGGAACATCTGTTAATTCTAAATTAAATTTGTACTACACAACAAAAGATTACTTAGCATCCAAAATAAAACAACAAAACAAAACAAAATGCAGCTTTTCTCTTAAGACACTTTATTTTTGCAACTGATTTTCTTGTGTACTTAGAATCAGTTCTGCATATATAATACAGAGTTTTTGTACTCTGCTGTGCTTTCTCCATTCTGTGCTATGTTCTGCATTCTCAAATTTCAGAAGAGTTTTTTTACAATGTATTTCACCATCTTCTTTGCTACTCACTATTACTTCTGTGTTCCCAGATGTTTGAATTCACTCAATCTTTATTTTTCTTAAGTGACTGAAAAAATTTCTTCCCTTTTTATAGCATCTATCTCTTATCCTTGCAAATGCAAGTCTAGCCCTTCAGCATTCTAGCAATGTCTCTTTAAATTCCGTTCATTCAGTAAATTCCCTCTGACACCTGAGGTCTTTCTCTCTCCTTCATTGTCTTCTGATTGCTTATGTGCTTGAAAATTAGATATCTTAAATATAAGACATAATAATCTCATAATTCTTTAGGATTTTCTTTCCCAAAACTTCGTTCCTCCTAATTTATTTTAGTAGTTATCACCTTGTCACATCTCTATGCTTTCTTCCATCCCAAGGTCTGTAACTCCAGGAGCTGAGACTGTACAGTTTGGTATACTAACAGTATATCTTCAGTTACTGTAGACTATGAATATTTCTTCTTTGCTGAGCATTTTCACTCTTTGCGTTGCCCCACAACACAGATTGGAACTCACAGCTCAAATTTTGACTTTGAAAACCTGTTTAAGCATTGATCTGATTACGAAAAATTCGGAATGCCCACTGCTATAGTGGGCTTCAAAGTCACTCCCAGAGTGGTTGAGAGCTTGGTGCTGGAACAGATGGTGTCCACATAACAAATACACAAATGTTGCCTTTGTAGGCATAAATCTCGTTAGCAGCTGCTGGGTTCTGAGTTCTTTAGAAATTCAAAGAGGCATGTGACTACAGACTTCAAAAATCCCACTTTGTATTTCCAGTTTTTAAACCCTAGAACTGCAGGTAAAACTTGCAGAATGCCATACAACTTATGACTGTAAATGATGTTAATATTCAATGCTTTTGGTCTGGAAGATTGCTATAACAATACACATTTGTATCTCTTTCTCCTGTTGTTTGTAGTGCTTCTTATTTTCTTGATTAAGAGGGGAAAGCTTACTGAAGAAATCAGTACCAAACGGTTGTATAATGATCCTAATGTTGCTTAAAGGTTCCTTCAGACACAAATCTGAGCCGTAATTCACTAGTTATCAGCCACTGCTAAAAGGCAAATTGAGAGGGTTGTTCATACTATCTATAAGTAAAGCAAAACTTAAGGTAAGGTTGAAACTGCTGAGGTTGAAACTACTATATGTCTTTTATTAACTGTGGGGCCTGATGGGACTTTTTCTAGGCCTTGGAGCTTGAATTGAAAGAAATCCAAATTTCTCTTCAGTCTAATTCTCCCATTATTTTTTGTGCAGCTGGCTGCACTGAAAACATTCTATTACTTGCGAGAAAATGTGTTTGTTATTTGTGTAGTCCTTATGATTTTAGAATACAAGTGAGGTATAAACACTAATTTATTTTTTCTTACAGTAACTCTGAGGGGTGAGAGCTATTATTCCATATTTTTCCTGACAAGAAATGAGAGATCAAATTAATTCCACCAGATTGTACAGAAAAGCCAAATCAAAGCTCTTGGGCAGGTCTTTCCTAGGTGAATGGCTGTGAAGAGTGGCTGCAGAATTGGTATTGGCATTGAGAATGAGAATTTTCAAATACTGTAATCCTAGTTCAGAGAACAGTTGTTATTGGAATTTTAACTAAATGGATGAAGAAATGTTTTAAGAAATAAGTATCAGCCTTTCCTGCTCATTATTTTTGGAATTGATCAAAAGTTAGTGATTTAGTCATTATGACTCTTAACTGAATAATCTTGTAAAAAAAAAAAAATCTATTTGCAAAAGATTGTCAAAATATTGTCAGACTGTGATCTTTTAATCCTACTTCCTCATCTATTTTCTTCTTGAATGCACTATTTATTAACTCAAATTCCTTGTGATGCTTCAAGAAAATTATATGAAATATGTTATGTAAGACTAGAAGAGAGGAAGTGATGAGGAACAATAATGGTAGGTGACCCTGAAGAGAGGCAATTGCCAATGGAAAACATTTTAGAACAATTTGAAATAACTGTGGACATTTATTTATCTGAAACATCTGGACAGTGCAGCATAGTGGCCAAATTAGGGTGATTTAAAAAGAGATAGATCTCACCTCTGAAAATAGCCATTACCCTCTCATTCCACATACAGCAGGTAAGATTTTGTCATTACACATAGGCAGGCATATTCTCAGCCCAAGGAATTTGAGTCCCACTGCTTTCGTCCCGTTTTCTGCTTCTTGAGTCACTTCTATATCTCCTTCTCATTCTATTAATTCCTTCTGAGTCACATTTTATTCCAAATATAAACTCTTGAGCAATGAATGTAAGATCCAGAAATACTGAGATGACAAACATTTGCTAGTGTAGTCTAGATTAGTCTTGGATATTTCGTCTTAAAATTTTCCTTTCCTGTGTATTGTATATGGTTTGCAGTAGAGAAGAACAGAATTATATTTTTCCAAAGTGTCTTTTATTCCATTCCCCAACACATGCTTCTCTTAATATTGTCCTCCTGATGAATTTTTCATTGTTTTCCTAAACCTAACTTTTGACCTTTGCAGCAGTTCTGCACTCATAACTTTCATGACATACTGAGTTCTTCTCTTTTCCTTTAGGCAAAAATGTACAATGTACCTTCTATCCTGTCAGACAGAGTCTGTCTGTCTTCTATTTGGTAACCCCTTGCCATTTATTACTGGCAATAACTACTTTTTAGATATCTATTTTTTATCTACTTTTTACTAAACATCATCTTCAGTATATAGCTCACCTAAGGTCATGTCAATACCGGCCTTTTGCTCTCATCCGTCTCTCCTCCCAATTTATTTAGCCTTGTATAGGCTAAACAGGAGGATGCTTTTCCTCCTGACTTCCTTTATTTTCTCCTTCTCCTGTAAATATAAGTGTCAAGGTTTAGGTCTCTTTCATACATAAACCTTTTCTTTTTTGCCCCAGTGTAAGTCTGCGCTACCAGTAAAGCCTTGGTTACTCCCCAGTACCTTTTCCTGTATCTTTTTTCTGTACTCAGAGCATTTATGGAAGAAAGGCCACAAAATATTTACCACATCTTTTCTGTCCTCCTTTTCATAAACAACTCTTTTCCCATTTAGTGGGTTTTCTCATCTCAAATATCAATCGCCTTGTCACTGTCTTCAAGACTTCCCCTACTGCAGCCACCTTTTCACATGTCCCACAATCTCTCAGTCCAAGAGGAACTGGACTGAGTGCCTTTGCCTTCCTTTTCTTAAACTTTCGAACTTACCTGTTAAAATATGATGTTTCTTGACTGTCCTTTCCCTAACTCGTTTGCTTGTTCCAATGACCTCACTGCATAACCTGTCCTCGTCATCTTTTTTCATCTTTCTGCTTTACTGTTTTCACTACAGAACAGTGCTTCCTGGAATGTTTTTTCTTCTCACAAAGGCATCTTTATCTTTTGCCTCTGAGACATCCCTTTTCTGCATCATTGCAGATGCTTGTGATCTGCCATTTAAATTTGTAATCTAGGTTTAATCTTTAATTTAGAGTGCTTCTTAACAATGATATGCAAACCTGTCTTTAAATGTGGCAGATACTTTTTCGGTGGTGGTGAGAGCTTGCAGAACACTGCAAATATAGAGTTTTGTGGTCCATTTTAATTCCTAAAGCTTTGCCATCTTACATTTCAGTTGCTGTGACATCATGTTATCTGTTTCTGTCAAAGGCAGTTTTGCTCCCTGTGTGCATGTAGAAGGCTGCTGCTAAGGTCATTTTCTTAGTCCATCACTTTGATTTTCACACTCCGCAATTGCACTCTCCTTCTGTATTGCACCAAACAACCTTTTTATTTATTTATTTATTTATTTATTTTTAGACAAAACAAAACAAAACCTTTCCGAACTCTTTAGGCCTTATTGCAGTATCAAGTTGTCATTTCCCACCTCCAGTTGGGCTTTGAGGCCAACTTTCATAACACCCATATTAAATCCTCAACTGCATACATTCAGGCACTGAGTGACACCTTCATGCATATTATATCTCCCATGGTCTTCCATAAAGTTCTCTTATTCCCTTTCAAGTTGCAATTTAACATTCTCCTTTGGTGTGGTGCTCACAAAAAATGGGGATTGCTGAGCTTTTGGTGTTCTGAGACCAGAATCCAAACACACCCACAAACATTGCCTCATTGTTTTCCTTTACTCCTCCCATCTGTCTCTGTCCATCTGTTTTATCATATAGTTTAATTCTAGGCAATTGAAGCAAAAAAAATCCCACAAATTTATATGTCCACAGTGTCACTACCTACAGCACTTGACACATTGGCATCACAATCTGTGGCTAAAATCCAAATCTAAAGGCCATAAGATAATGAAAACACATAAAAGTAGATGTAGATGTAATTATTATGAGGTGTTTACTAATATTTTACCATTTTTCTTTCATTTTCCTGAAAGTGATATTATTCATTTATTAAAAAATATATATTCTTGTCTTTTACCTGTTAATTTAGAACTGCAAGTGCTGCTTATTATTTTATTTTTTTTTTTTTTTTTTTTTTTTTTTTTTTTTAATCTTCTGTCACAACAAGCTATTCAACCTTAGTGTGTGTGAATTTTGGCAGAATTTTCTCATCAACTGTTCATGAACAGTTTCTCCAAAGCAGTCTGTAATGTGATGACACAAAATGTGTTAAAAGGACACATTAACATTCCTGCCAATGATGACAAGAGGGAGTTAATCCATATGTTGATATGCTGTCATTCAAAAGCAATGTAAGAAATAAATTTATCTTTAGGCAAAAAATAAAATGGACATTCCTTGATTTTATTGTTTTAATGTTGTCCTCCCCCATGAGTTAGAGTGGCAAGTGTTCATAAGAATAAATACCCTGGCTCTTGCTAAACATGTTGTGGTCTGCATCTCAGGAAGATGAATTAAGTTTGTGTCTCTTTTTCTGAAAGCTGTTCTCATTGCACAGTCTAATATCTTGAAGTAGAGGGGAAGACAGATAGTTTGGTGTCCTTTCTTCTTCCATTTTCTCAAAACCTTAATTGGAGATCCATGTACATATAGTGCCACTTCTACACACAACTACTTGCCCTGTCGAAATCTCAGTGGCACAGGTGTGTCAGGAACGATGACTAGAATGTAAAAACAGCAGAGCAGCACTTTTAAGGACCAAACTATACAGGACATACTAGTGTTTTCAAATACTGTTTTATTTTATATCTATTTTATTTATATTACATTATTTTATTTATTTTCATTTTATTTTATTTTGATAAGGAATATCAGTTGTAATTATATTTTTCCAGCATCTGGATCTCTCTAATGTCTACTGTGTTCTCCTAAAATGCTTTACAGGGGGGAATTAAGTCCCACCAAGGGACTTAATCATGTCTTTAAATGATTTGATGAATTCAGAACATGGTTTTATTCATGGAAAGTTATGATAATCTTTCATGTGTGTGCCTTAGTTAACAAGGTATTTTGATAGAATTTTATCCTGATATGTAACGTCAGAGCCCCTAATGTCCCTAACCTCTGAAACAATTTGTATTCTAGATAATGAAAGCCAGTGTCTGCCTGTCATATGTGTCTTTGAAAACGTCTCCTGAAGCCCAGCAATATAATGGAGTGCAGTTTTGATGCTGACTACTCAGAAGAACAGTCAGTCAATGGTGAGACTTTTTCTAATCTGGACGCATGAGATAAGTCTGTTAACAAAGCCCAGTGAGCTCACTATAATGGCAAGTGTCAAATAATTTTGTCGTTTGATATAACCAAGTGTTCTACAAAGTTGGATTTGGCACTGCATTACTCAGTAACTTTAGAAAGTGCTATCTGCTTCACCTTAATTTGTGTACATATATATGAAGTTTCTCTGTCTAATGAATTCCTCTGCTAACTCCACTGTGCAAAAAGATTCCCTCCATCAGACAGTGACAACTCAATCACAATGTTTAAGCATTCCTATTTCCTAATAGTCAGAATATACAGCACAACCACTGCCATAATAAAAACCTGATGGAATTACTTAGCCAGACCGCTTCTGGTTTGCATTAAAAATAATAATAATAATAATAAAAATAAGTTATAAAAATACCTATCTTTCTGTACTAATTCATTTCAGTCCTCTTTGGACCCAGGAGATCCTTATCAAAAAGTATGATTTGATACTGACAGAAAGAACCGTTGCAATTCCTCTTTTCCCTCCCCATTCAAACTGTATCTGTACCCACACTGACAACCAGTACCCCAAATACAACAGAAGAAGTGACAATCAATCCTAAAAATGGGAAGTTACAGATTAATGTGTTTATAGGTAAGGTTTCACCTTAACCTCCGGTCCTACTAGGGGTTTTCTTGTTGACTTATAATGCATTGGGATAGAAGCAAGATCTATCTTGGACCCATGCAATTCAGTGTCATATTTCCTTCTTGAGTTCAGTAAGGATACATGTTTTCTCTGAGACATTCCTCTCAGATTTCTCTCTAAAATTCTGCTCTATCTACTTCCCCTTAAGAAATTAGGCCAACCATCTCTGGAGTCATTAGCAATAGCAGAAATGACCTTTAAGGTTAGCCAAAGAATTTTATGGAAATCTTACATTTTTCTCTCTTTCTATCACTGTCCCAATACTGTTAGTGAACAAGATCCACACCACTTGCTGTGTGAAAGGCAGGACATTTGGATTTGTAATGGTTATATTATTATAGGTAGGTCTTGACAGATATAAACACATAACAGTCAACAAATGAAAAAGTGACAAACAATACAGCCCTCTAATGGTAAAAGTGAATACTAACATTTCAAGGAATGAATAATAATTATATGAGAAAAAAATATATAAATCATACAAAGTGTAGTATCCTTTCTTCAGTACTGCTGATACCAGCCAAGTTTAAATAAGGAAGATGTTAAATCTGCATAGTGGAAAATAATGAATCCCAAAGCCTAGCAAAAAAATTAAAAAAAAAAACAAAAAAACAAAAAACAAAAAACAAACTTGTTTAATTTTAAAAGGTCAATAGAAGTGAAAAAGGCAGGAAAAGCATGAAGGATGCAACACTTCCTCTGTGATTGCTCTCCATAGCTGCACAGCTCAGAATCTTACACTGTGCTTTGGAGACACCTTTGCCTGGTTTCAAAAAATAAAATTAATAATAAAAAAACCCTTAGACTCACTGGGGACATTTTTTCATCCTAAGCTATACTGGGATCTGACTCTGACCTGAATTCTACTTTTAAATGCTGATGTCTGAGCCTAAAGCTGCTTTGGTGGTTGACTGTACGTATGGTAATGCCCTACAAATTCTGTTTTCCAAGACAGTGATCCTGTGGTGCTATAAAGGCAACAAGTAAAACTAGGGCATTTTGCTCTCTTTGTGAATGTCATAAAACATAGCTGTTTAACTAAAATGGAATGGAGATGGTGTTAGAAAGTATTCAGAGTTTCCTGGCTTTGTTCTTCATCCATATGTCTGATCTGCTCACTTGTCTTGCAATCTAGCTTTTCCATTGTGGAACAGACCAAGGGTAGGCAGAGGCTATGTGAGAAACTGAATGAAGATATGTCTTAATAATATTGTTTATGTGGAATTATTTCTGTTGTTATCTGAGGATAAAGCTTCAGTTTTAAGGATATACTTCTCCCTGTGGAGTTTTCTGATGTTTTTCTATTTCATGTCCTTTTAGGTCCATCTCTAAATAAAAGGACTACGATCAGTCCTTGCTAACAGTCAAACCTAAGAGCTTCATCAGTATCCCAGTACCTATGTTTTACTTTCACACCCCCATGGCAGCCTCAGCAAATCTGACAGGCTGATATGGAATCACAGGCGATTTGCTCTCTTACCTCATGAGGAGTTTACAAATGAGGAGTTTAATATATTTTGTATGTTTAAATCGAGATCTTTTTCTACTGGAAAGCTTAGAGTTGAGTTGTAGCTGGCCAACAGTCAGCCAGTGTATCGTATGCAAATATTAAGAACTACAGGAATAACCACTGTTATCACCTTAATCTCTTCTTGATTTCTATGACTTCCACATATTACTTCACACAATTGCAGTCTAAGTTTTTATGTTTGTGGAATAGAACACTGACTTTCTGCTGATAAAACTGGGTGATAAATACATGTACGTGAATGAAGGACTAAACTGTGTTCTTACAGCAATCAATGAATGTAGTTATTTAATATCTGGGCAATCTTTTAATACATTCATATTTTCAGCTGGAGGTATCATTTGTTTTCTATAAAATTTAAGCTGCTTCAGGGCTGATAAAGCCTTCTGGATACTTATTTAAGCTACTTTTTGAATCCAGAATTTGTACAAACACTGATTATTTTGGGGTCTGTTACAATTAGAACCACACAGAGAATCTTATATTACTGAAACTCTTCAGTTAAAACACAATAAACAAGACATACATGTACAAGTTTGCATAGGGCACAATAGTTTAGAATTAGTTTGCACATTCTCTAGAATGAGAAGAGACAGCAAATAAGGACATTAGTCTAATCAAAAACAGCTCCAGAAATAACTACACTAGAATTGCATCAATGACATTTCAGCTCATTTCTCAGTTCCTCTGAGCTTGAAATGCAAGACAACCAGACTTCAGCAAATAAACTAATAGCAACATTTGTTCAGTTTATAATTCAGAATAAATTAAGCATGAACATAAGTGTGTGAGTGATACCAGCAGTGACACTGGTGAAATAGAATTTATCATATTCTATTTATCATATTCCACAGCATGCCCCATACTATACAGCAGAGTACTGCTTTCTCATCTACTTATATTTTTAATAGAAGTAATTGTATTTTCATTCAGAATCATTTAACATGTCTATGGCTGTTTTATCTATGAGAAACTGTTATTAGGGGAACAAATTAGTTTTTCCTCTTCAGTGTTTTCCAAAGCAATTTAGCAATTGCAAATGAAAAGATGAGAAAACCAACTTTTTAGACTACATACATGGTATTATGGATCATGTCTGGAGAATTTGTGATTTGTATATATATATTCTTTGGATTCAAAATAGTTGATTTGTGGGAAAGAAGGGCCTTGACAAGACAACTTATGTTTTCATCCTCTCAATAAATTGTTCTCTTCTCATTTCAATAATGAATGGCTGTTTTGCATGGATACTCAATACTAAAGTTCTCTCTACTGATTAAAATCTCAAATATTTTACAATCCATTCCAGAACAGGAACTTACATTGTTCATTACAGTTTGTCTTCTCAGCTTCTGATCTATGTAGTACATTATGTTTTATTCCAGAGATTACCTGTATATAGAGACTCCCATAAATTTCTTCTGTTTATATTCAGACTCCTATAGATTCCTTCCATTACATGAATTAATTTCTATGACAAACAAGTCTGTTAGTTCCTTGCAGTTTTACTCTTATAAGTACAATTAGACCAATTTCCTCTGTCCCTATTGCATTTGTCTGAGAATCTTACATGGGGAATTTAGTAATGCTAATTGATCTCAACAGTAACAAATCCAACTTTAAATATCAATCCAGACCTGATGCACTCACTGGAAATGTCTCTACCAACCCATTGATTTTACTGGGAACACAAAGAACTTCAGCTCTAAATGCAAACAGTACAATTTAGTGTCTTAAGTAGGGTGAATTCAGGCTCAAATTTATGACTTTCTTTTAAAGATGTTCTCCAATGTTATCTTTGTTTCTTTGAAGGCCAACCTTAGTGGAAGAAAAATTGTCTTGAAGACACCTAAAGATGCTTGTAAAATAAGTTATATTTGATTTTGGGATTCAGGAGACTCAGGACACCAAACAGGAATCTTGCATCCTGTAATATATTTCAAAACAAATTTCAAAGCAAATTTTTATATCTAAGCAAATTTTACATTATTAAAACCCAGAGGCAGTATTTCAGTGTTTCTAGCTGCTGAAAACCTTCAAGAATGTGCTGCTCTCCTCACTTCATCACACATTACATTACAAAGATGAATTTTCTTTCACCTCATTTTCCTGGTTGTATACTGTCATTACAGTATCCAGTCTGTAGTTGAGCAACTGCAATAACAGTGGGTTCAGGAGGAATAGGTGGGTGGAAGCGTCATTTATTTCTCATCGTGAAGACACATAATCACATCTAATTTTTTGCACGAGTGCTTTTTGCAGGAGGAATGACAACAGACTATTGTTTTGACTAGGACTTTTTACATGCAGGCCTGATTTGTAAGAGGTGTCTTTTTCTGCTGCCTAGATTTCTGTGCCTCACTAAACCACAGAAATCTATTTGGTCAAATCTAATTTGTAGTTTTGGTTTTTCAGTTCAGAGTAGTATAATTTGAGCTGTAAAAATGCAAGACATAACACTCACTCCTCTTTTTTCCCTTATTTGCAAAGGTGAATCAAATAGACAAAGAGCACCCTGACACTTTGTGGGGTCAAAATGTAAATGCATTTTCAAGGTATTTTCAATAATCACCACTGACATTAGATATAAAGCAACTGCACAGAGAAATATTTCATCTCTTTATAGTAACGGAGGCTTTGTCAAGTACTTTGACATTTATTTAGAAAATGATTATTACATACTGCCATTTCTATAATTTATTAACTTTTGTTTGTTTGTTTGTTTGTTTTCTTTTCTTTTGGCTGAACCTTTGATTCTGTATTTGCATTTCATTTATTACATTTTAAAGAATCCCACTAACCAGCTCAAAGCTATGTAACATTGCCTGCAATGAAAGCTATATATCATCTTCCTGTGGCATTAGTGAGACATTTTTCAGGAAGCCATCTGCAGTCACAGGTGAGCTGTACACCTTCTTCCATAGTAGCCTATGGATTATGAAATCCTTTAGAGAAAGAGAGAGAAAGGTCATTGCATTGGGGTACCTTCTTGATAAAGCTCAGTACTCTGCAGTTTAACCCTTGAAATAGAAATTAAAGGAATTTGTTCATTCAATAAGTAATTCATTTGGGAGGTTGCTTGTAGAATTCTGTTGGGAATGTGGAGTATTTCTAACCACCTAAGGCTTTGGCAGGACCCAGACCAGCTAGTGATGCCAAACTTGGAGACCAGCCTACCCACAGCAGAGAGTGAAGGCAAAATAGTCACAGCCTGAAAGAATATCCTTTGCATATGGATAGGAAAGAAGCAATAGGTGCTACTCTGACAGGTTCAGCAAGAGTTGGGGCAGCATAATCACATGTGGCTAGATCAGCAGCAATTTCCACACAAACAGTCTGAGAACCAAAATCTTCTAACACAGTTAGTGAGCATCAAATATTCTTCAAACTGACCGTAAGTGAGTGTCAAATGTTCTTCAAACTAACTATAAAATAGACTGCTTCCCAAAGAACAGTCTAAACTAGCTGGGTGAAAACTGACAGATATGATGTAGAAGGACAGCTAACAAAAGCCTTATTCTGAAAGTTCTGAAAGATAATCTGAGGTATCGCTTTTAGATACATGTGAAGATATCTTGCATTGTTGATACTTTCTTCACTGCAGAGCAAGTTACTAGAAAGTAGGAAAATGAAATTTGAAATATTTTTTCAATAAAATGAATATGATCTTTGAATCCCTAACTGATTGACTGACAATCCCACAAACTGCCTGATGAAATGTGATAAAATATTTAAATTACATCTAAGGAAATAGGAAGATTAAATCTCTTATTAATAAGCTAAGAGATTTAAATGCCATTCCCAGGTTCTACCAATGACACTACAAGTAAACTTTTTTCTGACATTAGTAGAATAAAACTAATTATTCCTAATTGAGTTTCCAGCAATAACAGTCCTCTTAATTGATCTCTTGTGTAACAAGATATTTCACAGAATGAAATGATCACCTGTGTGTGCAAACATACTTAATAGGACCAACTGTGCTCACTGTGATGACTAATGCTTTGAAACCCAGAAGATTTTAGTATATAGACACCTATTGAAATTTAAGACATTATAAGCTTGTGAGGAAGAGAGACTCTTAATGCATCTGAAACAAAGATTTCTAATATCCAGCAAAATAATGTATGTGATAGTAGAAAATAATCCCATAGCTGGGGAAAACAGCTGAAATCTTAAAACTGAACCTGCAGTGGGGTTCACTAGAATTATTACACACAGAGGTCAAATCCCAAATGAAGTCTCTATTTATCAGTTTCACTGATCAGTATCACTGATACTGTCTGAATTCTTTGTTAATGACCTGAATGAAAGCATGGAACACCCACCCAATGGACTGAGCAAATAGGAGGAGTGACTGATTATGCTGGAGAATTGAACTACCATTCAGAGGGACATTCACAGGCTGGACACACCATCAAGAACCTCATGAACTTCAGCAATGACAAATCAAAGGCCTGCACCAGGATTGTAATTACCCCATACAACAGAACAGACTGGGGACCAGCTAAATAAGTAGGAACTCTGGAGAAATAGCTTTGGCAGTCCTGGTGTACAACAAGCTGAATAGTAATCACCAGTGTGTTCTTGTACTGAAGGAAGCTGTAAACTGGGTTTTATTAACAGGTACATAGTCAACATGTTTGGAGAGAGCTTATGCCTTCCTCTTTCTTCATTTAGCAAGCTTTTTATTCATCACCTCATGCTGTTAAAAGATGTGGGAGCATTAATGAAAATGTGAGCTAGATAAATGACAGAAGTGTTTTTCCAATCTGATTACTCAATAGAAAAAGTGCATTTAATTTGAACACTCCTCTTAATTTATGTGATTCTATCATTTAACAGGTATTTATGTTTCACAGGGAAAAGACTGGTTAGGATGGCTTTTACAAACTAGGTTGGGCATTATCAAACACAGCAAAGAAGGAGATTTTGTTACTGAACCTCAGAAGATAGGTCACAAAACTAGTGTGCTCACAAAGAAATTCAGGGAATTTGCAGTCTCTGGTGCGTCTAATATTTTGGTCAGTGTCAGGGCAAGGAAACTGAAACTCTTCGGAAAGGAGAGCCTCTCATTGTGGACATAAAAGGATATGAAAGCTGTAAAACCAAATCCATAATATAATATAATATAATATAATATAATAATATATTAATTTATTAATATATTATATAATATATTATTATATATTATTATATATTATTATATTATATTATATTATATTATATTATATTATATTATATTATATTATATATATTATATTAATATATTATATTATACATTATAATATTATATATTATAATAAAATTATGATACTACATATTATATATAATATAATAATATAATATAATTTATTATTATAGTATAGTATTGTATAGTATATTAATTATATTATATATAACCATGTTTTTCAATGCCATAAGGAAATGATTTCTTCCAAAGTTTGCATCTTTCCAAGGAATGCAGCTGATTCATCACTTATGACATTGAGCTGGGTTTCTGAATTTCATCTGATGCTTGTTCATGTTAGTGGCAAAGTTCATCAGTACTCTTTCATAGCCAGAGTTCTTGCCACAGTGGGTGCTGATTTTGCCAAGAGTATCTTCCTAATGTAGTGGCTCAATGATTGATGATTTCCAGATATATAACCTAAAACAACAATAGAATCTTTCTCTGTGGTCCTATCAGTATCTCTTTTACTTCCTTTTTCATGAAAAGATGTTTGCATTCTCCTTTATTGATTTATCTCTGAATACCATATTAACTGGGGTCATAGCCCTGGTTTGATATCATAGATTCAGAATATCCTAAGTTGGAATGGTCCTACAGGAAGTATTGAGACCAACACCTGGCTCTACACAGGACCACCCAAAAATTAGACTATCTGTCTCAGAGTGTTGTCCAAATGCTTCTTGAACTCTGGCAGGCTCGGTGCCTTAATCGCTTCCCTGGGGAGCCTGTTCCAGTAAAACTTAAAGAAGCAACTGAGGTAGGAGGACTTTCTAGAAACATCAGTAAGCTTCTGAGAGTCACCTACACTGACCTTGGTAAATGTTTTCTGTATCTAGTAAATACAATACCAACAGAGGTTTTATGGTACATGTTAATACACTTAATGCTATTCAGCACCAAAAGAAATACAACCCTCACAGGGTGAGTAGAAACAAAGCATTTCCATTACACAGTAGCTGAAACCTACCCATATTAAATGTTTAGTAGACATTACCTGTAAAAGACAAGAGCAACTGCAGTTCAGTCCCATGGCAAAGATGGCACTATGTTTTTCATCTCCATCCAGTTTTTGAATTCAGCATCTTCTGGCAGGGCACAGCTGAAGGCTGTCCATAGCTTTTATGAATACTATAATTGGAACAAGGAGAAGGAAGCCATATGGCCTTTTCTTCCCCTCTCCCATGGGCCAATTTACAGCTGGTGACAGAGATCTAGACTGAAAATCTGATCTATGTTAATATTCTTTTTATTCAGTTCTGTTTCACATTTAGGATAGGAAACAGCACACAGATGGAAAAGTTGAAAAGTATTTGTGTTTTAGACACAAGTTGAATATAGGTTTTAGACACAAGTTGAATATCCAGCCCCTGAGTTCCATGTGAAGACTGGAAGGAAAAAAATAAGGATTATTTTCAGCATATTTTACTACTTTCTACTTATCAAGTTATAAAAGAAAAGCATCTGTGTTCCCAAATCACATTTATAGGAGAAAAAGTGGGGAGATCAGGCAGATACATCTAATAATTTTAGAGGAATAAATACTGTAAGGGTATAAAGTTACTGCAGCTGAGACATCTAGAGACCTCACACTTCCAGTGTAGTTCTTGGTAGGCTACTGGGAGTAACATAGATAAAAAAGCTGCAATTACACAAGGAAACAGCAAAGTTATAGGAAGTTTAATCACAATTTCCTTAGAGATTAGTTAGAGATTGGTATTGCTATATGAATTTTGCAATACCCAACAGTTCTTCTCTAGCTCTTCACTAGATTCCTGAATGATAGTAGCTATTATTACATCCCAGGATAACAATATGACTTTAAGTATGCCTATTTACATCATGTTTCTTTATCCTTACCTTTCACATGAAACAGTTCTACCCCATGCAAATTTTGCATCTCTGTCTTTTACCTGATTTTTTTTTTTTTTTTTTGCTTTTTTTACTCTCTGACTGGTCCTCTAGTTCTGCAATAGTTGTCGTCTGAGAGATACCTTGATTTTTGATTTTTGTATTGTAAAATGGACCTCTAGTCCTGAGGGGAAAAAAAAAAAAAAAAAAAGTTACCCTGCCAACTCTTTTTCTGCTATGCTTGTGCAACATTTGCCATAAAAGTTTTGGTCAAGCAATTCTCCATTCTCCTTACTCAACCTTAAATCATACTGAAATCATCCTGAAACCTGGTGAAAGGAATAGGGCTAGGAACTAAAGAGAAGAAGAAAGGGCAAAAAAGATTAGTTGTTATCAAAAAAATCTAGCAGAATAGATGAGCTGAACATAAGTTATATTTAGTAAGCTTACAAGCAGCTCCACATGGTATTCCTGCTCCCAATGTATTATTAAGATGATTTTTCAGAAATGAAAATCATTGAAATTACATTAGAAGAACCAACAGCACAGAATAATAACCTACAGCTAAGCTACTGGTTTCTGACTAAGGGTTTCTAATTCTCCATAAGCTCTTTTCAAATTCCTGTTAATATGGCCAAAGACATTCACAAATTGGAAAAGCTTCAGCCAATAGAATATGGCTTACGGACTTAGTGTGAGAAAGAGTTGGCACAGCTTCACAAAGCTCCCTCAAGGTTCTCTCAGGAGAGACTGAAGTGACCAAAGACAGTGGCTTCTCAGACACTCTTGTCTTTAATAACTAAATCCAATATTAGTTCATGATCCCTTTAAAAGTCTTTTTGAATCCTCTTGCAGCTGTATGTCTCAAAAAAGCCAAGGAATTTTGAAGCGAAGTGGATTTCTGGTGGAAGCACATTTGAATGAGAAAAATGTATTTCTCTCACACACAAATAATAATTCTGTGCAAATTCTACAGACCAATGGATTTGCAACACAGGATATGCAGCATTTTGGAGAACTCTGAATGTCCTTGTAGAGACTAGCTTCAGTTTAATAGCTGTGTAGTCCCATTGTCAAGAGAACTATTGTGCTTCTATTGCTGTAAAATTTAATTTTACTCTCCAGATTAGTTATTATATAGTAATGAACCCTGTTACAAAGATATAGTCATTTTTATTATAAATGGTGATAATAATTCTGTCTATGAGGCACTCCTACTTCATGCAATGTATTGCACCATCACAGGATTAAGCACACTCTCTGTTCCAAATCACTGTTGAATGTAATATATGACATAGGGCTCCTTTTTACTATATTCAGCATCTTCAAACCCTTTCAGCTGTTTAGAAGTCACTGGTATGTTTTCTTGTTTAAAATGTTCCTACCTCCTATTTTTTCTAATTTTGCTGGTATTTTAATTCTCATCAATAATTTCAATATAATTAAAAAGAGATGAAGAAAACCAACCATTGTGGAGAAAAAGTCTAATGATCTCCACAAAACAGAGTAATTGTGGTTCAGCTTTTGTTGTTGTTGTTTTGTGGAAATGTTCTGGCATAAGATACTATGCTGAACTACCACCTATTTACTGGTAGGTTTGTGCTTTGTTTTAAAGCACCTATTGTGACAAACAAAATTTCATGCCAGGCCTCAATCCTGCAGAGGACTGTCATTACAATGAGTTATACAAAATTTCTTGCAGGGTGGGAAGCTGAACCAACAAAAGGAAAATGAGGGAGTGCATATTTATCACTTCTACTCCCACTATTTCAGTGGAAAACTTATGTGCTCCAAAGATAAAATTGAATATGATGAAGAAGAGGGACTCAGACTGGTTGATAATCTGAACCATGTATAAATCGATGCAATATGTTCTTGTGTCTATAGATGCCTTGAAACAATAGCTCAGAGCAGGATGAACCACTATGCTCACTTCTGTTAAAAAGTACATAAACACAGACAATACAAAGACATTGTTATCTGTAATCCTCGTTTTGTATTTCTTCTCCATGGGATTCATCTCTCTGTGGCTCGAGGCTTAGCTCCAATGCAGCCTGGCTACAAAACCTGGAGCTAAATGTCAGAACAAATTGTTTTGTTGTGAGAAAGGTCTGTGAGGAAGTGCACAGAGCCATCCAAGATAAAGAAGCTTAAACTGAGAATTCATAGTTAGCAGCTTGAGGATTTAAGAGGAAAAATATGAACACAGCATGCTGGTGCATAAATTCATAAAAGAACAAAACAATGAGCCAGAAGACAGCAAACTAGCAAAATCAAGGGTGGAGGCTGACCTTTCGCCCCCTTGCTGATGAGTGGCCAGCAAAGACTAATAGGGTATCTTGTTGGGAATGTAAATATATCAATGCTTAGTCTAATGGCTTGGCAAATGTAGTTATTTATTGCATGTATTTATCGTGTGTAAAATTCTCTTTGGACTTTTAAGCTGTGTCTGAAGCTCTTAGACACATGGCAAAAGCTGCCTGTCTCAGGAAGAGTTAAAACAATGATATTGCAAATAAATTTGTAATTTGCAGTTTATTTTCTCCATCTCAAAGAAGTGGGGTTAGCTATTTGTATAACCACAATTCAGAAAACAACTAACAGCTTTTGTTTTCTATACTAACCTCTGACAACTTAGATGGGAATGGAAACCAACAGAGAAGGAAAACAAACAAACAAACAAACAAACAACAAAAAAAAAACTTTGTCAACTGGAATAATTCACTGTAGTCTTTTTATTTGACCTTCTTTCCTAAAGTATGATTAAAAAAAAAAGAAATTTGACAACTTTTCTTCCACCACGTTTGCAACCTTCTGTATTTCTGACCTGTTTGTCATTGTTCCTATCAGTATCTAAAGCTCTTAAACATGATAAACATGATATAGAATTCACAGATAGGTAAAAAATATTCTAACATGGAAACGTATGCTCTATGGAGAAAGAGAGAAAATATAAATAAAATTATACCTAGAAAGGTGGTCTTGCCAACCAGTGGGGGAAATTTGCAAATTACTCCATCTTGCTGATTATTTTTGAAAATCTAGGATATTAAAAAGAAAATAAAATTATTCAAAGCATAGTTTCTAACTTTATATCCTTAGTGAGAATAGTGAGAGAAATAAACTCCAATTTTGTTTAACTGTCAGAAACCCTTCAGAAAGATGGAACTAAACTCTCAGGAACTTAGTTAACATTTGGTCTCTTTTCATTATGACATTTATTTTGTTTATTTTCTTGCTCAGAACAAAAAAAAAAGATGCAGAAGATAGAGGTGAGAGCCAAAAAAAAAAAAAAAATGTATTATTTGGATGAATCTTTAAAGTTCTTAAGCAGAGTTGTGGAAGAAAATAGAAAATGATGCTTCAGGTATAAGATGTAAAGCATATCATGTGTCCGTCAGTTTATAGTAATACAAAGTATGATGGAGAAGACATGCTTTGGGGTAAAATTGCATACTAACTACTTTCGAATGGAGGCAATGCAAATGGAAATATTAAAATGTAATAATACCTTTATTGAAAAGTCAGATGCGAGAAAAACTGTCTGCTGCTATTTTCTTCTCAGACCTTTATGTGGTCTGACATTTCTAAGCAGACTAGCAGCAAGCAGCTGAACAGCTCTGGGAGATACACTAACAAAGATTGCTCTCCTGTAGAGCTGAGCCATCAGGACAAGCTTCTTAATATTTCTGGCATGAAACAGAGATCTTTCCTAAGATTTCTCTAGAGCCTGTGCACAGAAACAGCTGACACCATGTGGGCTCCCTTTAAACAGTTTTGAAATACACTATGTTCTTCCGCCTTTGGCCTTTCACACTGTAAACAATACATTTACGTCTTTGATTTTAACGACTCTGATCCTCCAGGCCTGATTGTTACATCCCCACCCCTGATAAATGGGTCTCACACCTCACCTCAGCATCTCTTCTGTTTCCTCTTTCATGTCTCCTCCATGCCCAGGAGCCTTTCAGATTCTATCTTCAAACTATCGTGAAGCCTCTGAATGTGTTTGAGCTGGACATTACAGCAAATACATCTTTGTGAACTTTGTGATTAAAAGATATCGGGTAGTTTAACTCTACTGTGATTACATTCAACACAAAAAAAAAAAATCTTGATTTAGGATGGATGCTAGGGTGTGATATGATCACTTTGAACATGCAATCAATAAATTATAGTTCCAGAAACACACGCAGATCACTGAGGAGAATTACCTTGCTAATGAAATGCCCATATCACTACAGCGGAAAAATAGCAGACACATTTTTAACATATTTCACCTATGTGTGAGGGGTGAGTAGAATTAAGGCAATCTTCTTATACTCAGCTGATGCCCAGATGTATTTTCAGAGTGCTGGGTTTCTTAGTAGTTAGGGTGGCCTAACCTCTCAGACAGCTTCCTGGTAACAGAAAAGGTTTACATTATCTTTGCAAAGTCTTCCTGACTGGTGCAATGTGCTTTGCAATGATAAAGAATAATTGTTCCCCAAAGTTGTTCTTGTACTCTTTTTTTTTTTTTTTTCTTTTTTCTTTTAGTGACTCCAGCACTGCTGTTCATAAACATTTCTAATGTAGCAAAACACAACCATTTTTAAAGAGAAGGTTCTTAGAAATTGATGGGGAACTCCATTTTATTTCCATTCCTGGATTTGGATCTTTCTGTTCCTCCATGAAAATAACACTACTGGATCATATGAGAAAGTTTTCCCTTGCATGTCAAAAAATATGCTTCAGACTGTTTCATGAACCTAAAAGTATCAACATAACAGCATTCTCATGTCATTTGCAAACAAAACACAATTATGTAATTATGAGATTTAAAGTAGATCTGGAATAAGATAGTAAATTTAATTCCCTTAGAAACTATTCTAGGGATTTGCAAGAAAATAATGAATATAAAGTTAGAGTTCATTTTCACCAATATAATACTCCTCATAGTCAGATGAGTACTTTATAGATTTATATTTTTTTTTCTTCAGACAGTGTGATATCCTAAGACTGTTTTAAGATGCTTTGTTGTCAGATTTTTAAATAGAGATGTACAGAGAAAACACATTTTGAAAACAATACACTATAAATTTAAAATCAATGTTTTCCTTGATTGCATGTCTACCCAGGAGAAAAGTTCTAGTTCATTTACAGGCTATTAGGTTCAAAACAGAAATGACTGGATGAAATTCAGTGAGTCAGATGAAGTGGTAAGTCAGAATAAATAATGCTTATGGCTTAAAATCTATTCAACTGTTTAGAGGGGAAAAAAAAATCAATCCAGATAGATTTGTAACATACAGTTGTTTGTTTTGTTATTTTTAAGGGAAAGAGAGAAAGATCTAGTCTAGAAATACACGCTTCCCTGGGAGCTCTGCTTGGTTTATCACACTAACCGTGCATTTCTACATACTTTTGAAGACCAAGAATAGGAGCTGAAAACTTGGGCACTGATTCAGCAAGGTACTCAAGAATGAGCTCAGCCTTAAAATTGCTCTAATCAAAGCAACATTCCGGGTGCTACTGCTTGATTTTAGAAAGTAAATTTAGCAGTAATGAAAAGATGCCAGAATGAAAGAAGTGAAGGCTGTCATCTCTTTATGCACAGAACAAAATGACAATAGAAGTAGCAAGGAAAGCTTTTTTAAGACTTTCCCCTCCACCCCATGCTTATCACCCCTGTCCTCATATATGTAAACTTAATTTGCTTTCTGATGCAGTCCTTGAGATGCCCAACAATTTTAGTTAGTACCAACTAAGTAAGGCTATCACTGACACCAATTCAAACTAATAACGTAAAAGGTTGTAGCTCTAGTCCTATCAACTAGCCATTCCCCTTAACAATTCAGCATCTTTTTCCCTCTCTCCTTGTCACAAATTCAGTACTTGAACTTGTTGCCCAGAGTTCCCACATTACCAACACCTCATCACAGTGTCTTCTACCTTTTCTGTCTCTGGGAACATGTCAGGATATTTGCCTGATTAACAGGTTTAATTATGAGTAGCTGGAGAATGATAGGGTCAAGGGCACAAAGGTGACAACGAGAAATGAGATTTGGGGTTGATTACTGGGGGCCTTCAGTATCATTGTAAGCTTCCAAAGGTGTTAGGTTGTGAAACAAAGGTTTTCTTGGTGAAAATTTTTCAGAAGAGGTGTTTTGGTTTCTTAACAAGCACACTGCCTTCATAAATCTTAAAGAGTATTTTAACTGAGAAATAAAATGTTATACCTGCACAATTCCTACTTTTTGACATTGACACACTTCTTATCAGTACCAAGTAACATTTTGTTCCTGATGTAACACTGAAAATAAAACTCTTCTCTGTGTTATAACATGGGAAAGATTTTTATTTATTCATTTATTTTTTCTTCAGTGTCCCGCTGTTGTGAACAAGAAGTCTGCAACTGTCAACAAGATCTTACCAGACTTCCATTAAGACACCTTTTGCATTGTCATGCAGCAACAGGACAGGAATGAGATTCCTTCTGTACTTCTTGTACAGGACACTCTACAGGATACTGGACTGCTCTTTATTACTGTCCCTAACCTGAGGTACTGAAAAATTTCTACAGTCTTCTCAGAAACCTGTTCTCACAAGGATTCAGAAACAGGTTGGGAAAGAAATAAAAGCTACGTCCACTCTTCTTTCCCATCTTGCCCCAGGGAAAGATGCACAGGGAAAAAGATAGCACCAAAGCAAGGAGAGAATCATTGTCCCTGGATATTTTTCCTTACTTGGAGAAATTAAAAGTTACAGGAATTAGATGAGCTTGTTTAACTTTGAACATGATAATGATTTTTTTTTTTTTTTTTTTTTTTTTTTTCCCATGACGTTCTCTGGAAATAAGGTTTCCATAAGGTCCAAATTACTAATGCATCATTTGAAAAAGAACTTCCTTGTATTTATTTTAATTTTGGAGAATGATCAGAGAACTCCTAGCTCTTCTGTTTTGAGTGTCTTATCTCCTTTTGGATGTTTCTTTCCAAGCTGAAAAGTCTTATTTTAGTTAGCCTTTCTTCATGTCTGATTGTATTTGCTGGCCTACTCTGCACCCTTTTTACTGTATCCTTCTTGAGTATCTACACTAAGTATTCAACGTATAGAATGTTTACATTTTGTACCATGGTGCAGATAAATTTTTTAAGCATTTTCTTTGATAACTTTTTTTTTTTTCCCCTGAGTTTATGATTGTGTTATATTTATAAATTTGTTTTACTCTGTCCATGTATATCACCATGCATTTCTTAACACTGAATTTCATTTCCCGTTTTATATCTCTGTAACTTAGTCTGATAAGGTCCAGCAAAACCTTAGGCATATTTAATTTTTACTATGATGACTAATTTTGTGTCAGCAGCAAATTTTATCACCTCACTAATTTCTCCTTCTTTCAGATCATTTATAAATACATGGAATAGCACAAGTTCCAGAAAAGATTCTTGGGTGTATCAATGGTAAACCGTCTATTTAACTTTGCACTAGCTTTTTGGAAATTCAATAATTGAACTGAAATTCAATAATGCTATATTTGCCAGAAGCCTTTCATCCCTTGCTTTATGACTGTTCCAAAGGATCTAACAGGTCTGTGAAGCATGACAACCATGCTGATTTTTCTGTAATGTTTTGTATTTATGGATAGGAAACTATTCCTGTTTTATTATAATGCCTACCAGTTTTCCTACACCAGAAGACTTGTAGAGTTGTACTTTTCTGAAACGTCTCTTAAAAATTGGCCTAATGTTCTCTGTTTTCTTATACAAAGCTTAGCTGTACCAGTTAGATATATGTTTTAGTAAAACATTTTAGAAGTTATTAGTTGTGTAACTTTGTACTCTATATCTCTTAAGCCAATCCTTAAATTTGTAAAATTTTCAGACTTGTCTCCTCAAACCTTTTCAAACCTTTCTACAGTGAAAACAGGGACATTACAACCAAATTTAACTTTGTTACTTTTTTTTTTTTTTTTTTTTTTTTCACTAACACCTAGGTAATTTCATATCCTGACTGACTTTCTGGTAGGCTCCATTTTCTGATGCATTTTTAAAAAATCCTATTAGATTTTTTTCTGCCTTTTACAATTTTCTTCTCAAGGACTTTGCTGACCTGCTTCATTGCCGTTCTGTGTGTCACATGCCAATTTCTGGGTTTTGTGTGTTTTTGTTGTTGTTTTTATTTTTTCCCCTTATTTGGACAATAAAGGGAACACAAATACTTGTTTTTCTTCTCAAACTGTTCGCCACTGTCTGGCAATGCAGTGAAGGGATTCAGTCCTCCTGGATGAAATGTCTTCACAGAAAAACTAGGGAGGTATGTGAGAGTTTCTTCAAAGCAAAAATAGTTTTGCCAAGGACAATAGCACATCTCTAAACCATTCCTAGCACTGAAAAACTTCAGAAATGTAGCTGGTTTAATCCAGTAGGTTTAACCTTTGAGTAGAGATATTAAATACTGCATGAAATATGAACTGCTGAGTGACATTTGCCTAAAATGTCACCTTATAAAACTCCTGAGTTAGAAAGGAATCTTTAAAGATAGCATATAAAACTCTCTGTTAAACTGGCAGTCACATTTGTTACTAGATATCACAGGTTTTTCATGAAAAGTGTTTTCAAGAGGTCTGCTAATTCCTGAAGTGAGAGTCACTGAAACAACCACTCCAACTGGACACAGCAGCAGCAGAAGAAACAGACTTAAATTTCAGAGGGGGAAGGTTCTTTCTCACTCCTTTGCCCAATCACAGTGGACACCACATGGCTCCTCTCTAATCTGGTCACGGTCCTCTCAGTTTACTTCTCATTGATGAATCTTCCCTTTTTCACTTTCATTTATCTAATTTTTCTTATTGATGTTCATCCAAGACCAGAGGCCAAAGTCAAGTGAGAAACAAATCCTATCTTTCAATATCTTTTAATATATAATATACATATATATATTCATACTTAGTTATATATGAAAAATGGAATTATATCTGCCACGTTTTCAGTGTCCCCTGGCATTATAGGAATTCTGTCCTGCAGTAGATCTCTGCCCTTCATTTAATTCACCTATTTCACTTTGATCTTCCTGGAAGGAAATGTTTCTTAAATGAATTCCAACTGCACTGCAGAGTTCCTGGCAACTGTTCTTGGATGTCCCCATGAAGAGAGTAGAAGATTGTTACTCAAGAACATGTTGATCTACTTTGTTGATCCAACAAAGTTTTGCAGTAGTTTGTGCTAATGGCATTACTTCTTAATTCAGCAAGGTAGACTTTTGTGCCTTACAATCACTGTTGATACTGCATTCCTAGTAATAGTTTTAGAGACTGAAATACCATTAAGAACAACAGGTTTTAAACTGTAAAATTATGTACAGTGTCATTTTTGCTTTGTATTCTGTTACCGTAACTATGCAATCGATGGAAGTAAGTCACCATTGTAAGTCCCTTGAATTTGCTGTGCGTACCACACTACAGAGAAGCACTTTTAGTATTAAATCCCTTTGTATTTGAAAGCAGCACAAATTGATAAAAATCAATGCACTTTATATTCTAGATGGTAAAAAATATTATTATTATTATTCTTTCCTTATTTCAAAGCCAGAAAAGAACCACATGTATTTTTTTTCCCTCCAAATTACACAAAACTCTTCAGGTATGTACTCTGATGATCCCAGGTCATATTGTTTCTTTTAACAGAATTTTCAGAACAGATGAGTACAAACAACTCATGCAGCAAAGACCTTCATTTACCTCCCAATATATTCATTTTCTCAGGTTAATACAAATAACAGTGGATGAGGTCATGGTCACCTTATTGAGGTTTATGGATCACCTCCTGAGATTAACACTCGGTACAAAGCTGCCTACTTAGATGATACAAGCCATCTATGATGAAGACTGGAAATGCGACCTGCAGAGACTCATGCCTGCTCTGTAATCACTGCAAAACATAGGTCACACTTGACTTGGCCAAATATTCTGCTAGCTGATGAACAACCCCTTATCTAGCATACAACATGGAAAATAGCTAGGGAAGTGTGTCATTTTTAAAACTGCTTCTGTGGCTTAGAATTCGACCACAATATTCAAGGAAGCCTGTTGTGGGTTAACTCTGGCAGGCAGCTAAACACTGCAAAATAGCTTGCTCACTTTCCCTGCTGCAGGATGAGGAACAGAATAGAAAGAGTAAAAGTGAGAAAATGTGTGGGTCAAAAGAAAGACAGTTTGATAAGTGAACAAAAGTGGCACACACAAGCAACATGAAGTAAATTATTCAGTCATTACTTCCCATTATCATGCAGGAAAGAAAGGCTTCTTTACATGTAATAGTTACTTGGGCAGACCAACACCATAACCCTGAATGTCCCCTGCTTCTTTTCCCCAGATTTTGCTGCTGAGCATGGCATCATATAGCATGGAATATCCCTTTGGTCAGATGGGGTCAGTTATCCTGGCTGAATCCGTTTCCAACTTATTGTGCATCCCCAGCCTACTCATGGCAGGGGACAAAGTAAGATACAGAGAAGGCCTTGATGCTGTGTAAGCACTACTCAGCAATAGCCAAAACTGCTCTGTTATCATCAACATTGCTTTGGTCACAAATCCAAAACATAGCATAATATAAGCTGCTATAAAGAAAGTAAACTCCATGCCAGATAAAAAAAAAAAAAAAAGTAGTATGATCTCTACTCTATCCATACCACCAGGGATTGTGGGATCTAAGCATGACATAAAAGATCAAAAACGCACAGTTAGGGAGCTTAACAAAATCACCAGCCATTCTTCTGGTAATGCTGCTGAGCTCTGACTCTTTCTACAATATCTGACAAATATATTTTCAAAAAGTAGCTATTTAAAGAAAGATCTGAAAGATCTGAGGTGACTGGACCTGCTGACAGAGTGAGATACTTTGAAGGAGACCTGCTGGAATCAGATTCCCCTCAGATGCATTTTCATTTTGCAGGGAAAGAAGGTCTCTCTTAGAATTGTGTTTGAATGGGAAATAGTACAACATTTTTCCTTTTCTACATGGATCCTACTCTGTCATTTCAACAAGGAGACTGTACCCAGCATTACCTTACTCAATGACATTGCAAAGTCTATGATCAGTTTAAAACATTCTAAATTTGTCTGTTCTCTATGTTTAGTTATTTCATCTAACATTGGCTCTTTATTAACATATAAATATAAACATAGTTATTGATTCTTCATCCAAAATCATTGCTGTAGACTGCTCTAAATCCGAAACAAAGAGTGGGGTTCTAAAGATTTAAAATGATTACTTTGGTACTGGCAGTAAAATGATATTGTATACAGATTTTTCACTGTTGACCCTGAAGGAGTGGGGGGTGAGGGGGAAGAAAAGAAAGAGAACTTTAATAATGAAAAGTGCTTGCAACAGCTTTATGCATAAGAAGGAGTACCAAAGGTGATTCATGTCACCCAGGGAATGAAGAATAATTAATAAAATACAAGAGAAATGAGATTTGGTTCTTCTGGGAGAAGAACAGCTAGAAATCTGAGGGGAATAAATATAAGAAATACAGAAAGAATAGTTAGTTGTTAGATAACATTGAAACATAAATTAATGTTCTAATAGAACACAATCAAACATACACTGAAACAGGTTTACTTTCCGGAATATAAACTTTAGCATAAAATGTTAACAATGACATTCAAAGAAAGAAAAATAACACACACACATAAATATACAATGAAGTGGGAAAAAAAGTTTAGGAAAAGTCTAGGAATACAAAGGAAGTTTAAGACATGCTGTAAGACTGGCATTTTGTTTTCATTTTTCTTTCAGTATTCTAGAACACTATGCAAGAGGCCATGCATGGGGTAAATTTCTTGAGAAAGTCAAACAATCTTCTGTTTACTTATTTATTTGTTTATTATTACAAGTTTCCAGTATGTAAGTATAACTGTTGACATAGATGCCCAGAAGACCTAAGTCATCACTAAGTTCCTGATCTAGTAGAAGTAGAAATGCTTGGCTTCTGTATTACTAAATAATTTCTGTTATCTAAACGCTAGCAAAACCTCTGTCCAATGAAAAATTCTTAAAATAAGTCTCAGGAAAGGAAAGAAAGTCTTTTATCAAGACACAGCTACAGTGCTTTTAAACTTTGAAATAAAATTACTGAGAATATAACATACATTAAGTCCAATTTTCCAGAAAACAAGTAGGAAAATAAGTTTTTGCTTAGGAATAGAACTCTGTTTTTGCAGGCAAAAAAAAATAAAGAGTGCTTTTGGATTTCTCTCAAAGTGTCTCAAACACTTGTTGCTCTCATTTTTGTCACATACAAATGTTCACACAACCTTCCATAATCCATTTGTACCCTGGTGTCAGTCCTGGCAGCCAACCCCCAAAGAACCCACTCATCTATATTGTTCACCTTCTGCTGAGCCTTATGCTTCCCTACGCTTCTGGCAGTGGCCTCCACCACACCAGCTGAACCACCAAATGCAAATTTAGACAGGGTTGAATAAGTTTGGACTCCCTGGACCCATTAGTGACAGCTGCTCTGGCACATGTTCTCTGGAGTCATATGGCAGGAATGCTCAGTGCCACCCTTTAGGGACAGGTTGCACCTATTCCTGACTTCCCAAATGTTTAATTGCTCCTTCCACTGACACTGAAAGCAATGACCCAACAGCGGTGATGACAATATTCCAATATAATACAATTTTAGTTATGTGTCGTAGGAAAATGTAATATTTTATTACATGCAAATTCATTTGGATATAGTATCAAAATGCATTCTTTACATCCAGGGCTCCTGGTCTCAACATCCTGTAACAAATTAAGGGATATCTCAGCAAAAGAGGAAAAAAAAAAAAAAAAAAAGATTAATCACTTCTAATTTGAATTATATGTGTTTTGTTTATTGCTAACTATGGAGCTTGGAAAATCAAATGAGAATTTACTTTTTCTTTACTTTTATCTTTATTATCTTTACCTTTATCCTTATCATCTTTATCATTTTTATTTTTATCTTATCTTAATATTTTTCTTTGTCTCTTTTATGTTTTACCATGGATTTCAAGTGCTCAGCAGTGTTTGATAGACTGAAATTTGGGGATTTAGGCAGTGTGAAGTAGACTACAGAGTTAATTGCTTCAGTATCACCTGAGCATTAAATTGTCTAGTACTCCTAGGGTACTAATGGTACTTTGAAATCCCTCTAGTGATTGGTTTTGTCCTGGTATCTTATGAACAACAAGGCTTAAAAAACCCTTGTGAGATAGATTTCATTACAGCTTTTAAATAGTTATATAAACCGGACTGCAAAGAGATCAAGTTCCTTGCTCAGTGGTGTGCTGTGAATCAATGATAGACTCAGCAATAGACCTGAAATGACCTATAGCAGTTTCCTTTCTTTTTACTGACAGGCTGTATTTTCTCAGATAACAAATTGCACAGGCCTTTTCTTATGCCCTATAGAATACAAATTATCAGTAGCTGGAGTTAGACTTTTACTCTTTTTTAGGAGGCAGCATAATGTTTTCACAATTAGGCAGTTTCCTGATGGGAAAATTTTGCTTGTTTTTGTAAAGTTTTAGAGCTCCACAAACATTCTGTCTGTTCCGTTATTTTAGATTTTTTTTTTTTTTTTTTTTTGTAAAACAAACAAACAAACAAAAAACAAACCTTTTGATTTGTGCACACTTATTTTGCCTTCCTACTTTCTAGACCTGGTCTGGAAGTTGAAAATAGAAGTGAATCTTCCAAAGTCCTTTTTCAACGGTAGTGCTTATGAACAAATTGGTATGGGAGAGGAAGAGAGAGTTGTAATTCATTATAAGGACTTCAGAACAAAAAACCACTGCCTTAGGGAAAAAGTAAAAAAATAAGAAATAAATAAAGAAAAAAGAATGTAGGCAATTGTGTCTTACTTTCAGTTGTTGTTAATAAAATGGAAGCAACGTTTTACAAAGCTGTAAGAGAAGTTCTGTCAGAAATCTCTTTATCTGAGACATCAATATAAGGCATTAAAGCAAATTCTTCATTCAGATCCCATCCTTTTTCTCCATTAGAATCAGCACTATTTTCAGATCCAAACTGCCTCAGCGAGCACTTATTGTCAGGGAAATAGCTGTTACAAAATGAGATGCAGAGTCTAGAGTAGCGTCAACAAAATATTGCACAGTCTGGTGCAATAACAGTGAAGAATCCCTTTCACTTCCCACTAAACAAGCAAAATTGTGGAAAACAGCCCTAGCATTGAAGCTACTCAGCTTCTTAAGCACTGAGTGTTTGTTTCATTTCCTTTGATGGTATTTGTCAACCATCTTCTGTTATGCAATATAACAAATGGTAAGAGCCTGGTTTTGCACAGCTGACTTGAGCTGTCTCCAGTGACCGACAGCTATGAAATCAATGGCTCTTCATTTGCTTTTGATCTTATATCTCCTACATGCTTCCTAACTGATTGCTAGCTTTACCAGCCCACAAACACACAGGTTACTTTCATTTACTATAAGACACATGTTCAACATACCTGTAAACAGTTTTACAATGATTTGTTTGTACACTCTGACTGTGTAATGCCATTCTTAGACTGGAAATGGTGTCTGTTAGCATTTGCTAGTCCTCCACTGGGCAAGAGGTATGTTGGATCAATTAACATATGTCCAGTTGCCTCCCTGAGCAACTAATTACTCCACCATTCATTGTCAAATAGTGAACCCTGGTGAGAAAGTTAGGTCTTTCCCATATAATGCATGAGGACCCTGTTTAGATACCAGGTCAGCATGAGGTCACAGGTGTGATAAACACTCTTTCCTAAGCCAGTAAAACTATCATACTATGTTGGAGCAAGCCTTAACCTTCACTGTACTGATCAGCCTTGACCTGTTTCACATTATTTTAAGATGCTCGAGGGATCAGTCTGGATGCTAGCAAGACAAACACCTACATACCAGATGCTGCGTGTTTCTTAAGGACAGTGAATGAAGTCAATACAAAAATGGTTTAAGCATTGAAAAGATTAATTCCTTAGCCAGTTATCCTGCCTCCATAACCTAACTTTTGCTTTGTTCTGTTTCAGAAACAGGACTGGATGGAGGAATGAGAGGGTATTTATTCCATAGCTCACTGCTCTGGGCTATATAGAAATATCTGTGTGAGTTCTCAGTATGCTGACAAGCCCAAAGAACAGCTCTGCATTGTACAAAGATTTGACTAAGAAGCAGTCTGATTCCCATAAGGGTAGCTGCACAGCTTTGCAGCATGGTTCGCAGTGCAGTGCATAAGCTGCTTACATGTATTAGCTTGATTGAAGATAGACAGTCATGTACAGTAGTGGAGGTATGTGCAGAGGTTGGTTTTGCTGCATGTGACAGACCTTTTTTTAAAAGAATATGTCAATTTCATTACTTTCTTTTTGCAGGTAATTGAAGCTTCAGTAAATTCAAAGTATTTCCGTATAACATGGAATCCTACATATTTCCCACATCTACTCACTCAGTAGTTCAAAAGACTGAATGAAGGAAACTTGTATTTGTATTAAAACAGTTTAAAAACTTCACTTAAAAAGATCTGTCTTTCAGCTGAGAGTTTTAGAGAGAAAAATATGCTCCTGGAATTTAATAATTGTTTTTCAATAGGTCTGCATATCTTTGGAGTCCAAGTCCCACTGACATGCAATGAAAATTATGCTCTCACTTGTCTTAGAGGACTTTAAAAATCAAGACAAATATTCCAAAATTACTGGAGTACCTTTGAAAAGTTTCACCTCAACCAGTGCCGTGGACTGCTGCATACATATGAGATCAGGATTATGTTTCATGTTCTTGTTTCTCTTAACTAAGAAAATGATTTCACCTTCTTTTCACTGCTATAAACATCATGTATGAGTATAACTTAAAGGCAACAAGCTTTTATTTCCACTATCAGCCTATGGTTAAAGTGAATTATAAATGAGAAAAATATCAACAATTCAGTTCACAGATTCTCTAGAGTTAACCTATGTGGCATTTTAAACCTAACATTATAGCAAATAGTCTAGCCTTAATAAAAGAAAGATAATGGATGCTGTAGTACATAAATTGTTAAAGGAAAATATTCCAGCCAAGTTAAAACAGAGAACATTGAAAATCATCCTCTTATTCTATCTGTTGTCAGGTTAGATCAAATAAGGTGATTTTACGCTTTGATCAAAGATTTGTTTCTTTGAAGATATTAATTTTGCTGAAAGATTAACAAAAGTATATCTAGTGCTTCAAGCAAGATAGCACAGAAGGCATCACAGACAATGAGGATTTCACACATTACTCCCACATAGCTACAGATGGGGTAAACATGGCACTTCTACGGATCAGCTTCCATTGCAAGAAAAGCTAGATATCTCTTCTCAGGCATGCTGGTAACCCAGACTGAAATCTCAACTGACTGTAACAGGGAACATCAGGCTTGTGAGTGACCTTAAGGTGGGAAAGTAAATCCATCAAAATCAGGCCTTTTTGATCTAAAAAATAAACTATCTGGAGACAAATAATCTTTGTGCATGAGAAACAGCATCTTGTCCATAAAATACAGACTTTGTGGACTTCTCAGGAAACACACTGCTACCCAGTAAAGGTAGGAAAGTCTGTACATAGCCAGTGACTGCTTGTGCAGTGCCTTAGTTTACCTACCTACATTCCAGACCTGATTTTATTAAAGTTTTGATAATGCTTAGAGTTCCTGAGATGCAGAGATTCAAATAAACCCAAGATATTTTTATACCTTCTCATCTCTGCCATTTAGTTAGGTGTTCTGATTTCTTGTTCCCAATAAGGACAAGTAGACAGAGAGACAGAGAAAATAAAAGATGAATTAGCCCATCTTCTTCAAGACCTCCGAAAAATACAAGCCTGAAATCAAAAACCTCTATCATACGTAATGAAAAGACTTAGGCATCAAGAAATTTCCTTTAAGTCAGAATTTTACAGGTTCTTTTTCCCCACTCTGCAGTCCCAAAAGCAAACTCCTGTCTCATTAAGACAGTCACAGGACCATGTCCCTACAGTTGCACCAGTATGTACAGCTTTTGGCATCAGCACCTCCCCTGCATCTCACAGTGCAGGCAGTGCATGTATCTGCCTGAGTGGGCACTTCAGTCCTGCCACAGAAGTTTGGGTGAGCTCTGGATTTTCTCCTCTCCTGTAAGATACTTGCACAATCCCTCCCTTTAA